>NC_058034.1:3086638-3422522 GCF_019176455.1 Solea senegalensis | reverse complement strand
AGGATGAACATGATAACACCTCCAGTTTGAGTCCCTGCGGACCATACACACCAACTTTCCATCCCAGTTGGTGGTGTGAGCTTCTCTTCCTGTTACCTTGCCTCATCTGTTTCATGCAGGTTATGTATTAGGGTTGGACAGATGAATAATGTGCTGAAACACATAATATGGGGTCTTCGTTGTGATGATGAATATTTAATAATAATGTTGATCAATCTGTGTCACAGAGAACCAGCAGAGTTATTTTTCATCACCTCTCAGAAGCTGCAGCACCATTTTGTTCTTTATTTCACTTCAAATTTCTGTGGTTTCAACATTTGTCCAGCAGCACACAGTGAAGAGGGTTTATTTCCTCATTGGCCAAGAGAGAAAGAGAGTGATAAAATGCATGTTCTGTCTAGAAACTAATTCATTCTGCCCTTACTGAAACGTTTGCTATACCTCTCTCACACACAATCTCTCTCAGATATGCATTCATTCTTATGTCAGATAAAGTCTCAAACATATGAGCAAAGAGGAAACCAAACTTTAAGGGTCATTCAAGTAACAGAGTAAAAGCTCAAAGGAGAGTCAAAACAGCGCTGCAAAAGCTGGAGAGGCTGAAAACTACTCATGACAATCTGTCCTTTCTCAGGTAAATGTGGACAGATCTAGTTATATAGTGAGGAGCTAATGTGCAGATGAGCTGCAGGTGTGAAGGGAAGCAGGAAGACACCAGGTGATGGGAGTGAGCTGATTGCACCGAAGGGCAGAATCTATGAAGTTACTGAAATGGCATGAAATATAAAACCAGTGCAAACAAATTAGGATTCATTGTAAAATGTTACACAATGTTCATCAGTAATTGCTTAAAATAGGTTGAGTGGTTGAGTGTAGGATTGGTTAGTAAACTACTACATTCTTGAGTATCCCAATGTTGGACAAAGCAGTCACAGAAAAATGCTTCATCAAAAGATTCTATTGTCCAGATGTTGCTTATTTGCCTTTATTCCCTTTCCAAAGTCTAGTGGGATTGTACATCTGAGTAATCCTCAAATTCAAGGAATCAGAGGGAACATGTTTTCTTTTCTCATAGTCTTACTGTGGATTGGCTCAGTGTTACGTAATATATTTTGACTTGTTTTTATAGCAAAGCTGGCTTTGCGATAACAACTCCCGTTATAATCCAGTACTATTAAAACATACTGGATGTGGCTTCAGATGTTGATGGATCTACTATGCTGTTTGTGGTTAAGGAGAACTGCTGTTAAGACAGTTGTAAGCCACAAGGGAGAAGTAGGCGAGTCACACAATGTCAAAAACAATCTACTTTAACACTCACTGTGGGACTCTTTTAATACCCTCAGTGGCTCTGCAGAGTAATGTTCTGATGAGCAGGTTGCCTGTTTGTATTGATATGGACCATAGCAGCAACAGTTACAGTTACACACCGTCCAATGTCGGTGTCTAAACTGGATGTTTGCTCCTTGTGTGGACAGTTTGAATGAAGTAAAATAACAGAACACCCAAAAGATGGGGCCAAACAGTTGTGGTTAACATTGGTTAAATCAATGTTAACCGCAACTGGGAAAAAATAAACAATTAAATAAAATTGCTGTGATAAGTGACAATTTTGATACGATTATTTTGTCATGTCTTACAGTGCATTTTAAATGTGTACAAATATCATAACATGGTCATATGCAGGTGTTTTTCATGCAACCACAGCATATATCCATATGCAATGCTTTATCTGAAGATATTGTACTATTGATTACAAAATCCACATTCAGCTTAGTCATGTTTTGTGTTATGTTTTCTTCTTTCTCAAGGGTAGACTGACTCTTTTACATCTGAAGGTGACCTGTTTCATGACTGTGTTATGACTCCCTTGTTCCCTCATATCATTACAACCTTGATCAGGACCTGGGGTAGCTTGATTCTGTCACTGTCTTCATCGTTATCCTTGAGACAGACAAGGAAGTAATGATATTAGTGTCCTAAAGACCTGAGGAAGGAAGCATCCTTTTATCCTTTTAGTCAATGCTTAAATCACACGTATAGGACAATGTCATTTCACTACTGTATGTTGTGGCTACACTGTAAGAATTGTTGTCTCACAGCAAGAAGGTCACAGGTTTGAGTCTTGGTTCATCCAAGGGTCATTCTGTGTGGAGTTAGCATGTTCCATGTGGTGAATGGTTACCCGTCAATCTGTCAGCCCTGGATAAACTGGTATCCTGTCCAGAGTCTGCAAGGATTGGCTTCAGCTTCAATCCCGTTTCACCCCTCACCACAAAAACGTTGTCCCCCTGTTTTGTGCATTCACATAAAGGCGTAGGGTTTCAGGGTGGTTTTAGGATGTAGGGTGTGAATTCTTGTTGAGGTAAAGGAGTAGGGTGATTTGTAAGGGCTAACCAGACCTTCAGATTATCTCTATGTGATCATTTTTCAGGGGCACACTTCAAATTAAGTGTTTTACAACTGTAAAATGTTACAGTTGTAAAGCTAACATGGACTAACATGTTAGTTACACTAATGACAACAAAACTTGGTGGCAGTCTCTTAGCTGCAGACAAGCATATAATGATGTCTATAATAGACAATGGTGTGTTTTTTCTCTTGCAGGCTCGTCCTGTTTTGTGGTTCTAGACTTTGACCACTACCCGTTGTAAGTCAATTCCATTGGACAGTGGTTAAACTCAACCGCATGCAGTTCAATAGTTCATGTTTGCTCATGTCTTTTTCCTTGTGAGGAAATCACTCAGAACAGAACCGTTTTGTTGTGTCCAATACTAATATCATAGCGGCAACAATATTTTGTCTGACCTGCCTCTGGCTCAGTGTCACCAGTCTATGGCCCATAAATGTACTTTGTTCACGGCAGAATCCGAAAGATCCAGAGCAGGGATATAGAGCAGACTGAAGAGGAGAGGCGGTCAGCTACTGCCATAATGTGCCAAAGGGGCACTTGTTCCAGAATGAGACCAATGGACTTCCCACACTAGTAAAGTTTGACTGGGATTAACAGCTAACCAGCCTTCTCTGTTTCATGTAGACAGGGCTTTGAAGATCTCCATCTGGACAGTTTTAAAATCATTAGCTTTGACAGGGATGAAAACTTTATGGCTGTCAAGTGGGCAACAAACTTTACAATGAGAGCTGCGAGCATTATGAGCTGTTGACGCTGTCTTACAGACCGCACTATTCAGATCTCTTTCTTATACATTTATCTCCGAGAAATGGAAATTGCAGTGAGAACGATTTTTTAATCAATACATGAGAAAGCAACTTGAGCAGTCTGGAAGATTTAATTAAGTAATGTATGTCTTTATTAAACCCCCCCAGGCTCTTTCTTGATACAGTGCACTGCATATCAGTTCAAACGTGTAACTCAGCAGCTTCCATGGAGACCAATTTGATCGATCGCTCCACAGCCTAGTTGCAAAGCTCTTGATTCAAAAAAACACAGATGTCAACGGAAGCGCGTCACAATATATTACAGCTTAATATACAAATATATAAATGTACATTCAATAAATACATGATGAAGCATTCTTCAGGTGTATGATGGAAATGGATGTGGACCAGTCCATAACAAATTTTTTTTGCAATTTTGTAATGTTTGACTTTTTAAAATAAGGGTATGTTGTAGACCGAGCTGAGTCAATGAGGCGAACTATTTCAGACACTATTGAACTAAATCCTTTTCATTGAAGATAATGATGATAACTAAAACTTGAAGAATGCATATCCCAACTGCAACTGGACCAAACTCTCAATTACCTTAGAATCAAAACAGGGGAAAGAGCCTTTTAAAGTGACCAGTGCCACAATAACCAAAACGTAATCAACAACAACCAAGGCTTCAAGAAATCAACACATAACTCATATTCAAAAATATATATATAATAATACTGATTAAAAAATGTATGTACAATGACCACTGTGATTTTCTGTTCAGTAGACAATTAATATTTCTTTGGTCCCTGTTGATTGTAGGCAATTAGTGGTTTAAGTAACTAAAATATTAGGGAAAAAGTTATCCTTTTGCACCTTTCAAAACAAAAACAAAAAATCAAAAAAAATGTGCCTTAATTATTCTTGCCACTCTGAATCATTTTCACATTTACAATAGTCCAAGTTCACAGATGCAAAGAACGTACATCTGTTCAGGGTTCAAATTACATCATTACATGAAATCTGTATAAACAGTATATATTTATATATATATAGGCAAAAAATGATTACAAAGATATGCAGCAGATGCTTCTCAAAGTGTGAATTTATAAAACTGTAAGCACATTATCACAAAGGAACCTGTAACTAGAAAGTAGATAAAACTTTCAGAGAGAGGACAGAGCTCGGAACAGACTGATTTCCAGCACTGATTTGGTGTTGGTTGCACTGGGAGTTGAGGAAAAACAGGAATAGTAGGAAAAACATGCAGCAGTCCAATTGCTTGTAAAGTTTTCCTAGTGTTGGTGCGTGCTGTCCAGCTTTGGTTATGTACGCGGAGGAGGATTAATGTGGGCGTGTGGTCGAGTGCAACTTCAAGAATCATTCTGCCCAAACTGACTGCCCTGCATTTTCAGCTTGTGCCTCCTGGAAACAACAAAAGTGAACAACAGTGAACGTTTGATACTGGAAGTAAAGAATATGGTTAAATATGAAGACAAATCAAATAAAAAGGTGCCTTTTTCTTAACTTACACTTTCTCTTGATGATTGGTGTCTTCTTTTGACTTGACAAACTCTGCATCTCCTCCTCCTCTGACGAGGTAGGCAAACTCTCCATCCTTCGACCTTAAGATCACTCTGATGTTACACAACAAAACAGTGTTATTGAAAAAAAAAGAGAAAATCCAAACACAAACAGTCCATTCCAGTCCAGTCCATTGTGTGTCTTCGTGTAAAGGACAGCTTACTTGGACTGCGTCTCCCCAGTCTTGATGCGCATTTTCCGGATGTGAAACTTGCTGCTACTCCAATATTCAGACCAGCTGAAGAATGAGTCCTTCTCCCAGCGCAGCTTTACAATCATTAAGTCTCCGATGTTCACATCAGTGGTGATGAGGAAAGACAAAGTGGTGTTGAAGTTCATTTCCGGCCTGTAGGGTGAAAGACAGAGCAACAATCAATGTTTAGTTGTTTAACTTGGACTGCAGCATTAGTGGTTTTATGTTTTTTTTATTTTGAATTGTAGTGGTTGGAAACACTTTGTTCAGCATATTCTCACTACTTGTTCATGTGGTAGATGCGACAGCATTTTACTGATTGATGCACATACATGACAAAGGAAATGCCCTCCTTCTCTCCCTCAGTTCCATACAGCGAAATTAGCAACGGCTGCTCTGTGAAGCTCAGCTTGTCCTTACTGAAGAAATGCATCTTTACTTGGTAATGGAAAACTGTAGGAAAGGAGGAAAGAGACAGTTTACACAGCTTATAGGGACAGCTTATTCACAGAGACTGGCCCACATGTCTAATATCATATGTAACAACTACGTAACGTTAGTTACATAGTTAAGAAAGTTAACTTAACTTTCTTAAGTTAGTAAGTAAAGAGTATTTTACACACATAAACATTTCTCCCTTTGTCTTCACCTGCCAGTAATCACTTAAAAGACAATCAGGGATGACAAGTGAATGTATTTCTGTACCCAAACATTTGGTGGCACTAATGCAGTAAATCAACCTCCATCGCTAACATTTTTGACGTTTTAATTACACAAAAGTGTGTTTAAACAAGACGGTGCACCTGGATGTTGGACATGTATTTGGCCACTCTAAATAAAACGTAGCTCCTTTATGGCCCCTGTCAACATCCACCTGCAGGTTCAGGGTCCCATTATCTCTATGTGCTCATACATGGGAGAGTGATGAGGCAGTCAACATTTCAAACCTGAGTTATCTGACTCAACTGCATTTACAGATGAACTGAATCAAAGCCTGGAAATGCTGGATTCAGCCAATTCTTTAAGCACCAACTCTGATCATTAGTAGTTCATTTTGGATAAAGTGACAAGGACATGATATAACTTTTAATAACTCATCATTTTTTAATGATAGTTTCGTGCGTCACAGGCCTCATCTAATGTTACCAGCGTTGGCACTGGGGCAATGACATCAGTGACCCTGTCATAAGCTTAAAACTTACAACAAGACATTTGCCCACAATGCCTTTCTGAAACTGAACACTCACAAAACTATGACTTTGGCGAACTAGCTACAGCTCAGCAACTCTTGCAACTACTAAAATATACATACTATATATACATATATAAACATTTGCATCTCTGCAACCATAATATTATTACACTGTCCTACAATAATCATGTCGAGTGGGAGCGAAACCTTAAATAACCCTTTCCATTGCCAGCCTATCACATGTAAAGGTGTCACATTACGTTACCAAACCCCCCTGCCACCAAAATACCCTTGACCTCGTCCTTCTTGTGTGACCTTCTGAGTGTTTCCTACTCGTTTAACCACTGCATTTACAGGAAGTATTAGAGTTTGCAAAAAACTGTTTGTATTCTACTACTCGCAACTCTAGAAGATAAACCAGGCAGAATTTTATTGTAAATGTTAATTAAACATTGTGAACATCTGTATTTACCTTTGTATGGCATCGTTTCACGGGTCTTGAGGAACATCTTGGTGCTGCGGGCCGTGCGGACCTTGTTGATGTTGTAACCGAGCTTGTTGCAGCGATTCTTCCTGCAGTTGAGGCACATTCCCTTGTTAAAGGCCTGGTTGGAGTTGCAGCGGTATACCATGCTCTGCTGCTGGGAGTTCAGCAGGGAGTCAATGAACAGGTGGATGGAGCGCTCATGAGAGCATTTGACGAGCTGGTCCACATCTGCAACGCACACGGCACACAAAAAAACAAAACTGTGAGATGTCTTCGTGTCTTCCTAGATCCTGTCACGCTACAGAGAAAACATCATTGTTGTTGTTGTTGCCAGAAACATGTTTTTTCGAGGAGCAGAATTCACTTCTGAAACTTTGGTGGGTGCTACTTCGTGTTTTTATTCCTTGTCCAACTGATTTGCAGCAGCAGTAAAACACTACTGTTGCTGTTGCCTTTGTCTGTCTCAACAAAACTGTCCACACAGAAAGTGTCAGTGCCGGAATGTTGGCTTTCGTGACATGAGATCTAAACACTGGGATACAGACAAACAGAGTCGTGTGTGGCCGAGCCGTAACCTGCGTTGAGTGAACTCATTTGGAAATGGTTTGAATGTAACTAACTAGTCTTATGATCTTTTAAGAGCTTGAACATGGAAGCATATAAAGGAACATTTATATCTGTGTGATACCGTAAGTAATCACTGAAAGCTTTTTAAAGTGTCTGCTGACACGGTGTAAACTTACATGACCCCATTTTGACAATTTACAACACCGTTCTAACAAATGATTCACTTAAATGTTAGGTATTTATAACGTAGGGTCACATGGAGAAGGTGGAGAAAATTGGTACCACCAGGTCTGAGAGTGTACATATCGGTTAAGTAGATTATTGGCCTTAGAAACAGCAGGGAAGGGTTTGTGGTGCATACTTTGGAATCCCTTGATCCCTTGTGATGCAATTCCCAGCAAGGTATTCTGGATGTCACAGCCCGGCTGGAAGGTGCCTCCATTGGGGTAAATGTCGATGTGACCCACAGGCCTCTGGATGCCGATGCTGCGGTCCGGGGAGCCTCGAGTGTTGGTGTGCAGGACGTCCACAAACTGAGCATCATCACGGGACAGCGTGCTCTGGGCATCGGCGTGCTCGAAGGTGGGACCAGCCGGATCCAGACCTGGGTAGAACAGGGAGAGTGGAGAATTTGTTTTTATTTGGGACACAAAAGCAGAAAGAAAGCCACTCTACACAGTACAATGAACTTTGAAACCGAGAGTTTGTCTCATTTCACAGTTTGCTGCTCTGAAGAGTTAAGCTTATGTGAATTATGCCTCTCACAGCAAACACGCCAATGTTCTAATAAGGCTAAATCTGGATTAACTTCACAGCGTCAAATAGCAGGGTTGGACAGTGGCTCCATGCACACATAAAACATATTTAGATGTTTAAAGTCTCTGTCACGTACTCTGAATTATGGGATTAACCTTTACTTAAACCTCTAATTTAAAAGTACACTAGGCAGGATTTCTTTTCTTTTGCATGACTGATAAGTTATTCCAAAATATAATTTTAATCAAGGTCCCTTCAGTGTAATGATTGCTCCATCAATATCAGCAGTTTCAGAGACGGAGAGCGAGGCCTCGGTAATGTTTCACGCGTGAACTTAGTGGGTCTCACTTCCTGGGACGTCCATATTTAACGCAGTAAGAAACAGTTTCACACAAAGAAACAATACGATACTATCCAATAAATCCATTACCCGTTATTACCCTGCTAATCTAATGAGAGGAATGTTTTTAATAAACTACAGGTCAAAGTCAGCTATTTGCCCAGCAATCCAGCTTAATGCAGCTTTAACCAGAAATAACACACATTCAATATAAAACTGAGGCTTCATTTGTCCTATGTCATAACCCTCATGTAGGGTATAAAACAGTACGCGATGGATGAATGAATGATGTTATTATTCTGCCTCTGTTTGTCCTTCATGAACAGAAATAATGCGACAGAATTTACTTCCGTCATCTGAAACCAGGCTGTCAAGCTGTACTATTGGCCCTGACAGAGCAGAGCATTTGTGTGTATGAACTCACAGCACAGGGGTGTACAGTATGTGTATTTGTGTCTGTGATGAGGATGATGATGATGATGGCGTACTGACAGGGTTCTCACGTTCTCATGTTCTCTCACCTGTGATCCTGCTGATCTTATGGCCAGTGAGGTCTCCAGCAATTCCAGCCACATGTGCTCCCAGACTGTAACCCAGCAGGTGAATCCTGTCCCACGGCAACTGCAGCTCGTTCTGAGAGGCAAGACATGAATGAGATGTGTTGGGGGGTATGTAATAATGACACACCTTAAAACAGTTTCAAGTAAATACTTCAGATGTTTGTTTTTTTTCTTTCTGCCACACTGTAATTATGAGAGTCTGGGATATGAGCCAAGACAAGATTCATTTGTATCATGAGAAGCTTTTCCAGGAGGATTGTGGGATTGAAATGTAGAGATCACGTTAGACACCTGGCAAACAAATGAAAGAAGCACCACAGTCTGGGCTCCACTACATACTTTAATGAGATGCTGCCACAAAAACTGCAATAAAACAATCATAAGCAGGACCACTGGGTAAATAACACACATTCACTTGTCAACAAAGAAAATTGAGCTGGTAGCCAGCTGTCAGTGCAAACACTCACTTGTAGCCAGACTACAAACTTGGCAACGTCCCGGCCCACAAGTTTGGTATAGGCTGCAGAGGTGGGGTAGTGCTGGTTTGCACGGTTCAGCCAGTCCACCACAATCACATTCCCAGTGGGCTCCCGCTCGTACAGTGCAGTCACAAGCTTGGGCACCCAGCTCTCAAACATCCCTGTTACCTACAATGAAACGTATGAACACACATGGTCACAGGCACGTCTCGGGTCAACCGCAGTATGGTGTAATTTGTTCTGGCCTCAGCCCTTGTTCTGTGCACTGTGATTGGACAGGAGCCAGAGTTCAGAGCATGTTGCATGACTGGCTCTAAATCTGGAGGTATTTGGAGGAGACGTACGAACTGTCTGCTGGTAAAACACCACTCTCACCCTGTTTTCTCAGAGATTAATTACATGTCAGATAATTCTCAAATAAAGAAAAAGATAAAATCATGCCATGGGCTACAGTTACAGGTTAAACTTGTTATTTGGGTGTTTCAACATCACGTCAGCAGGACGCAAACCTCCTATTTATCAGCATGATTTACATCCGTGAGATAAAGGGTTTCAAAGGCAGCGATTATTATCATGCTCTGCATATAGTAACCATGTGTGCCGTATAGGTGACATACCGTCCAGCCATGGATCACAATGAAGGTCTGCGTTTCCGCGTTGAATTCACACTGCTTGATGGTTTCTGGCTGTCCGGCCACGATGTAACACAGGTCATCTTCAGGCTCGTCCACTGTGCGAAAGGAGAACTTGGACTGTATGTCAGTGAGGTCTGTGATCCATTCAGAGGTGGTTGGCTGGGGAGTGGTGGTTAGTGGGACTGTGGTGTTTGCTGTGAACACACACACACACACACACACAAACACTTTGTGATGCAGGAGATCTTTAGATTGTTGTGGACGCATGACAGAAATGCTGAGGACTGACTGGAACATACAGAAATGTCTTTTATCATATAATCACACGCATGCATTCAATGATAACTCTTTTTTTTTATATAACTCGTTGTTTTCCCAAAAGCACGAAACACACTGAATTTAGAAGTTTTTTGTGCAAACTGTGGGAGCATGATGATCACTAATCTCACCATGTGTGACTCAGTCCGCCAGCCTGACACAAATAGAGTGTGACAGTGTCGCCCCCTTTTGTCTTCTCTGCATTTTAACCGGCACATGCATGTGCATAAAAGACGGTTAAGACCCGTGTTTAATGCATTTATTAAAGGTTAATTACAAATGCACCTCTAAATGCATGTCATTCTTTCCCAGAGTCCACTTTAGTCGCCTAAAATGTGGCTAAGTTGAACAAATCAAATTTCTAAAAGGTGATTTTTGTCTCTAATTAAGTAATAGAAATGTTTGTTTTCTTTCATTGTGCAGCACTGATAACAATGAAATGCTACTTTAACTTAAAAACACTTGAACACTGTGAGGCTTTTCTCGTTTTCTCTCCTCTGATCCTTCTCCACACAAAAGGCCTGTGGCTTCTCTCGTGCACACACGGTGAAGCAGACCCGAGGCTTTTCACGAGCTTATTCGCGGTCACCGGGCAACAATTAACGCGTAATTAATTGTCCTACATATGCTTCTTCATTGGCGCTGTTCGAATAATACCCTGGCAAACATTTGCTGTAATTAAAATTAAAAGCGAAGTCACTCTCTTACCAAACACAGTTGTGACTTCAGGGTCAGAAGAAAAAGTTGCGATTATGTTTCCACAAATTATCCAAACTGTCAAAAAACGGATAGTTTCCTTTCCCATATTATTAAGACTTTTGTTTCAATAGAAAAAAAAAATAAAGTGTCCTGATTGAAAGTGTTCTCGGGGAGTCGGTTGTAAGTCCAGGCGTTAATTTGGACAGATCGAGCGGCGACCACAAAGCAGCGTGTGGTTGTGGGTCAGGAATGAAGTTTTTCTTATGGTCTGTCACACATATGCAGCTCCAAGTCATCTTTATGGGTGGCTTATTTGCATATTCGACCCTGATTGGCTGGATTTTAAGTGGGCGGAGTCTAAGCGTTGCCCCCAGCTCTGAGGGGTGGTGGGGATCATTCACAATCTTCCTCACAGGAAAGACCTCAACATATATATTTTGTACATACATTATCTTTTATGGGGCCCTAAGCTGATTGGGACTATTATTGATACCAAAGTAAGACTTTAATCTGCATTTATTATAGTTGTGTTATTTACACCAAACCAGTGTTTAACCTTAGAGGATAGTAAAATCACAAAGGTAGTATTCATTTGCTTGAACTTGAATTAAACCAGTTTAATTACTTTTTTAAAGTGTTTTAAAACTAAATTAGCTATCTTCAACTACAAAATAAAACCAAATAACTTAATAAGCTCAACACTATTTAGATGTCTGAATATATCAAGAGATATCGAGCTTTCTTTTATATGTTAAAATGTTTTGTTTTCTTCACACACGAGTGAGGGCCCCTTGGTGATCAGGGGGCCCCAAGCAGCTGCTTAGTTTGCTATGTTAATCTGAATTTGTTTTCTTGAAACACAGCTTGAGTTAAGATGATCCAAGAACAAAAACCTTACTATTTATATGAATTAATATTCGTGTTTAAGTCAAATTTTGTGAAGTAAATCTGTGTAAATATATCAGAACAATATTTTTCTCACACAAATTGTTAGGATTTGTTAATTTGAATGTGCAGAGAAAAACAGATTTAGCAGAAATTAGCAGAAAGGATAATCATATCTGTACATATACTCATACTGAATCTGGGGTTATGGACTGTAACCGACAATCTGAACCCTACATAGAAAGATCATAATATTGCTGTACAGTAAGTTCACTGATGTTAATGCACCACAGGCTGTTTGATATTTAAGGATAAGGTTCCCATGTTTTTAAATGTGATATACAGTCCATGAATCTTTTGTGTATTTAAGTCCGGCACGAGAAGAAATGTCTTTTGACACTGGCTCTATTTTCTCAACGTGTATAAAAATAACAGCAATAATAATAATAATAGTGGAACCTCAGACAGGTCTAATGGTTCATAGATTCCAATAAATGTATTTTTAATTTTATAGCATTCCAGCAACAATTACAGACACAGACAGACATGAGCTATTGAAATTAACTGGGTTTAAGAGCACTGGTAAAAACAGACATTGTGAACTCAAGTTTATAAAAATCAAGTCATAAAGTCTCACGGTCTCCGCGGACCCAGACTGCAAATCAAGTTAAAGCTGTAGTGTGCAACTTAAATATAAACAAATGTGTGTTACATTCAAACCATTGTCAAGTGAGTTCACGCGATGCTGACAGAAGTTACACACTGGAGTCATTTTTACTTCTATATTCGCCTGCTCTAAACGCAGACCACTGTCTCTTTTTCTCTTACATGTGTGATGCCTGTGTGTGTTCACATGTGTGTGTGTGAGTCATGGATGGATTGTGATAAGGTGATGCTTATGGTCAGAGCAGCGAACGCCACCCGGTGATTAGACAGAAGGGTGACGCCTTTCCCTCTGATCTCAGACTCGATCTGTGCATTCACTGTGGACAGTGTGCTCGACCCCAAGGGAGACACAAAATGACAAGGCAAAAAAAACAAAACAACAAAATTGGGACTGTGAAACACTCCGACACACCCAGGCAACATGAGGAAGAGAAGCAGATGCAAAAACGAAACAGCTGACAATCATGAGGACGAGACAGTTGAACAGAGAGGTTGTGTGCGTTGCTTTGGTCTGAATATTTTAAGATCTAACAAAACAAAGTTCAATTTTATTCACTAAGGTCCACTTAGTCTGTCTTTGACCCTGAGACCCTCTGAGGAAATGAAAAGATCACTGCAGAGATGGCATACATTTCCTGCAGTGGAGGAATTCCACCACTTTCCTGTTGCTGCATTTCTCTACTAGAGTTTTGCAAACAAAAAATTGGAATAAATAAAAGCTGCACATTTTTCCATTTGCATGTCTTCTAATGTATTTGTTTGTTCTTTTTTGTCTGTGTTTTTCTGCGAATGTTGGGAACAAGGTTTTGCCACACAGGTGACTTTATGAATCTCACGGATGAGTGACGTCTGTCTGGTTGTTTTTGACCCAATGGCAAATATTTGAATAGGAGATAAATACACTCCAGACTCGACATCATCTGTTTGTTATCTGGTCCATGTTTTTTATTCCTCTCCTGCCTCCAGAACTGACGCATATACAGGTTTATAAAGAAGGAAACCACTGGAGCAAACATGCCACAAGGTGTAACTTAAATCTTATTCATGCAACCTCAATGCACATATGGATTCAGACAACTCACTGAGGGGCCTGATCCTAGGAAAGGCGGAAGGGATTCCGTTTGAGAGCCCGACGTAGCATAAATATTCTCGCTGAGTGTATTTGCAAGGGCCCCTTGTGCTTCGCCATGTGTGTACAGTATGCGGCTCGTTTCATCAACAGCCAGCAGAGAGAAGACGTGAGTGACTACTGACTTTCTTCCTCTCCAAGTGGTTTGTTTGTTCCAACTTAATGTGTCATGGCTTGATCTTGATCTTCCACTCCTCCTTCTACGTGTCCTGCTGTCTTTGCAAGGTCGTCCTTACAGTGTTTTTAATGACTTTACTGACACAAATCATACCGCGTTCTCCTTTATCTGCATGCTTCCGCTGACTCTCGCTGCCGTATCTATCCAAACTCAACAAGAGGAAGACTCCCAGAACCTTTGCTGAAACCTTGAAGCCAGCTGGTGTAAGTTATTTAGAAGAAAGCTTTAGGACTCGCTGATTTCACTGATAATAACGTTCAGCAAACATTTTACACGTGGCACAAAAGTTATGCGTAAAGTTATATATATATATACATTCAGAAAACCATTACATGATAGATTTGCAGGACTGAAGAAGAAGAAAGCAAGTTTCCAGGGGGTCCAGTCTTTTACGACTCTTTTACGACAGTGAGGTCATAAAAGTGCCACAGAAAGACTTGATGAGGACGAGGTGATGTGTGGAAGAGCAAGGCAATATTTTACTCCTCTATTCACAGCCGACATGAAGAGGTTGTTGTAACCTCTTAAGCTGGCAGCCCAAAGAGGAAAATAATTGATGCCTAAATTGAATGTGAGCTTGTGTTTGCATGGATAGTTCTTTATGTATATCCTAAGTGCACTCGGCATGTTTCTTGATTGTGCTCTATAAACTGTGTCCTATCATTAAAGACGATAAGTTCTATGACATTCTAAACTTGCAGCTGTGTCAAAATGTAGAATTCAGGAGGGATTTTCATTCCACAGACAATCAGCAAGGTCAGAAGAATGCAGCATGTACGGAAAAGTCAAAACCAGACATTATTTTTGTTTAATTGCAAACGCTTAAGCCTTGAATAGTGAAGCAGATAAAATCACCGCTGTGGCTCTGCAGTGAATCTTTTTTTTTTCTGTTCTTGTATGTGTATCTTAGTGAGGACCAAAACACTTATAAACCTAAGGGAGTGAGGAAATATTGGGGAAGTGAGGACATTTTGTAAGCCCTTAAACGGACTGTTAGGGTTAGGGTTAGAATTAACTTCAGGTTAGGTTTAGGCCTTTAGTTGTGCTGGTTAAGGTAAGGGTAAGAGGCTAGGGAATGCATTATGTCCATATGTACATATAAGTGTCCTTACTACGTATAATGCGCAAACGTGTGTGTGTGTGTTTACATCTTAGAAAGAACAGGCTCTGCACACCTTGGCGTCACTACTGGCAATAAATATCCCTTAATGTGTATGAACCATTTCCTTCTTTTGAAACGTTTATGTTCCTAATCGTCACATAGCTCATAAAATAAATAAAAAGAACGTATGTTCAGAATTTCTATTTGACAATATGAACGTTCATTCCTCTGCATGAACAGTATGTGCAGTGCATGCACACATGTACGCACAGAGAGAGAGAGAAGAATGCATGTAAGGCTGTACATATGTGCCTGTAAAGACTGTGTAAGTGTGTACAGAGCTTTCACTCGCCTTACACTTGTCCACATACATAAGGCAAGCACGCACGCATGGTGCAGTTTCTATCCAGCCATACTCTGTGGCATAGATTATAGGAAGAAAAAAAAAGAGCAAACCCAGCTGATTCTTATTTTCGATCACGATGGGGAAAAGTTTAAGTGAGAGAGGGTTTCACTGAGAGAGGGTTCATTGTTACAGCAGAGACATCGACAGCTTCAGCCGCAAAGGCTGAACTGGCTCAGGTTTCAGTGGGCCTTTTTCACAGCAGCCATTTTGATGCGCTTGAGCAGATGTTACTGATCACATTAACGACGGTTCTGCTCAGTTCATTCATTGAGTTCAGTCAGGACCACGAGCATGAGCAGAACACAGTTGTCATCTGTCTGATTATTTACACCTGGGCTTTACCTCCAATGACATTGTCAACATGGCTGCTGTGAAAAGGTCCACACAGTTTAGATTTCTGGGTCAGCTGTTGCTAAAGATGTCGATTCAATATTGCAACGCTCTACACGACACGACACTACACGTTAGATTTTGGATAAGAGGCTGAGTCTCCAGTAGCTGTGTTTGCTCAGGGGAGTTTCACGTAAGTTGCTCCTGTGCCACAGTTTTAATGAATTAACCTTACAAAAGCACTTATGCACATAACGCACTTAAGGTTCGGATGTTCAGTCAGACAAAAGTGTCCCTTGACACAGTGACACTGTACGTGCAGCGGCCAGCATAAGTCTGGACTGATCAGACTTTCTCAACTCACCGATGTCCCAGTTCAGGAGACAGAAGCGATGTCATAACTATTGTGTTGTATTTCAGCTGCTCCAGATGTCTGGGTGGAAGCAGCAGAGAGGAGGAGGCTGCATCTTCTAACGTCAAAGTCTGTTGACTTTGCAATTTAAAGGATTTGAGTTATTTTGTACCCTGATCTCTCTACTTGGTCATGTGGATCATTAAAAAATCCAGCTCGGCCCAGGACTTTTCTTTGCTCTTGTATAATCTGTCTGGCTGCTGTCTGGGCCAAGTGTTGTCAACATGTAGAAGATTTGACCGAAGCGTGTTGCTTTGAAGGTGAGCAGGATCAGTATCATGTAAAGGCCCGAAACAGTTTACTAAACTACACTACTATGTGACTAACTTTCCCCCTCCAGGCATGTAGGATAGTCGCCCTCTGGTAAAAAAGAAATCCTACAAAACAGGTTCTTTAGAGGTGACACTGACAACAGATACATACACAGTTATTTTCAAACTTCCTCATACCGTTTTCAAATGATATCATGAAATTTAGACTTTTGGAGAGCTGCACTTATGGTCAGGGATTGAGCAAATTGAATGTAAAACAAAATCCCCCCAGGGTCTCTGCAGACCTCCTCCTCTCCCCTGCAGGTCAGGCTGCTGTTCTGAGCTTCACTTTTGCTGAAACATTTAAAAGGATGTTGTCTCAGCTTTGTTTTCTCTCAGTTGTCCTTTGAGGCTCCTGATGGATTGACCCGTGGTGGTGTTAGGTCTGGAGCCCTGCAGACCCTTTTCTGAAACACATGGAAGAGCTTTTGCATGGCCCACATATTCAGAACCAAGCAAAGTAATGAAACGTGGCAGAAGATTGACCTGACAACCCACTGAGTGATATGATGTGAATTCCACCGTGTTATTCTGTTTCTCACATGCAGGGCAGAGGTGTGGCTCTGTCTCCTGCTGTACACATTAAGTTGTATATGTTTACATATGCAATTTAAAAAAGGGATCCACCCACTATATTAAAAGCTCCTGGAAACGTATATTACCAAAGCAGCTAACCCTATAGAAGAGAACATAATAGAATAAAAAGTATTTATTGTCATTTACAACAGCAGGTTTGACTGACAAGTAAACTTACTAAGAGACACAATCATGATAAAGATGCAGTCTGCAGATTCAGTGTATTGTGTTGAATATTTCATTTTACATAATAAACTTTACAAAGGGTTTTCGGGGCACTTTACTGTGGTTTGTTTTCCAGCCAAAAACGGAGATGTTAAGACAATACTGGAAGGGTTTTTGGGGGATTCTGACTGTTCCAAATACAGACATAAATTCCTAATGACATACTGTATGTGGTGAAATTAGAAAATCACTTACAGTCCAATCTAATGGATCCAAAAACCAACTTCTGAATCCAAACAGTCTTTACAAATTTTGAACAAAAGGACCAATTCCCCTATTAACTTGACAGATTTGAGTTTTATTCTACATTTGCATTTAAATAATGACACAGTAAAGAGGAAGACGCCTAAACTCTTAACTGTATACTTTGATGCCTATATCCCTTTAACAAGCTACAGTTTTCTAAAGCAGCTTGTGACTACATTGCATTTAATGCAGAGTAAGTCTTCACTGAAACATCTATGGTCCATGCTGCTGTTGATGTAGATGTAGATATGAAGGAAAGAAAAAGTGAATGGAAATACAACACAGACACATGGACATGAGGGACAGAGAAAATAAACAACCGATTTCTTGAGGAAACTGGTGCCACTTTGGGTAAATGATGTTAAACAGCATGGGTCTGACACAGAGGATCAGTTAAATATGTGTTTGTGTGTGTGCTCACCTACCCACTGTTTTCAGTCATGTTGATTTTAGCTGTTTGTTCTACATCTGGCTATTTGTAGTTACGAAGTGATCAAGAGGAGAAAAAGGGTAAACAAGCTGGTACATTCTATTCCCAAACACACTGTCACCCACAAGTCATGCCCCCCCTACATCTACTTTTTTGATGTTTTGTATTTGTGTCCACTGGTCAAGGCGGATAAGCTTTTCGATCTAATTCTGTAAAGTTGTACCCATGTTTTAAAATGTGCACAAACATCTGTTTTGACTTACTTTCATGATTATATGACACCCTCTAGTGGCCAAAATTAAAATAACAAGGAAGTGAGGAGTATTTGTGACTATTAGAATTACAGAATTACTGTCACAAATACTACAAATAATACACTGACTGTGCCTTGCATACATATCTGTTATGTACTGTAACACCTAATGCATATATATTAAAACTGCATTTAAAGTCACAATATAAATATTTGTAATTGTGTCCACATGAAGGTTACAGGAAGCTGGAGCTAATCCCAGCTGATACAGGGCAAAAGGCAGGGTACACCCTGCACAGGTTTGCCAGTCCATCACAAGGCAAATATACAGAGATAAGCAACCATTCACTCTCACACCAACAGGCAATGTAGTGTTCAATGAACCTCTGCATGACTGAGTGAGGACACCAAAGTACAGACCACTCAGTGTGCTTGCCAAAAGTTTTCTCATCCCTTTCCTCAGTCTAGGCTGCAGTTCAACATGCTGTGTCTACCAGCTCCCACTGGACATTGAGTAACACTGCAGCTGCTGTTTGGAAATGTTACAGGGCATCCAAGTTCAGCTATCAAAACTGTGTTTAGGTCAGGTCTGGTACAATAACGAAGTCTAACAGTATAGGAAGTGTTTACATGTTAAGAGCTGCTTCAGTGCATCATGACGACACATATTTCCATCGAGTCCCTGAAATTGACTTTTGTATATGAGGAAGCATGAATGTCATTAGCAGCATTTCAACAATTTCGTTTTTTACCTCTCTAGGACTTGCCACAGTAGATGATATGTATATTTAATTTATGGACACCCTTCCTGATACAATCCTCCCATTTATCTTGGCTGGCACATGGTATACACTGTATGTGCCCCCCCCCCTGTGCCTGGGGCTAATTTTGGGAGCATCCAATTGACAAGGAGCATGGGGAATTGGGTACCTTGCTTAGGGGTACCCCAGCCATTGACTTGGCGGGGACACAAAATCCAAACAACTTCAAAGACAAAATCAATAAAAATGACAATTATATTAACACCAAAACCAACACAGATGCAAGTTGCAGAAAAATTGCACTGAAACAGCAAATGTCATGTAAAATTTTAATTACAGATTTACACAGTCCAAGGGCATGTATCACACAATTCACTAATTGAATTATATAAATAAAAAGCACACCCTTGGATAATGTGAATGTGACATTTAATTTAAAAACCTTTTCTTCAGCAAGGAAATTTTTAACCAGCCATCTTTATTTAAAAAATGTGAGAAAGGAGCCAATATAACTGCAACCAAAGGCTCAAAGAGACTGGAAAACTTTCCCCATGGACACAAAGTGGGATATGGATGGGAGACTGGTGAGGTTAGGTCCATCAAACCTAACCAATGTGCCTATGTTACATCAAAATTTACAACACATAAGTACATCACATCTGACTCAATGATAAGTACAAGGCAGAGGGATCACTGCATTAACACAACAGTTAAGGTCTGCATCAAAAAATGTACTGAAACTGACAAAAAAAGAAACAAATCTTTTTTTTTTTTACAAAAACTAGATGGTCACACCCTCGTGATATGACCTCCTGAAAGGCTTTTGATAGACGCACATCAGTAGCGGCGACCAAATGCGCCACTCTGCAGCCCGCTGCCCTGCATCAGCTGGTTCTGTCTGTTGAGAGCACCGGAGAGTGACTGAGATGTTCCTGTGTTCATGTAGCCTCCACGACTGGGGGGGGGGAGAAAAAAGGACAATGATCTACACCATCTTCACACACAGCCTTCTCATTTTAGAACAAAACATCAAATCAACACTAGGAGAGCTGATAATCACTACACACCCGGACATTCCTCCACGTGCCATGTGGCTCTGGCCTGGAATCGCACCGTCTCTACCTGGAATTGAAAAATAAAACATCAAGGACAAAAACCAGGATAATTCTTCAATGTCATTAAGTGAGAGAGAAACAGACCTCCTTTATTTGCTTCTCAAATATTCAGAGGGAAAGATAACTGAACTTAAAAAATGTAATCATGGCATCACAATACATCCAAAATATTCATACTTTGCCATGTCCGGTCTCCTTCCATTTTCCGTCCAGAATCCCAGTCTCGACCTCCCTCCCTAAAAAAATAAATAAAAATAATTTACTTTTTATTTTACCTGCACAAACTAACTTTTTTATGGCATTAATTGATGAAAAAGGGTATGACGGTGAAATGTTCACCTCGAGTTTATGCGCTTATCATAACTTCCACTCCAAGGCTCGCGGCCATCTCTGCCATGTCTGTCTGAGAAGTGCTATAAGAAGAGAAGACAAAGTCCCAAATCTTACATGTTCCTGTGTAGTTGTTGCAAATTTAGGCTTCGGGGATGAATGCTTTGCACTGTAATAGGCAGTTGGACACCACTGATACTGTGTCAGACAACAATCAGTAGCTTGATTTCCAAGATAAATTCCAAGGAAAATGGGCATTCATGCATGTTTCCATACAGTGCTGGAAAGCACTGTATAGCTCCCAACATAAGCAGTAGGTGGTGCAAAATGGGTCACCACAGAGGGAATATAACTTTCAGCCCAGTATCACCATGGATGTAAATCCCTGCCTGCTCTTTGTTTGCAGGTGTATTCAGCACTACGTTTATTAAAACCTTCATGAGTTAGTGGACAATAAGTAATGTATCACTCCACTTGTTCAACAAGCACATACAGAACATCAAATGTGGTATGTCAGCAGCTTTTTCCTGCTTAGTCTGCCCGGCATGTTTTGCATAACCATGTCTCGCTGCCTGGTGAAGCTTATTGTCACTTTATAAAGCATAGCTGTTCATGGATGGGTGGATTATTGCCATGTACCACACACAAACATTTTTAATGGTATTGCTGTTTCAACATACA
Source organism: Solea senegalensis (assembly GCF_019176455.1). Lineage (NCBI taxonomy): Eukaryota > Metazoa > Chordata > Actinopteri > Pleuronectiformes > Soleidae > Solea > Solea senegalensis. The sequence goes on along the minus strand of NC_058034.1, from coordinate 3,401,517 downwards.
CAAACTGTACACAGGTGGGATATGGACTAATTAAGTGAATAACTTAATAAAGTCCATATCCTTAAGGTTATGGACCTTATTCACTTAAAGTGCCAGACAACATAGCAAAATGTCATTTGTTATGTCATCGTCCCTGATCAAAGACTGCACTCTTGATGCTCATATTTCCATGTGTGTAGTCAAGGAATGTTTTGTGTGTGTGAATGTTGCAAGAGTTTTTCTTCACATTTCCTGTTTAAATTCATTTATCTTGGGCACATTAAAAAAAGGGCATTTAAAATAGGCAGATATAGACCCAGAGTTACAGGAGGAGGTCTTTTACCTGACCATCTCTGTCTGCACCTATGCCACGAGTGCTATCCCGCCTGTCTATCATCCCATCGTCTTGGTAACGGCTCCGGTCTCGGTGGTCAAAGTCTTGATAACGTTCCTGGCGGCCAAAGTCGGAGCGGCTATAACGGTCATCCATGGCCATGCGCTTATCAGGCCAGTCATCTTTCCTAGAAACACAAAAGAAGAACTCAATTTCATTTGTATAGCACCAAATCATACCATACATTATCTCAAGGCACTGTACATAGTAAGGCAGAAACTTTACAGTATTATTGAGAAGAGAAATTGAGCAGCACTAGGCATCAGTGTAGAGAAAAAAAAACCTTTCCTTTTAACAGTAAGCTGTGCAGCCAGAGAGCTGTCAACAAATCTGTCTATCAAAGAGATATACAAATCAAAGAGCACAGAGGCATGCAATGTTACTACTGTTGACAAGTTAACCTCAGCTTTAAACTGCAGTAGACAGAATTACTGGAAAGGTTGTTGATAGGTGGGTTTAATCAGAAAGTTATTAAAATCATGTCAGTGGTCATCTACCTGCCATCCATGTCATAAGGCCTCTTAACCGGACGTCGGTCCTGATCAAAACGCAACTGCTCCTGCTGACGTCTGATCTCTTCTCGCTCCCGGAGGATCCTTTCCTGCTCTCGCCGCCTCTCATACTCTATCCGTAGCCTTTCACGCTCCAAGAACTGACGCTCCATTCGGTCGGCATCAAGGCGCTGCTTCTCAGCCTGGGAATAAAGCAGGTTTTCAGATGCATTCTGTGCATGACATCTAGAGTACATCTTTGTGTTATTTTATAAACAGCCTGTGTATATTTTAAGAATGATCTATTTTATCTCTAGGAAATATATTTTAGTATTCTGACAGTACCTCCAGCCAGTGTCTCTTCCGCATCAAGTGTTTTCTCTCCTCTTTCTCCCTGAACAGACGAATTCGCTCACGCTCACGATCTGGCCGGTTGTCACGGTCACTGAAAAGAAAGAGGCAAAGAATCCATGTTTTGTGAGTAACTAGTATTTAAGTATTGATGAGAAAGACAAGTGAGGGAACGGGTTATTATGTCAACTGTTGAATCACATGGTCAATCTTAAATACAACAACTTTCATGGTCCCCCAACGCAGCACTGCTGAAAAAAGGGTATCACATTGACTTCCAACATTTAAGTTTAAAAAATTACACATTAAATCTCACCATATAAGGGCGGTATTAGTCTAGTCCCTCTAAAAGATGCTTACGTGAATCTGCGTCTCTCCACCTCTCTGACCTCCCTCTCTCGTTGACGCTGCCTCTCCCTCTCCCTCTGCTCCTTGATTTGGTCGAATGACAGAATGTCTTTCTTCTCTTTACTGGGAGATTTACGGTCCCGACTCTTTGAGCTCTGGAGCAAAGAAAAGCAAAGTCAGAGGAATAATTTCCTTACACCTCAAGCAGATATTTATATTTGCCTACTGTAATTCTAATAAAGCAGTTAAAAGCTATTCACTTACCCGCTCCTTGCTTTTGGCTTTGACGCTGATAACAGGCTCTCCCTTGGACTTGTCCATAACTACAGTCCTCTCATTTCGCCCTGTGGAAATGAGACGGAGTTGTCAATAATGGACAGTGTAGACACTGTGTAAATGTTTTCCAGTGTCAGCTTGATGCATACAACCTGGGAGTGATTCAACTTTTCTCACCTTTGCCATCTTTTCCTTCTCCTTCAGATTTTTCATCTTTACCATCAGTCCTACAAAATATGTCAACAGTGTGAGATCTACCGGAGTTGCATTAAGAATTTGAAACAACGATTCATCATTAAGAGCCAGCTTTTATTTTCTCCCTCCCCAAGGATAACCCAATATCAAATCTTTTGTAGCTAAGAAACTATGCCAAGCTATAAAAGTATAGAAATTGACAATTTAAACACACCAACAATACAAATACACCACTAGTCAAAAATAATAAGCTGTGGAGTCATTTTTCAGACAGACTTAACACAAACAGGGCACAGTTTTGAGATGGTCTTACTTGGAGTCGGAGGAGTGTCTCCTTTCACTGCCAGATTTCTTGGCGTCACCCTTGTCTGCTGGCTTCTTCCCCGCTGGCTCATTTTTAGCCTACAATGTTTGAACACAAACATGTTAATCCACATGAGCAGTATAAATTGGTTCAGTTACAAAGTGAGCATTTCCCTTAGATTTTTAGCATCAGCAGTTGGGCTGTTGTGTTGGTGTCCATGAAAATGCCTCAGTGGTGTGTCACATATTCATTCAAGTTTTAAATGAAATGGCCCCATAATCATTGCAATTATCATTAGGTGGATAATCATCAATGATATTAATGTGTGATATTTTAGAAGTGGTTCTCGATAATCAGTGGTGATGTGTACCAGTGTTATTTTCATTCTCTTATCAAGTTTTGTTCTATAAAGCATAAGTATGTGCTACAAATGAAGTTATTAACTGAAAATGTTTATAGAAACAATTACCCGCTCCACAGAGATCATTTTGCCATGAAGCTCAGTTCTGTGAAGGTGGCTAATACACTTGGTGGCCTCCTCTGTGGATGACATGGTGACAAAACCATAGCAGCGAGCCCCTGGGCTCTTGGCATTGGTCACCACCTTAGCTCCAACAACCTACATGAAATGGAAAAAATACAGGTAAATAAAAGGGGTAGGCTTTTTTTTATATATATATATATACACACATACATATATACATTTATATATACACACATATATATATATATATATATATATATATATATACACACACACACACACACACACATTTATACATATAGATATAGATTTTACTTCAAATATAAGTGATAAGTTAAAACCAGGCCTGGTGATAATGGTTAGTTCACACAGACTGACCTTGCCATATTTGCTGAAAAGGGTCTTCAGATCAGTCGCTCTGGTAGTGGAAGAGAGGCCACTGACCCACAGATTTCTGCTACTACTCGGTGCAGCACCACTTCCAGCGGCTGCACATATACATGAGAAGTCGATAAGTTTGTTCTCCATCCAAATGCGTGAGAATAAAATGGAAAAAGTTTCATCCACTCACCCTTTTCATCTTTTGATTCTGTTTTACCATCTTTTTCCTCAGAGCTAAAGACAAAGAAAAAAGCCATAAACATACAGCAGTAAAATCAATGGGATTTACTTGTTTTCAATGATTTAATACAAAAGTTGACTGTGATCAATGACTTATGTACCTTAGTGCCGTGCTTTAACAGTGAACATATGGAACTATATTCCTTGACAATACCAATAAATTACAGGTTAATGAGTAATAAAGTGATTACAGGTGCGTGGAAGGAGTGACGAATGGAAACGGACAGAAGCAGAACATTTTACCTCCAAAAGAGCATCCAATTTTTCTAGTACAAAGGAGCCAATGCAACAGAGATAGCCATTTTGGTTTCTAGTAGACAGAAAGCAACAAACCTCTTTTTCTGATCATCGCCCTCTACAGAAGAGGACTCTTTCAGTGTCGAGGCTGAATCCACAGCAGCTTTCTCTTCTGTCTTCTCATCCTCCTCACCCTTCTTTGACCCAATTTCTGAATCAACAGTTTCACCCAGAGCGCCCTGTTCGCTTATACTAACAGCTTGCAAGCTTTTGTTTTCAGTGTCAAATGTCTCTTCGGGGACATTCTGGAGGTCCCCAACCTCTTTGGCGTCAGTTTCCAGAACATCCCTGTCGCTCTCCACGTCTCCAGAGGCGGCTTTGTCGCACTTGGATCCAGTGTCGGATACACTGTCTTCCCCTGTGGTGGTGGCAGCTTGCTCTTCTTCAGGGCTCGTCTCGTGGCTCGGGGGACGATCTTCGATAAGCGCCTCAGATAAACAAGACCCGGCTACTTTGTCATTTTCTACGGATTTAACAGGAATAGAATGGCACAGTTTAATCACTTCTGAAACAAAGCAATGGTTAACGAGGAACTGGCAAGGCCTGGATTAGGAACGTCATGACCACTGGCCTGTGCTCTTAGAACTATGTATTAAAACGATGAAGTAGACCCTGGAGAGAGACTGGAAGAGAACCCAAAGACTGAAGAGCAACCAAGCAACTAGTGCGACTGACACTCAAGTTGAATCACTTCATTTGTTCACCTGATCCAAAACAGACAAAGAGTTCAGTGCTGTAAAGTGTCACAAGACCAGCAGTGCAGCAATCAAGGCTCACTAGAGTCCATCTTCTTTCAACCTCTGGCTTTCCAAGTGTCCATTTGTGTTGACCAGAACTTCAGCTCAAGTCCAGCATATTCATATCCAGCTGATTTCTGAGTCAGTGTCATTAAAAAGATGCAAAAGCAGAGGAGTCTTGAGGTCTTGAATCTTCTTAGTCTTGGTCTTTGTATGGTAACCTAGAAACACTGCAACACCTCAATCCTCCCTGACCATAAAATAGAATTGCTGTCAATGTGCATCAAATTGTTAACCACTGCCATTTGACAAATTGGAGAACAACATTGGTAACTTGACCAATATTGCAGTGAAATTATTAATTATGGATAATCAATTTCAGCCCAAAGCCAGCAATTTCCTTTGGGCTTCCAGTCTCTCCTCCTAAACTAAGCGTTTGCATTCCAAGCTCAATAATGTGCAAAGATGTCTCCATCTTTTTTTGAAAACCATTTTCTACAGTACCTGTTTCTTCATTCGCATCATCTGCATCTGGATCCTGAGCCAAAAAAATAAATCTTTATGAATTACAGTGGAGACTTACTTTTACCATGAAATCACAGGTTGTACATGCATTAGACAGATTGTGAGGGAACATACCATGTTGAGTGATGAGAATGTCATGCAATCCTCCTTATCTATCATCTCAGAGTCGCTCGTCTGCTAAAATACACAAACATAACAGAAATTAACATTAGTGGACAGAATCCTAGTCTAGGGCTGAAACGATTCCTTGAGTAACTAGAGTATTAGAGAGTAGATATATTGGATTACTCGCTTAATAATAGATGGAATGATCAGTAGAATACTTGACCAGTAAAATACTCGGTAAGTTGCAGCTCTAGTCTAGTCTCACCTCTGGCCCTCTGATTCCATCTTCAGACTCAGCAGGCCCATTGTCATTTTCATCATTCAAGAGTGCATCTATATCTCCATGGCAATAATCAGATTCATCCTCATCATCCTCAGCTGGTATTCCATTGTCATTCTCTGTCTCATCCAGCACATTCATGTCAAGGATGTCCATTTCCTGTATGTTTTCTTGATCGTCTTGAGAATCCTCCTGAAATTAGTAAAAAAAAAACAATAAAAATAAATGTTGGCAACTTGGCAACTTTTTACAAGCATGGATACACATTTCACAACAAAATGGAAATTAATCTTAAGAAACATACATGCCCATCATGACAGTCCTCCTCAACAGCGATGTCCTCTGGCTCATCATTTTCTTGCCGCATATCTATAGAAAAACAAGCAAGTAGGCATTATAGCCACTCTACAGACCTGTCTTAAGAAAGAACAACTTTCAGTAGTAAATGAGGTAAATTGGTAAACATCAGGAGATATTATAAAAGTTCTCAGTCATCCAAGGCATTGTATTTTCTGGAGAGTAGACATAGGCAAACTGACTAGCTTGACTAGTTTCACCACTAACCCTGGAGGATTTTTCAGTTATGGATCTTATTTCATGTTTGAGCACATATAGAAAATACCACAAGACCTAAGCTGCTGATGCACTTATCATTTTTGTACAGCTGTTAGCAGTTACTCTTGAGGCGTTTTAATGCAGCCTGTCCAGACTTTACCTCTAGCAGCCCGTTTAGGGGTGACATTCGCTTTCTTTTGTGTTGAATCCAGAACCAAAATAATTTCTTCAGGATTTCCACCCTCCTCCTCGATGGCCTGATCATGGAATGAAATGAAACAGAGTGACAGCTTAGCAATTTGGCTACACAACAATGTCTCAAAAATTATCCGCATCACATCAAAATATGCAAAATACACGTTGCAAAAGATATATTTCAAAGACTGTCTGAACCGAAATAAATGTAAATTGTAGGGTTGCAAAGACTATTTGATTATTACTCTAACTAAATTAATAATCAACTATTTGGATAATCGATTAATTGATTTGAGTGAATTAAAACAACCGTTCTGATTTTTCATCTCCTTAAATGTGAATAGTTTCTGGCTTCCTTGCTCTATATAACAAAGAAATAATTAAAACTTAATCATTTCGATGTGTGATATATATATTATTATTATTATTATTATAATATTTGAGAGCGTCGTAATTTTCAGGATCGGTAAACAATGATGGTCAAGTTTTTCAACATTTCCTGACATGTTATGCATCACAAAAAAAACTTGACTAACTGAAAAATAATCGGCAGATAGATAATAGATAAATACAAATACATGCAGCCCTAGTAAATTTTTCCTTGAATTAGTTTATTTCAGTCAAGAACATATTCCATAAAAGGCAGACAGATAACTGTCATACCTCATCTAATTGGTGGGCATAGGAATGAAAGGTGAATTGATTTTTCTCATTTGTTATAAACTTGGAAAAGGAGAGCCAATGGTGCTGTGTATAATCCCAATTATTTTCATTTTAACTCATTTAGTTAACTAATTTCAACAGATAGTAAGATATGTTTATTTTTTAAAAGTAGTGGAAAATATGGAATTAATGCATTTCTATTTTCCAGAGTCTGCATGGGCTACGTTAACAGCAATACCGCAAATAACCTAAACTCGAATAATTACACAATAGTTAATTCATTGCAGGTCATATTGAGTAGCCATGTTTAATAAACGTAAAGGCTCAAAGAAGGCTCAACAACGGCACGACATGTTGATTGTTTAGCTGTTTGGCTAACGGCTAGCATAAGCACGTAGTTGGGAGCTCTCTAGCAAAACTATTTTTTGGCTTATATCGTTTAGGAAGGTGCTTCTGCAAAGTATAGAACTGTTGCATTGTGTGGTGATTATCTGCCTTGTTAAACCAGAGAGTTGTTGCCAATTAACCTTTTTCAAACGCTCCGACAGCACGCTCTTCACGCCCGTGGTGTCCAGATTCCGCTTCTTCAACTCGGCCTTCAGATCGATGACTCTCAGCTCGGACAGTCGGCGAACCTCCGCTCCCTCTGGAACCTCTACGTCCGCAGATGGATCAGCCATCGTTTTGCCCGTGAAAATGTAATTTTAAGTATTGGTGAATCTGTATTTGCAACAAATTATGCGCCAACTTTGCACCACTGATGGAAGCAGATATCTAGCAATCTCCTTCAAAATGGAGGCCGTCGGGTTCAACCTGTGACGTCACTGCGCAGGCGCAGTTTATTTGCAGTGCAGCGAGGAGCATAGAGACACACTGGAAAACTGAAGACTGAAAGCAAAACTGAAACTGAATTTATCAAAAAACTTGAAAAAAAACACACATTTCACAGGACAAACGACACAAATAATGTGATAAATGTGATATGGCCAATCACAATATTTGTGAACATGTGTCCATGTTTAATAAAGCATAATATGATTGTTTTTATTTGCACATAACATATCTGATTGGTTTGACATGAGTGTAACTGTCAGTCACCATATTTGATAATGTTTGTGACGAAAGAGTGAACTTGAGCATACCTTCGTCAAAAAATAGGTGAAGTCCATGAGTCAAGTACATACATTGGGGTACTGTGCCAAGCTCATCTGACATATGGTGATGGGGGGCACATCCTGGACAGTTCGCCAGTCCATCGCAGGGCCACATATAGAGACAAACAACTGCTGAACCATTCACCCTCACTGCACTGTGAATTTGTTTTGAGATATTATTTTAAGAAGACAGTATTTGTCATGACTTAGATCACATTATATTATATTTGTGTAGAAATTCTGGTAATTCCATATATGATAAATATATATTTATATATTTTTATAACAACCATCATTGGACTCATAACCAATAATAATGACACCCACTCAGTTACCTGGTGTATGGACAACAATATTCAACACAACACATCCAAATCAAAATCAATTTCCAAACAAACCACCACTATGCATTTCTGGAGATATCAATAACATGGCAGTTTCACATAAATAAACTCAACTGGTTCATGAACACAGATCTCATCTTCAAAAGAGCCAGTCAAAGAATGTTTTTTCTCAGCCAACTCAAGCAACGCAATATAAAATCGCATCTTCGACTTCATTTGTACCAAGCCATCAATGAAAGCATTTTCATGTCCTCCATAACCGCCTGGTACAACAAATACAAAAAAGACTTCAACGCATCATCAACAGATCCTCAAAATTCAATGGCACCCATCTTCCATCACTCTACATCAAACAAACAGTAAAAAGGACAAAGAAAATACTCTCCGATTCCACCCAACCTGCTCATCACATCTTTGAAATGCTGCCTTCAAGGGGAAGGTACAAAACTCACTCCACCAGAACATCCCGCTTCAAGAACAGAACAGCTTCTTTTTCCCCACTGCAATTAGGAGAATAAACTCCCTGTCCCCTTCAGTTTAGTTATCCTGCTCTTCAGCACATTTACAGGGTGCCTAACTAAGTTTACACTGTTGTTTTTTGTATGGTGTGTAACAAATTCCACAAGTTTCGGCTGTGTGGTCATTAAAATATCTGAACCTGAAACAATAAATATATTGTTAAGTGTGAAATTATCTGAGATTTAACACAAAGGGGAATAACTAATTTCTAGTCAGCTGTACACTGAGAGGTGTAATGCTGTCCTTCACAAATTGAAGCTCTCACTCACAGTTCGGAGATGTCCATCACAGCCTGAAGTGATGGACATCATACTGATAACCACGTCTGCATGCCTAAAGAGAGTTGTATGCAAGGTAATCTGCCATGCATATGATGTTGAGTCAATTGAAGCCTAAGTGCTAGGTGCTGCACTTACAGTGTCAGTGTCTAGATATCTTAAGACATTGTATTTTGAGGGTCAAAATAACATATCAAACAATCAAGAAACCAAAGATTATGTTTAATCTTTCCACTTTTTTTCCATACAAACAGGGTACATACTAAACTTGAATGATGATGAATGATGAATGTCTTACAATGTGTCTATTGTAAAATGTTTGTTTTCTACACCAAATGCTAGTTGATGTATCATAACGTTCAAAGAAGTTTATAATGCCTATGTACATTTATTGTAAATCTACCTGACTGTGGGAAAAGCTTTGGCTGACAACAGGAGGATTAAGCGTATCACCCAGCTCGTGGCAGTCAGTCTCCTCTGGCATATTGGGACTCGAGGATGAAGCTGCAGAGTCATTGGTGGAAGACCCTCTGGCACTTTGTGCATGATATGGCCATGTGTTTGAGTCAACAGAGGTGAAGTCCTTGGTGATGGAGGAGCACTCAGGAACATCGAAGGAGTCAAGGCTGAAAGATGAGGATGAAGAGCAGGCCCGAGGTGGTCGTGGTTTATGGAGGTTGAGTTTGGAGACCAGTGGTTTGCCAACTGTTACTGACTTTCTTTCCAGTATTTCTTCATCCATGTTGGAATAGGTATAATGAAGACAGACGGTGAATGTGAGCTCACTCTGTAAAGATAAAAGACAATTAAGCATCAACATATTGTATAACACTGAAATATAGTTAAACCATTTTGAATGCACTATTAAAGGTAGATTAAGTCATATTTCTGACTCAGCTAGTATTTGCAAATTCCTACATAGGTGATTTTGGACAGAAATAGTAGAAGTAAAGTAGCCAGTGTCTGACCCTAAGTCTCTGCAGGCCACGGATACGAGAGTAAAGACTGGGAACCTCTGGCAAAGGGAGGTTTTCCTTGATCAGTAATAAGCTGCCAGCTTCAAGTAGAGTTTCCTGGTTACTCTTCTTCAGATCAATTTCCACATCCTGCCAAAAAAAACAGGACAAAGTCAGCACAGTGCATACTTTCTACAATACCATCATTACATTATTTCCTGCTTAAATTAGAGTGCATTGTGAAACATTAGAAAAATATTCCCACACACATTGTTATGAGTAACAATATGTATCCTTAAAATCTCAAGTCTGCATAAGTAACAACAAACAAACCCCAGGGAAGTCAGAGAGCTGAGCACAGCACGAAACAATGTCTGCGGGCTTCTCGAGTATCCGAGTGTAAATGACCATGACGTTTGAGAACTCTGCAGCATACCCAAGCTGAACAGTCACCCCACAATCAAACGGCAGGTAGCGGCTCGTAGGTAGGACTATGAAGACAGACAGTCACACAGTAGGTTAGCTATACTTCAAAGAATAATTTGATTTAAAGTAGCCTACAATACATTTTAACACTTAGGTTAATCTGATAAACAAAAACAAAGGAGTACCATGAGCAACAGCCCACTGCAGGTTACGAGCAGAAAAGGATGCAGAACATTCAGAGGTCTGTATCTGGTCAGTGAGGCAGCGTCGTTCGGACAGATTACTGCGTAGCTCCAGAGCTTGCCTCCCTCGTGTGATTACACAACGGCCCATGTCTGGTCAGAAAAAGCAACTTTTAATACACAAAGTTAGTAATTAATGCACCACATGGAAGTCATAAATAACAACACCACAGTAGATGGTTGTAGATTCAGGTTTGATTTGGTCAGAAATTCTGGGCGATTGTTCCAATTCAACTCAACTCAACTAAATTAAGACTCTGTCACAGACTCAGAGTCCAATAAGATAAAAAGAGAAAAATCAAACCAATACATAGAAATACAATATAATACAAAAAAGATACCAAAGGCACAAATAAATCCATAATAATACACTACATAAAAAGGTATATAAATATAAATAACTACACTCTTAAAACTAGGGATGTGTGTCAATGTATTGAAACTCAGAACCAACAGTGCAAAATCTGACCAAATTGATTAAAGACAGGATTCCTTTAAACAGCTTGAAACGTATTAATAACTCGCAATAACACAAACAAAGCCCTGCAATGGACTGGTGACCTGTCCGCCTTATGTCAGCTGGGATTGGCACCAGCAGCCCTGCGACCCTCATGTGGAGGATAAAGCAGTAGACAATGAATGAATGAAACATACAATTTCCTGGCACCACACCATCTAGACCTCTTCACTAAGATCCTTAGAGCATCACAAAACATTTCCTGTAGTCTCTGCATGCTAGATTGATTTTGTAACTTGGTACAAATCTATATTAGGACAGAAATGTCATATGTTTGCTCTACATACCTTCAGCCACTCTGTCCAGCATGACTGTAACCTTCTCGTCCTCACAAACTCGCTGTTTGAGGAAGTTTATGAAGATCCCATTGGACACGTTTTGCCTCTTCACTTCATATGCCTCAGCATCTACACATCTAAACACCACCACATACACATTAGTGGTGTCTTAAGGGTGAAAGTAAGAGGAATATTACCTAATTCAAAGTTGTGATGCTAGTATCATGCCTAACTCCAACAGAGTTGAACAAATGACTGTGTCGGAGGTTTACAACTTACGTCGCATAACCAAATACTATATTTGCTGTGACCTTCAGAAGTCCAGGCTGAACAATGACATCATCATTTGGATTTCTATAAAAGAAAAAAGAAAAAATAACATACCATGAAACATTTGTTCGACTGAATGAAACTAAAAGAAACAAGGAGGTTAATTCATTCATTAAAAGAAACACTGATACCTTTTGCGACACATGTCCAGCAGAAACACGTTGAGACCAGTCTCTTTCTCCTGCATCCTTGTGAGTATATTCTGAACACACAGGCAGTGCTCTGATGTGTAGGAGGCCGGCGCATCGATGGGAACCATGAAACTGTTGCCGTAGTTCTCATAACCATGACCAGCAAAGTATAGCAATCCTGAATAAGGAAGGAAAATATTTTTAAAGTTTTCTTTAAAAGAATCCTTGTATTGTATTATAATAAAGCAATTTATTTAGCAATTTAATAACAAGAGAGAAAAAAAGCATGATTACATTCAAGTAAAGAAGTAAAGGACCTTCAGCCCTACTCTGCCTGGACTACTGTAAACAACAGCATTACTTTCATTTGTATCTGCGGAGTCACAAGCTGTGCAGCCTTTTAACGTGTAGAAAAACTTCAAAACAAACCATAGACTCCCTTGTCAAGCAGCAAGAGGAACTCTGTCACTGCACTGTGCATCTCCTGCCAGTTGAGGTCAAGCAAGGAAACCACCTTGAAGTCCATTTGTCTGAGGAGGTTGGTCAACTCATGGACATCAGCGATTGGAGCACACAGCTGAGTGTGGTAGAGGTAGTTCATGTTGCCAATCAGCAAAGCGACTTTGTCTGTTGCTGTGGGGACGAGACAGGACATCACTGAAAACCCTCTCACCAAATGTGTTACGTATTGCACACAATTAAATATTGCAAATACTAAACACTCTATTGTAACTAATGAGTGTTATTTAAGCATTTGTTTGGAGAAGGTTCACCATGGAAACGTTTGGCTGTTGGGGGCTGACTGACTCTCTGTTTTAGTGGATTCATTCCCGGTCCACAAGTTGACCTGTGGATTTCCTGCGAGCCCGGTGACACTTGAAACATGAAGAATAACTGCTATTACAACACAATCTTTGATCCTTTATTTGTATTGTCTTTCCTACAGCACTTCCACACAGTCTATGCTTAACAAACTTGAACACACACTCATACATGGAGCCCAGTATTAGATGAACTGCTTTAATGCACACAAAGTAAGGCTACCTAACACTATTTTATTTATGACCAGTGTGCTTTAAAACAGGAATCGTAAAGTGTTACAAAATGTTCCAACACATAGCACAGGAACTAAAACACAACTCTACTTCCTTTTTTCAACCCGTATATTTAAATTTTAATGTGAACTCCAACAACATACCTGGGCCACGATGGGCTTCTACCCAGGGTGCATCAGTGATAGAAGTGGGGCCTGCATTAAAATACAAAATGAGAAAATTTAGTTTAGTGCCGTAATGTTTCCAATGTCTGTGCTCATATTTGCATAATCATACAATCATCATAAGAATTTTAATATCGATATCTTTGATTTCTCCTCCATACATTTTCAATACAATAAATATAAATAAATATTATGTCCATGAGTCTCACCAACAGTGACTGTTGCTGTGTCACTCCACATCTCATGATAGAAATTGAACACCTTACACCTGTACTCTCCTCTGTGTGCTGTGGTCACACACGGGATCTGCAGGAAAGACAATGATACGCATCACCTGCAAACATTATGCCATTCGCACAGAGACCGAAAACACATGCACTCATTGTTAACATTTTAAACAAATATCTAGTCAAATTATTCACATACTGAACAAACTTAGCCAACAGGATGATGACATTCAAACAGTTTGCCCCACTTTCTATTGTGAAAGGCAAACTTGCGTCAACTCATTAAACTGGTGTTACTCAGTTAGTGATGTAAATGGCTCATTTTGTGGTAATGAAAATGATTGTACATTGAAAAAAAATGACTATGAGGTCTTCTCTATGACTATTACATATTCCACTAAATCTTACACTCTGGGCTTATAATACGAAAAGCATTTTCTAAAACAATTATTGTTATACGCCCTACGAGGCTGACTCTAAAAATATTCTTACTCTAAGTGAACTTGTCTTGTGTTCTGACAGGGGTTCTGCGTTACGGTACCACTCATACTGGGCAGGAGGATTGGACTTTGCTTTGCACTCCAGGAGAAGAGCGTCGCCCTCAGACAAAGTTTGGGGCTGAGGTTGGTGGATGATGCTCAGCCCACTCGCTGACCCAGGAAACAGAGTGCTGCTGCAGCCTGGAATGGTGAGATTTAACCAAGCATTATATGTCAGGAAACATGATAAAAGAAGTGAAACAGGGAGAAGAGAGGAAGAGAGGAGATATACCTGGACTAGAATCTGCAGAGTCAACCAAGCGAACATGGACCCACTGAGAGAAGATGCATTTTTCTCCATGGTTGACCCTACAGATATAGTGACCCTGGTGACCTGGGCCTAGAGGACAAAGAATCAACTCTGGTGTACACCCAGTCTCATCTGAAATCTAAAACAAGAAGATAAATCATGTATAATCATTTTATTTTATTTTTCCTTCCAAACTGACATCAGTAAAGTAAAGGTGGAAGATTTACACTACGAATAAAAGGCAAAAACACTCCACAAAGGTCAGAGTTTGACTAGAACTTTATTGGACTGACCTCCTCTTTGCCTCTGAACCACTGGTAGCTGAGGTCAGGGGGACCAGCGGCTCTGCAGCTCAATACCACCCTACTCCCTACTTTAGCCTGCTGAGACTGTGGCTGCACTGTGATCCGCATCATCTCTGCTATAAACACACAAGAACACACAGAGAGAAGGAGAGAGTCAAAATCATTCTGCATCATTTTTTGGAACCTCAAACCTGTGGAGTTTGTAAATCCCATACTTGATTCTACTGTGAGAAATAAATGCATATTCATCACATTTGCTTATTTTATACCTATGGTGGTGAGGTACTGCACAGCCTCCAGGTGGTCCAACTTCCTTAGACAGTGGCACAAGAAGTCCAGGGAGCAGGAGCGATCGGCCAGTCGAGCCAGGAGTGTGCGTCCAGGGCTGCCTGTGGCGCTCAGCACCTGGAGTGAGCAGCTGGTCAGCTCACTTTCACTGCAGAGGAAGGGAGTACAGTGACCACAGTCAGAAGAGGAAGTGACAGTCTGAGGTCCAAAATGACATACCTTTACACAAAGGTTTATTGTGGCTCATGGAGACAAGAGCCACAAGTCTTTTAAAGAGACGAGTAGATATGTTGTTGCTTTCATAAACCACTAAAACATTCATGTGGATCTTGTATCATATCATATCATATCATGAGGTGCCCTGTGATTCCCACCCCATGCTATGTAAATTACCCTGAGATCATGTATGTTGTGTTTTTGCACAGCTAATAAGATTTGATTTGTCTTTCTCTGCTGTGGTTTCTAGACTCGGTCTTGGTCACATCTTGATCTCTTGTACACTCTGATCTGAGTCATGATGGCTTGGTCTTGGATAGTGTGTGGACTTCAATACTACATCAGAGTTTTCAGGCCACCCTCTTGTGGATTTACTGTAAAATACTCAAAGATTGAGATTATGGACACAGATTGACAGACAGTGCACAATAAACACTACACTACACTACATTTTTGTTCTTGCACGACATACTTTTGTTCTAATTTATTGTTTTTTGTTCCATTTCTATTTGATTGTGTTGTATTTCTATTCTCTGTCATTTAACAGCTGCAACGTGTGCATTTCCCCAGTGTGAGATCAATAAAGTATAATCTAATCTAAACCTTTAACTTTTGCACCTGTTGTATTATTATTGAAGAGAATCCGTGTAATACAATAAGTAGTCAAATTAAATGTATTTAAAGAATAATTCACATAAATTGAGCTGTAACCCCCGATTGCTTTCAGCGTGGTGCCTTCAATGCCTCACCTGCAGCGGAGACTCGGTTGCTCGGACGCGGCGCTGGCCAGCTGCCTCCACCCGCAGGTGGCGTTATCCAACATCTTTGCCAGCCTGTTCAGGACGTCTTCACTTAGAGAGCCGACGCTTATTTTCCAACCCTCCATATGTACATACAGTTTGAGGCTCCCCGAGATTAAGTGGACATATAACGAGATTATTTCACTGACGCCAACAGTGAGTTTATTAGCGAATGAACGTCCCACTCGTGTTCCTGACACACGGTTGTATTCCCCTCAGAAAGCTGGGGGTTTCCCGTGGTGGTCAGATTGATGGAAATCTGCCTGAACACATAAACACAGCACATGACAATTCATCATATTCAGGAGACAAAAAAGCTTTAAAACGAAACTAACATAACCGAGGTGTGACGCGACACTTCCGTCGTGACTTTTCTCATTCTACAGCTTTATCTGAAAAAGTTTGGACTTACCGCTGACGGTTGTATGAGGAGACAACAACATGCTTCTGGTGCGTTCATCTCTCTCTCTTCCACTCTTACATGATTTAGTTCCCCAGATTTTTTCGGTTCCTCATTTTTAACACCCCTCATTTGCATGAAGCGTTGTCACAGCAACCACGAATATATCGTAGAAGGGATAAAACCTGTACCTGGACGTCAATCCAAAACTTGTGCATTAACCGTTAATTGCAGTTCACTGATAACAACTTATCAACAAGAACATTCGGCAACTTTTGTTTGACTTTTTATTTAACATTTTATAATAACTAAAATGCAGGGGGGGGGAAAAATGATTTGTGTAAATATCATTAGATCATTCCCAACATACTATGTGATAGGCCTGCATCAGTTACAGTTAACACTGCATTTCTGAATTCTCACAATATCCCTTTAATCACAGGAGCAACACAATTAACCTTTTGGTGCACGTTCAGTTTTTGTACAGTTTGTGACATTATGGAGGGTTTATTCACAGAAATTTAAACTACTGCCAATATGTATGTTAGTATAATTGCTTTCAAATAAAAACTGTAGCTTTATGGAGGATGGCATCTTAGGCTGCCATGTATTTACTAGTTTGAATGCAGAGGCTTTCTGCGGAAACTTTCCGGTACGAG
Source organism: Solea senegalensis (assembly GCF_019176455.1). Classification (NCBI taxonomy): domain Eukaryota; kingdom Metazoa; phylum Chordata; class Actinopteri; order Pleuronectiformes; family Soleidae; genus Solea; species Solea senegalensis. The sequence continues at coordinate 3,384,639 of NC_058034.1, read as the reverse complement.
AAGGCCACCATAGATCCTTGACGCACTTGAGAAAGATAGGGATGAGCAGAAGTCTTCTGTTTGTTACAATCTGCAGTATCACCATTACCAAGTCTTACACACTGGACCTTTGAGGCTAGGGTTATGTGACATATTCACCCTAACTGATTTCTGGTGGTGTCATATAAGCCGCATTCAAACCTGTTATTAACATACGTCCTGAGATCCTATCAGAAGTGGACAACACTAGCATGACAGTTCACAAATGGCATTAACATGTGTCCTGGATGCATCCACTTGTGATTGGATCTCTCATAGAGATATCATGTCTGTCCGCCAGGAAACAGCTTTAATGAGTCTGAAGGTACAGATGTGTCCACCCTCAAGAAAAAAGAAATGGTGTAGTTATAGCTATAAATAAATCAACATAGTGGTGCTGAGAGGTGTTAAAATAATATGAAACTGCAGTAGGTGGGAAGACATTAGCTCAAGCTTCACATGAATGTGTTTTTTGATGAGTGGACCTGGACCCTAGGATGAATTGGGGACTTTCTGACCTGTACATAGCACTGTCCACATGTGATCACATCACTCAGGATGGATGATAATACAGTGTCACAACACATTGAACTTAAAAGCCTAAATCAGCAACAGTTTCATGCTTTCAGCTTCCAAACACTGTTCCCAGAAGGCCAATGCAGGTAAAGGACTGTGTGCTGCATGTTTTCAGGCAACCTACTAGATGAATGGCACGTGGTAAAGGGTCTAATAATATTTAATTAAGGAACTAGACATGTGATGTGGACATGCCGATATCACATGCCACATAAATTCAGTTCATTAGAGTCCAAAGCACATGGCTGCCCAGGACAAGAGCTGCCCACTGGCAGTCCAGTGATGGTTCAAAACGTCTTCCCTTTTTGCAGTCTGTTGGAACGCCAAATGTTTTCCTTCCTCAGACGCTTCCAGTATTGCCAGGTGTCTTGCTCCAGCTCTGGCAGCTTCTTGGGCTCTCCCAGGTTCAGCTGGAACAACCTGATAAAAAAAAAAAAAATGTTTATATTGTATCCGACACAGTCAATGCTGACTTTGCTCTACACCTAGAATTCAGCAGGTTGCCTCAAAAAGTTCTCAAAAACATTGAAATCCACTCAAAAACAAAGAAAATCCACTGTTAGGTGCTGTCAAAAGCATGACAAATTAAAAGGTTAGCGAATGTCCATAACTGTAATGCCTTGTTGGTCATTTAGAAGACAGGAAATACATAACTGCTTGTTCTTGAAGGCAGTGGCACATTCCTGGAAAGGTGATAAAGTTGAGCTATTCCTCAACATCACACTTGAATACATATTTAACAAAACACATGAAAATATTCACTGGGAGTCTTTTCACTCCAACTACACCAACATCCTCCAACTTCTCCCTGTTATGTTCCACACTGGTATTTATTTTCTTCTAGGATTGAAAGAGGGTCTTGTGACATGATAAGTGAAGGTGACGTTGTGGCTGATAAGAACCATTCAGGAAGTGAATGCAGATAATTGTGTTAAATTGTTTCTGAAGGTCCATCTTTATTTAAAAAGCAGCCCTGAAATTTTCAAACAAACCAGTAGTGTTTTTACACTTGTCTATATTACCTGGATTGTATGCAGTTACAAACAAAAACAGAGTTGTGTGGATAAGCGTGTGTTCACTGCTTTATCTTTTAGTTTGTAGGAACAAAGGAGTTGCTGGTTGACTGAACCATCTATTCAACCTCCCTCCTTTCAATGTGTTTCTGTTAGGATTTTCTGTGTGTGATTCCCATACATGCTAGAGCTACAGTGTTTTTCCTCTGTGCAGGTAGGGAAAGCAACATAGTGAGAGGAAAGTGATGATATGAGAATATGTGTACATTTAAAAATAAATAGCATTGTTAGTATGAAATAGGCAAAACACACACAAAACATTCACTGAAGAGAGACACAACCGTAACTGTGTACTATGTACTAAATCATAATAAGGGCAGAAACATGTGCTCTTACCACTCTGGATATTCCTCAGGAGGCTTCAGTTTGGGGTCATCTCCTTGTTTAAAGATGTTGGCCCCTACTGCATGAGAAGTAAGTTTGACAGTGTCTTTACACACTTCTGGACCTTGCAGCTCCTCCTTGACCATACCTTTACCCTTTCCTTTGGCCACTGAAAGACAAGAGGAAAGATTCTATTGCCAGTAGAGCTGAAACAATTAATCGATTACTAAATTAATCGACAACTATTTTGATAATCGATTCATCGGTTCAAAGCTTTTTTCATGGTTCAAACAAGATTTCCGATTGTTTAAGCTCCTTAAATGTGAGTATTTTCTTAATTTCTTTGCTCTGGATAACAAATAAATCATTAAAAGTGAATCATTTTGGTTTGTGGACAAAACAAGACATTTGAAAACATCATCATTTCCAGGTTTGACTTAACATGATCAACATTTTTTAAGGTTTTCTGACATTTTATGAACCAAACGATTAATTGAGAAAATAATCGACAGATTAAGCAATTATGAAAATAATCTTTAGTTGCAGCTCCAATTGCCAGCATGTTATCATTGACACTACAATGTGTTCTGCAACTGGCACACAAAAATACATTATCATTTAGTGTGATTCACAGGTGATTTAGACAGGTATTTAATATTAAAGGAATAGTTTATAAATGGTGTATTATTGCAAAGGAGCTTTCATTTGCCATTTATTACAGATCCTTTTAAGCGTTTGTTGTTTTATTTTTAAGAGTACATATTAGCATGCACTAGTGAGGGCAGTGCGACACTGAAACTTCAATAAAAAGCTTTGTCCCCTATCCCACATAATCAGCCCCTGCCATAGTTACACATTTTCTCAGCACTCTCTCAATAACACAACACACATGTTCAGTCTTAGTGTGTGTGTGTGTGGATCAAATAATTTTCAATTTGCAACAATACTTTAAAATCCAAGGGTGATCAAAGCAAAGATGCTTCAGAACAAAATATATTTTATTCAAAAGTAAAGCAGTTTTTCCACCACTGATCACTGGGGTGTGTGTAATTAAAAAAAGGATCCTTTCCACCAACTAGCCTGCAGACCAGCACTTAGTGAGGAGAGGTCACTGTAACTGACGCTTCCGATTATCGTTTGGCTCAAGTGGTTCAGTGCATCACTAACGCTTAATTTGCCAATCATTATTGTACACAGTCGATACATTTGACACGTTTCACCCACCGTTACAATTTCAAACTGGCAGAGAAGAACACAGAGATTTTACAGATGAACACAGATGTATTCCTGACTCACCGACTTTCTTCGCATATCCACGTGTCTTTAGTCTATTTGACACGTTCACCCTGCAAAGCACCGTTGTAGGGTTGGTTGTGATGCATTTTGTCAGCGCTACTATTCTAAATAGACTGTAACTAGACATGTTTATGTTAGGTTACTCAAGACTCAACCATGCTATAGTTTGACATTCATAGCTTCTTACGACTTCCGTCTTCCGCTTAGTTGTGTGTGACTTTGTGAAAATAATATACTGCACCCCCTCTGGACGGGAAGATACACTGCAAAAATGGCTGACAAGGGGCTTTGCATTTCCTTTTAGGCCGGAAGGTGGCAGCACGCGTGTGACCGTTAGTGTTTGTGACGCCACAGTGGCAAAACAAAAGTAGAAGAAGAAGAACGGCTCTACCATAAAGAAAAACGTATCCAAAATGTCGGAGTACGCAACTGTCCAGAAAAGTTCCCTGAAATTAAAAGGCGTTGGAAGCGTTTCAGCTGGGAAAAAGTGAGTTTTGTTGTCTTTGGCAACGTATTTTTAAGTATGTTTTGAATACTCCGTCACAACTGACACAACCCTGCTGTGGTTATGCGAGGTTGATGCTGGTTTGCTTGCTATCACAAATAATTTAGTAATTTAGAGTCAGTTATTGTAATTAAAGCATGATTTGGTCGAATACATGTGTGAAAATGAACGCAGTAAAACAAAATATTACAGAGTACAGTCACTGTTTTAGATGTGGCCTCTGTGGTTACGTTTAGCTGGCATTAGCTAGATAGCATTAGCTAGATAGCATTAGCTACTTCAAAAATAAACCACACAAGGCCGAGGAATTGAACTATGTCTTAGATTTTGTCATACAGTCACCTTACAAAGCAACTGATTTTAATTTACAAACCCAAATAACACAAGTACATAAGATGTACATGAGATCAATAGGACAAAATCCCTAACGGCTCGAACACAGTGAGTGTGCATGACGTATCAGCTAACTATTACTACATGTCTTTTAGGAAGAAGAAGAAGGATAAAGAGAGTAAACATCGCTTGGAGCAGGTCAGCATGACCAATCAAAATGACGAGGAGGTGAAAACCAAGAAAGCCTATGTTGACAAAAGGACACCAGCACAAATGGCTTTTGACAAGATGCAAGAGAAGAGGGTAGGTTTTTTTCAGCTTTAACTGGGGGCTAATAACTGGTCGTAGGAATCAAATCAAGTATATTTTTCTCAACGTGGTGGTCATTTGTGACGTCAACCATCCAAAATCTAAGGCAAAGTCAACGTATGTTGTACATAAACATTCCTTATGTGTTCAGTATACATTGACATACAGGAAGTAGTTGGTATTTAAACTATTTACTATTATGATGTTAGTTTTATTTTGCAGTTTATCCAGGCCATATGTAACTATAGGACCACAATACACTTTTATAATTGAATATAGTTAGTTATTCAGTTCCATACTGATCAAGAGAGTGTAACTAAACTGACAGTGATGATGTTCAGCTTTCTACATGTGACGTTGTCTCTATCTCTTTCCCTACAGCAAATGGAGAGGATTTTAAACAAAGCTTCAAAGACGCACAAGCACAGAGTCGAGGTATGTTTCAAGTTGCACACAGAATGCTTTAATGTTTTACCAGAGAAATGTTGGCAAAACCTAATGTGTCTACTGTTGTTTCATTTGTCTACAGGATTTTAATCGCCATCTGGACACCCTGACGGAGCATTATGATATTCCCAAGGTCAGCTGGACCAAATAGAAGAGGACATGTTCACTTTTTTTTTTTCTTTTCTGTTTTTTTGGACAAAAATCTTGAAATGTATATCTGTTCTTTGCTAATCGTGTACAATTACAATTACAGTTTGGTTAGTGGCATTCATTTATTTATTTTTTGCCATTTCTGAAGAAGAATAAAGAAAATGAGGAAATATAGTTTGTATATGCTTTCTTTTATCTAATACACTGTGTAGTTTGTTCCTGGTGACATCATTTTATGACTTTGTGTATCTGTTGATGTTTTTTCTTAAAATGAAATACTAGGGTGTAAGTAATCTAAAGAAAACTGAAGATATGCTTTAGAATTCTTATATTGTCATCAGACCTGGAATACAGGACAAGGTACTGTAGTCCATTGAATTATGGGATTGGCACATGTGACACTTGACTTGGAAGTTCCAAAACTATAGCAACAAGTGATTCGACAAAGCACTGCATTGTTGATGAAACGGATTGACAAGCCCAAGTATCAAACACAATTATGTGAAGTTTAGTATAGCGTTTTATCTTTTGAAATACCTAATGCAAATCCAGTTAAAAAACACACATACTCTTAGCCCAGGTTTGTGCAGATGTGACAAAACTTTATATTTTTTCTTTCCCTATGTTTCTTTCTTTGGAGTAAACTTGGTAACACCTGTAACAGGCTGCATCAAACAACAACAAAAATATTATTACACCGTAAGAGAGGGTTTGCTCATATAATTGTACAGAACCTCTTGTTGAAATAAATGTCTCTGTTTTGTAGTGAACATTTTGTTGTGAGTGTTACTTTGGCCCCAGCATTTCACTTGGCTTCACCCACTGGTCGAACTGCTCCTCTGTCAGGTAGCCCAGCTCCACAGCTACAGCCTTCAGCGTAGACCCCCTCTTGTGAGCAGTCTTGGCGATGGTGGCAGCTTTGTCATAACCAATGTGTGGGTTAAGAGCTGTGACCAACATGAGAGACTCATTCATGTGCTTTTTGATCCTCTCTGTGTTGGCCAGGATGCCCAACACACAGTTGTTGGCAAAGGAGACGGAGGCATCACCCAGCAGCTGTGCAGAATTCAGCACATTCTTGATGATCATAGGTTTGAAGACATTGAGCTCAAAGTGTCCATTGCTGCCTCCGATGGTGACTGCGACATGGTTTCCCATCACCTGGGCTGCCACCATGGTCATGGCCTCACACTGGGTTGGGTTCACCTTACCTGGCATGATACTGCTTCCTGGCTCATTCTCTGGTAAGATGAGTTCCCCCAGGCCAGAGCGGGGCCCTGAACCCAGGAAACGAATGTCGTTGGCAATCTTCATCATGCTGACGGCCACTGTGTTCAGTGCTCCACTCAGCTCCACCAGAGCATCGTGGGCTGCCAGAGCTTCAAACTTGTTGGGGGCTGTCACAAAAGGCAGGCTTGTGAGTGAAGACACTTTGGAAGCTACTTTCTCAGCGAAGCCTATGCGGGTGTTGAGTCCAGTTCCTACTGCTGTGCCTCCTGCCGCCAGCTCGTACACTCTGGGCATGGCAGCATTCACTCTCTTAATGCTGTACTTCACCTGCTGGACATAACCGCCAAACTCTTGACTAAGTGAGAGTGGCACCGCATCCTGAGTGTGTGTGCGCCCGATCTTAATGATGTCTTTGAACTCTTCAGCTTTGGCGGCCAGAGCATCATGCAGCGTCTGCAGACCAGGCAGCAGCACCTGGTGGACTTCTATGGCTGCAGCTATGTGCATGGCAGTTGGGAAGGTGTCATTGGAGCTCTGACACTTGTTGACATGATCATTGGGATGGACAGGCTCTTTAGAGCCCAGTTTCCCCCCCAAGATCTCTATAGCCCTGTTGCTGATTACCTCATTGACGTTCATGTTGGTTTGAGTCCCAGATCCAGTCTGCCACACCACCAGAGGGAAATGATCATCCAGTTTACCAGCTGAAACCTCTTCTGCAGCCTGGATGATTGCGTCTGCTATGTTTGGGGGAAGGCCAAACTTTTTGTTCACCTCAGCTGCTGCTTTCTTCAAAATACCAAACGCCTTGATCACTTGGATTGGCATTCTCTCATTGGGTCCTCCTATCTTGAAGTTCTTGGTGGATCTGACAGTCTGGGCACCGTAGTACTTGTCAGCTGGGACCTTGAGCTCACCGAACGTGTCCTGCTCAATCCTGTACTCTGAATTGGCCATTCTGGAGGTGCAGAGAGGGGCTTTAGAGCTGACACTGAGGTTATGCATATTCAGGAGGTTGCAGTTAAACTGTTGAACACGTCTCAGAGATCGAAACATGGCTTCTTAAGACATGATAGCACTTTATCAACCAAAGACTTGCCTGAATTCTGCTCACAGAACATTGGGTTACAGAATGGCTTTGAATCCTTCACTTCAAAGTCCTGGAATGATGCATGTCTGATGCAGCCTCAAAGCAAGGAGAAGAAATAACAGATAATTTAATCCAGCAGAAGGCAGTAACACAACATTTCAGGTGCCGTAAAATACAAAATAATTTCCTTTCAACCTGACTGGGAGCAGTACTTGCATGACTAAGTTTGTGGCCTTACAGTAAAACAAAAGATGGAGAATGACTCTAAAATCTCAGAATATGCTATAGTCCAGAAGAATGCTCTGACATTAAATGGTGTTGGTAACGTTTTAGCTGGGAAAGGGGGAGTTTTGTGTTAATTCAGTAAAAGACAAGTTTAAATGTGCAGAAAAATACACAAATGATTAAAACTGCTTTATTTAGGCGAGGCTTATGTTATCCTGTTCGCTAAAATTGTACATCTTAAATGTATTTGAACAACAACAACTGCTGTGAAAACATTATTTTACACTGGAAAATATCTGCTCATTTGTGGCCGCAGTGCCAGTGCTAATTAACTGTTGTTACATATATTTTTTAGGAAGAAGGATAAAGGGAGCACACTATGCTTGAAGCAGGTTGTGACCAGTCAAAACGACGGGGAGACGAAAACTGAGAAGGCTGGCAAAAGAATACCGGCACAAATAGCCTTTGAAAAGATGCAAGCAAAGAGGGTGAGTTGTCAGCGGGGGAAAACCAGGTCAGTTTACTTGGTAAATGTTTGAATCGTTGAAATCTGCTGAAAAGTGGCAGACCTCAATCTTCCCAGCTTATTAGTCAAAAACAATCTGGTTGTTTGTGACAACAACATCAGTATGAAAGTCCACTTTTTAATGAATTAATAGGCTTACCACTGATTAACATGCAGACACAGGGGAGGTGATATTAGAACAAACTACACCGATTTAAAATAGTACACAACAGAAATAAAATAAAATACAGATACATTTTGGATAGAAAATGTCATAATCATATGGTAAACATACATTTCAGGCCTAACCACATAAACCTATACTATTGTAGTTTAACATTAACACTCGGGTTATCTTTATGAGGCAACAAGTTCATTTTTGTTCTTTGACTTTCCTACTGTACCAAAGTACAAGTTATACGGTAAACACCAGTGAGAAAAAGCCAACTATATTCACTTGTAAACATGTCTGCTGAACAGAACTGTGGGATAATGTTAAAAATCAACACATGTTGTACACAGTCTTCATGTTTGTTTTAAAGGTCCAGTATGTAAGGCTTAGTTTCATCTAATGGCGAGACTGTTGATAACAACATAGGGAGGAATTCTCTGCTCCTTCCTCCTGCTCTGGCCGGTTTTTCTGGGATCTGTGCAAATGTGGCGGCTCAAGATGGCAAGGCTGTTGCCTAAAGGACACATAAATAGCTTATTCTAATCCTACTATAATTAAAACAATGTTTTATTTTAAACACTTATTGAAGCATACTTATGGGTAGTATATTCAATTTCTTCCTAAATGTCACACACAGGATCATTGATTTATTTTTGATCTTCAAGACCAGACCCATATTTCTGAGTTTGGGTTGACTGTAGTCATTATTCAGTTGTATGTGAAGAGGGTTTTATTGTACTTTTAAGTCACAGCGATTGTGCACAATGTTGTAGACATTTATTTGTGTCTGTCTCTTTACTTACAGCAGGTGGATCATGAAAAAAGCTTCAAAGACACAAAGACCACATTAAGGTAAATATGGCATCAGACCTTGCAGAGAATCATTCAAACTAAACTGACTGTTTATTCAAACTCATAAAACAACACAATAATTTGAGTTAATATAGGAATTTGGGTGACTGACATACAGTCAATTTTTTCCCCCACGTTGCACACAGAACACTCAGAATAAACTAACATATCTCCTATTGTTTCATTTGTCTATAGGGTTTCAATTGTCGCCTGGACACCCTGACAGAGAGCACTATGATATTCCAAAGGTCAGCTGGACCAAATAGAAGAGGAGGAAATGTTCACCTTCTTTTACAACTTGTACTCAAAACTTGTACATAACATATTTTTTTCATTTATAAATGTGCCTTTTTTGTATACATTATTATAACAATACATATTTAAACCTTGACCAGCCTGCATGTGTTTATCTTATTATTTCTGGTTCTGTTTTAGCCTCTTTAAACTGGCTTTCAGTGTGTTTTCGGTTCTTCAAATTTAACTTGTGGTTTTATTTGTGAAACACTGTAATTTCATTTTGACAAGTGCTATATAAATACATATAGAGTATTATTATAAAGAAAACAGATTGTACATGCTTCTTTCTCTTTCATCCCTGATGATGGAATAAGAATGTTGGCTGATGCTTTACAAATTAGAAAACAAGTGTGTAAACTAATGTAAGAAAAATGTCAGAAAACCAGAGTTTTTTAAATTCTTGTGTATTTTCATTCGACTTGAACACAGGACAAACACACTGTAAACCAAGGGAGACAAGGTACAGTAGTCCAAGGTGAATTAGTTGGTGTTAAGAATGTTCATTTTGGCCCCAGCATTTCACTTGGCTTCACCCACTGGTCGAACTGCTCCTCTGTCAGGTAGCCCAGCTCCACAGCTATGGCCTTCAGTGTCGACCCCCTCTTGTGAGCAGTCTTGGCGATGGTGGCAGCTTTGTCATAACCAATGTGTGGGTTAAGAGCTGTGACCAACATGAGAGACTCATTCATGAGCTTGTTGATCCTCTCCGTGTTGGCCTGGATGCCCACCACACAGTTGTTGGTGAAGGAGACGGAGGCATCACCCAGCAGCTGTGCAGAGTTCAGCACATTCTTGATGATCATAGGTTTGAAGACATTGAGCTCAAAGTGTCCATTGCTGCCTCCGATGGTGACTGCGACATGGTTTCCCATCACCTGGGCTGCCACCATGGTCATGGCCTCACACTGGGTTGGGTTCACCTTACCTGGCATGATACTGCTTCCTGGCTCATTCTCCGGTAAGATGAGTTCCCCCAGGCCAGAGCGGGGCCCTGAACCCAGGAAACGAATGTCGTTGGCAATCTTCATCATGCTGACGGCCACTGTGTTCAGTGCTCCACTCAGCTCCACCAGAGCATCGTGGGCTGCCAGAGCTTCAAATTTGTTGGGGGCTGTCACAAAAGGCAGGCTTGTGAGTGAAGACACTTTGGAAGCTACTTTCTCAGCGAAGCCTATGCGGGTGTTGAGTCCAGTTCCTACTGCTGTGCCTCCTGCCGCCAGCTCGTACACTCTGGGCATGGCAGCATTCACTCTCTTAATGCTGTACTTCACCTGCTGGACATAACCACCAAACTCCTGGCCAAGCGAGAGTGGCACCGCATCCTGAGTGTGTGTGCGCCCGATCTTAATGATGTCTTTGAATTCTTCAGCTTTGGCAGCAAGAGCATCATGCAGCGTCTGCAGACCAGGCAGCAGCACCTGGTGGACTTCTGTGGCTGCAGCTATGTGCATGGCAGTTGGGAAGGTGTCATTGGAGCTCTGACTCTTGTTGACATGATCATTGGGATGGACAGGATCTTTAGAGCCCAGTTTCCCTCCCATGATCTCAATAGCCCTGTTGCTGATTACCTCATTGACGTTCATGTTGGTTTGAGTTCCAGATCCAGTCTGCCACACCACCAGAGGGAAATGATCATCCAGTTTACCAGCTGAAACCTCTTCTGCAGCCTGGATGATTGCGTCTGCTACGTTTGGGTTAAGGCCGTATTCTTTGTTTACCTCAGCTGCTGCTTTCTTCAAAATACCAAACGCCTTAATCACTTGGATTGGCATTCGCTCACTAGGTCCTCCTATCTTGAAGTTCATGGTGGATCTGACAGTCTGGGCACCGTAGTACTTGTCAGCTGGGACCTTGAGCTCCCCAAACGTGTCCTGCTCAATCCTGTACTCTGAACTGGCCATTCTGGAGGTGCAGAGAGGGGCTTTAGAGCTGACGCTGAGTCTTTGCAAAGTCAGGAGTTTGCAGTTAAACTGCTGAACGCGTCTCAGAGACCGAAACATGGCTCCGCGTTAGAGGTGAATACAGTGGGAGGTCAGCGCTGCCTTCCACATTGTCATCTGTCATTGGGTGAATCGGAAACCGATCGTGCATCAGCCAATAGGAGAGCAGAAAAGGCGGGACTTCCGCTCAAGTTGTCCTATCAGATAGAAACGATCAGGCTGCTTTATCCGGATCAGTAAAGTGTTCAATAACATTGCATGATACCATATCCGCCACGACAACGTTGCTTTGTAGAATAAAGGACCGTAACTTTAGATTATTTAGTCATTTTAAATGTATGTAATTACTGTATCTAACCTAAGTTAATATGCATAATTGTATTCAAACATTTCTTGAATATGGCAAATATGGCGTATATATTTCTGTTGATTTATTATTGGCAGTAAAATAAAGTATATTAGTTACGAAGTTATGAAATGTATCATTTTGTGAGACTTCCTGTGTGGAAATCATTTGCAGGGAAGAAATTTTAAGTCAATACTATTTTTAAATGTGTTTTTATGAACATTAATAGTCATAGAGAAACTTTACAACTTTACAAAGCATTTAAATAAAGTTATTAAAAAAAACATGAATACAACATGAGTGCCTTTACACTCATGAGGCTAAATAACAGAAACACTTTAAAGCATAATGCAAGTTATGTGTTTAGTTGACTTTTAAGTAAAGTCTCCTCTATCACCCAAACAACTGAAGGTTATTTTCATTGTAATATTGGACTATATTCGTTGTAGCTATGTGAACTCCCAGATTAATTTATATGTATATATTGACAGTAATATTAGTAATGATGATTAGTATTTTCTCTTGTTCATAACACTGTGGAAAGTTGCAGTATTGCAGCAACAAAGAGGAACACAAAACAAGAGGATGACTATCAACAAAGCAACAAAAAAGTAATATAAAAAATGTGTATATAAACATTAGGAGAACATAAATGATCACATTAACATAAAAAAGGCAGGATGAATAAAAACTGAGGACCATCATTACTTCATTTAACAGACAGACAGACAGACGACTTTATTGATCCCTTTGGGACGTTGAAATTAACAGCTCCAACATCAGCACACAGCACTGTTAAGATTAGAGTCACACTTTACAGGAGACTGGAAAGAGAAACACTGGAAAGAGAAACACCCCAGTTACCAAATAACTGGAGTACATTCCGAATGATCAATGACACGATTTCAAATAACTGCTTTCAGCCACAATAGTGAAAACAGTTGCGTGATTTGAGTCATGTTGAGACTGAAATCAGTTAATTATATCGAAATTTAATTTCAAATATGTTTATTTCTTCGTGGCTCTTTTTCGGAATAGGAGGACCTTTATTTTGAAGCACAAAGTAAGCCTTTACCGGAAGCACTTTGTGCGTTAGTATCTGTCTTCACGCCGCTGCATCTTCTCGCGGTAACGTTAGTTCACTCACTGTTAGCTTTGTAGCTAACCCCCATCGTTTCCAGGTTTCGTGTCGACCTGAAAACAGCCAACGCAGAGAGACACAGAAAGGCTGCTCAGCGGGACATTCTTACATCTGGGCTGCATAAAGGAGCAGGACAATGCCACACAACTTCCAGGCCGGAGACCTGGTCTTCGCTAAAATGAAGGGATACCCCCACTGGCCAGCCAGGGTAAGTGAACGAAGCTAGCAGAAGGCGGAGGGGGTGGGTTGCTGGAGAAGCTTCTCTGTGTATCTGTGCTTCTGTCTAACATGGACATCACATAGATACACAACTTAAATTCAGTGGGCTGACAAGCTGTCGTAAAGGGCCGAAGTTAGTGCACGAGTGGCGGCATCTGCAGGAGATGCTGTTTGCCTCATCTACAGCATATGGAGACAAACAGCTAACGATGTTTTTTTTCTTCTTCATGACGTTCCACATAACCGCGCATTTCTCTACGATACGAAGACGTTTCCGCCTTCAAATGTGCACATCCACTTAATAAATTTAAATCTAAATGAATTGAAATAACCACATTGAGTGCCAACACATTCACATTTTCATAACCATAACAGTTGTTCCTCCTACATTGTTTTAGGTCAAATTCCCTAAAAGACGAATAAATTGCAATAATAATAATGATAATACAAATATCGATAATATAACTTGATAAGTCATTGATAAAACCGTTAACTACATTTCGAAATACTATATGTGTTTATGGTAATGGCTATAAACAAAGTGCACATGCATAGAAGGATATAATAGCTTACCCTCATATATTTACATCTGTAAACACATTTGTGTATAGATGTAGTCTATTGACCTCTATACATTTGTACATACACATTTGTAGGCCAATACATATCCTAAATAAAGGAAAACAAGTACCAGATTAAATAATAATCAAAGTATTTATTTGCCAACATTTCATTAAAAGTCGTTATTATTATTATTATTATTGTTATTATTGTTGTTGTTATTAATAACAACAATAATAATAATAATTATAATAATAATACTAATGATGATGATGATTATGACGATAATAATAATAATACTGATTATCACTGTCGTTATAGGTTTACATTTACATGCTCTATTGTCTATTGTTTGCTTATTTTGCTTGAGTTTTCCCTCAATTTAATCACAAATGTCATTCATCCATAACCATTTTTAATCCTATCTTTGTGTTACTGTGTTTGTTAGTGCAGCAAAACACTAGAGCAAATTCCTTGTATGTTAAAACTGACTTGGCAATGAAACAGTGTATGGTATTATCATGTTAAATTTCACCGGTCCACACAGAAAATCTCCCTTCGTCATTTGGTCTTGTATTGCTTGTTTACAGATTGAGGATGTGGCTGATGGAGCAGTGAAACCTCCTCCCAATAAAATTCCGATATTTTTCTTTGGGACTCATGAGACGTGAGTAAAACACTTTATTGCTTTACTGTTTTTTGTTACATTTATCATTTCTGTCATACTCGGTTGAATTTGCTTTTTTTTATCATCAAACTGTGACTTCTTTGTTTTTGTTGCCTCACATCAGTACTTGTTAGGGTTTGTTTTTGCAGGTTTACCTATAAATATTGACTTGTGTCAGTTTGGGAGACCAATTGTTGAACGATGTTTTCATGTATTTGAAAAAGCGTAAGGCACCTATCAGTTTGACAAGGTGGCACCTGCTGTATATTTATCTACCACTAGGTGGCACAGTCCATTGTTCTAATGTCTCCAGTCAATGTGAAACTTCCTTACTGTCAACAACTTTTTATTTCAACAGGACATTGTTGTTTTGTAGAGTTGGTTAAGTTTTATTATCCCTCCCTTTTTAACAGAGCATTCCTGGCAGCAAAGGACCTTTTTTCCTATGAGAAGTACAAAGAGCGTTACGGAAAGCCCAACAAAAGGAAGGGATTCAATGAAGGTTTATGGGAGATCCAGAACAATCCACATGCCTCTTACAGTGCACCACCTGTAGTAAGTCAGATCTACTGTGGCACCCACAACTTGGCTTTACCCTATGCTCCAAAAAAATACTCAGGATGTTGTGTATTAATCTTTCTGTCATGGTTTGATTGTAGCCAGCCAGCTCATCTGACAGTGAGGGCAACAACGCTGGAAAAGGAAGTGACATGGATGAAGATGACGAAGAGGTTGCCGTTCCTCAGAAAGCAGATTCAGCAAGTGAGGTTGACTCAGATTCTGGGAGCGAAGACCATGGAAGGGGAGGAGGAGGCGTGAAGCGAAAGCCAGCAGCTCCCAAGGTAGTTGTTCACATATTGACCCTTCCTACCCTTTCTTAACACCCCACATAACCAGTGTTAATTATACGAGCCGCAAATAACTGAAGTAATTTTGACCTGTCACTTTGTTTGCCTTAAAACTATCATGTGTAACTTTTGAATATAATCATATGTTACAATATTTTATGTTCAAACCATTGTCAAGTGAGGTCACACAATGCTGATTAAGCCTATCGGCTCCACATAGCAGTGTATAGATATTGTGTTGCCTGGCAAAATTCTGTTATTGCACACAGGAAGTCATTTGATTTACACAGCAACAAATATCATGGCAGTGTATGCACTGCAGCTTTAAATAATTGAGTGTGTGTGAGTGAAAGGATATTTCTCTTTTGCTCGCGTTTTCTCTTCAGCGGCCTCCTCCTCCTAAAAAATCCAGAGGCTCATCCAGTGACCGAGATGAAGAGGAGAGTGGATCCCCCTCCGAGTCAGAACCCACACCCTCAGAGTCTGATACTGGAAAAAACAGTGACCAGGTAATAACACATACATAACATGGTATGATTCCAAAACTAAAGAACCTGTAAGTGTTAACACAATTTTCTGACAGGATTTTACGCCAGAGAAGAAAACCGGTGGACGAGGTGGAAAGAAAGCTGGAGGCAGGGGAAAGAAAAAGGTGAACCATTTGTCTCATTAATGAATACATTGTAAGTTGTTGCTTTGGAAGATTTTGATTGTTTTGGGCCATCTCCTTCTCATTTCCCTCCTCTCTGTCATGTTACAGAAGGCTACATCAGACTCGGATTCAGGTTCAGCATCAGGGTCAGAGAAGAAAGTAGTTGACAGTGATTCAGAGGATGAGAAACCTAGACCAGCTCTGTCTGGCTCAGAATCTCAGTCTGGCTCAAAGTCTGAATCAGAATCAGATCCACCGCCTCGGAAGGGCCCACAAGCACGCAAGAAAGGTACAGCAAACCAGTTAGAACTCTTGTGTATGTCCATAGGCATGTTGATCGTGTGTTATCAGAAGGTCTCATGACCTTTTTTCGATTTTATTAACATGCGCTCCATGATCGTCCCTTTTCTCCTTTAGAGAAGCCTGCACCAAAGCCTCGTGCACGGAAACCCAAACCGGCACCTGCAAAACGAGCACCGTCATCTTCCTCCGACAGTGACAGGTCTGTCTGCTCAAAGGCCTCTGTTAACCCACTCATGCACCACAGATTTATACACTATTATGAATTCTAGTTTGCACTTTACCAGTCTACAAGGCATCATAGGTTGCCCTGTTTTGTCACAGTGACAGTGAACCTGACCGCATCAGTGAATGGAAGAAACGCGATGAGGAACGAAGACGAGAGCTAGAGGAGCGCAGGAAAAAGGAGGAGGCAGAGGAGCTCCGTCGGCTACGTGAGAGGGAGAAGGAAGAGGACGACAAAAAGAAAAAAGACAAGAGTAAAAAAGCAAGTGACAGTGACAGCAGCAGTAGCTCAGACGAAGGTGTAGATGATCACCCACTGAAGAAGTCTAAGAAACCACCTCCACCTCCGATTCCTGCCCCTTCTGACTCTGATTCTTCACCGCCAGCTGAGGTAACAGTTGTTTCTGGAGGGAATATACCTGCTTACTGAGAGCATATTCGAGTAGTGCAATTGGTTTTTTTTAATCCTTTTTTTTATCCTTTTTCTCATGAAAAGGTGAAGAAACCATCAAAAAAGCCAGACAACCAGAAGAAAGCAAGGATAAAGAAGGAGAAGGAGAGAAAAGAAAGAAAGGAGAAAGAGCTAAAAGAGAAGAAAGCAAAACGATTAGAGGAAAAGTCCAGAGCCAGGTGAGTGCATAAAGTTGAACAGACTGAAATATAATTTCATTTACTAAATCTTAATATGCTAAGACCTGAGAATCGTCTTTCTTTTAGATCTAAGCCTGAAAAACCCAAACGTAAACCAGAGAGGCCGCCAGAAAAGAAAGTGGAAAAGAAAAAGGGTCAGTGTCTCATACACAGACACATACTGAAGCCCCAATAATATTGCTTTAGTGAAAAGGAAATTAATAATGAAATAAAGTGACCGTTGCTTTGTGTGTCCAAATGCAGAGCCATCACCAGAAGAGCGGCTACAGAAACTCCACACAGATATAAAGTTTGCGCTCAAAGTGGACAACCCAGTGAGCGACAAGTTGAATCGTTTTTTTTTCTGTTTTTAGTTTGAGCTTGAAAACTGAATGCTGGTGTATTTTTGTGATTTCTAGGACATAGATCGGTGTCTACAGGCCCTGGAAGAGCTTGAGGCTGTTCCAGTCACCAGCCAGATCCTCCATAAGAATGCTGAAGTTATTGCCACATTAAAGAAGGTGCATTAACTGCGGCATTGGTTTTAATTTTCTGGAAATTACTAGAAGAAACTAGTGGAGTGAATGTTTTTCTGTTGTACTCCACCAGTGTATATATATCGCTGTGTCTGATGCTGTAGTTTGCCACCTTACGTGTCATGTTAAAATCTTCTTACACATGTTAACGCTAATGGTTTTTTACTTCTGATAATTTAGATCCGGCGGTATAAAGCCAGCAATGCAGTCATGGAAAAAGCCAGTGATGTCTACAACAAGTTAAAACTTCGCTTTGTGGGAAAGGCAGAAGCAGCAGTTACACCTCCAAAAGACAAGGAACCGGAAGATAATGGGAAGGAGACACAAGATGCAGGTAAAACAAATGAATAAAAATCCTACCTTTTTAATTAAGTTTTATAAACTTATTTCGGTTTATCCTGCATTTTTATATGAATCTAAATTTGGCCCTTCTAGACTCTACTCCAATGAACGGGGAATCGGAGCAGAAAAAAGATGATATGGAGGTTGAGGAAAAACCTAAATCACCTGCCCAGGAGGAGGAGGATGAGGAGGAGGAGGAGGGAAAGAAGAATAATGACGATAATGATACTTCAAGTCCAAACAGGTGAACATCCAGTTGTCAAGTAAAATACAATGCTTTGCTTTAGTTACAGCTGTCAAGGCATACGCGCTGAAAGTGTATTAAAGGAATAGTTTAGATTTTTTGCACTTAATAACCAAGTGTTTGGATTTACCCAAGTGATGCAGCATTCCTTTTTTCATGCCAATTAAAAACACTGGTTTTCTCTATTGACTTTGGTGCGAGAGAGTGTGTGGTTTACTCATTTGAGTTTCCAGCGTGAAAGGACCATCTTTACGACACAATCAAGCAGCAAAACATCATGATATGGGTAAACCTATTCTTAGGATATTGTTGACTTAAACAGGCATCAATTCATTTTTTCTTTCTTTTTTTGACGAGTGGCTAAAATCATTTCCCCTGCGTCATTGCTGGCAGCCATGTTATTAACAACAGTGAGTGTCTGCTGGTCTCATGTACAAGCCAGGCACTACAGCTGCGCTCAAGCATGTCAGTACCTAGAATCACAAACCAAACCATAGAACCACAATTCAAAAACCTGAGATATCCATTTAATGTAGATGCTTGCACAGTAAAATACAGTTTGACAAAATCCCATATTTCTGTTTTAATGGAACCATTGAATATTTTTACCTGGTTAACCCTGGTTAACGTCCTGGTAATTATTGTGATTGAAGCACTGTTTGGTTTGTGACTGACTTTTGTTTATCTTTAGGCGGAGCCCAAGCAGTCCTGTTGAACAACAGACACACAGCTATGAAGAAGAAGAAGAAGAAGAAGAAAACTCCATCTCTGCAGAGGCGGAACCATCTACAGTTGAAAGCTGAAAGACTTTTAACCACCAGTGCAGTGAACCAAGCACAAAAAGACGGTGGCCTCTTTGTTTGACATCGTACAACACACACCCAGTATCCCCTACAGTACCTGTCACATCACTGTTGATGTTTTGGACATTTTGTACGATATGATATTCAGCCAGAAGGCCCTTTTGTTCACACCAGTTGTGTATTTATCCCAGCAAAAAGGAAAGCTTATTAGTGTGATAGTTTGTGGCACGGTGTGAATCAGTTTTGTTCTGGAAATTTCCTTATCCGTTTATAAGACACTTGGCCTGTCCTGGATCCTCAGCCTAAACCTCTGCTTCGTGGCTACTTTTGTTCGTTCTACCACATGAACTCTTACATTGGTTGTTCATACTGTATGTTGATTGAATGATGACAGTTTTAGCACCTGTAACAGGAATGTAGACAGGGCTAGTATGAGATCAAAATCAAAAGGATTCTTGTGGGGAGTTTGAATGGAATTGAGTGGAAAGATTTTGTGCAGCCTTTACATCTGTTGGCTTCATATTTTTTTTTATTTTTATAAAGCCTAAAGTGTCACAAACGCCTCTTGTCTGTGTGTATGGCATTGTGAGAGTGGTGATGTACTGTTTGTAAATCTTTTATGTTTAAGTATTTTATTATCTGTTATTATAATTATCCAGTCTGAAACTTTTTTTTGTTGTTCTTCCCCGACTGAAGTCCACCTACTTTTTATAGCCTGGCTTCCAGATATGTGCGTCCACACTTTTGTCTAAATCATTAATTGCTGTGGAATTACACACCTCCCACTCTTCTCGTAGTGTCTGCATTCAGTATGTTGCATAATAAATGGAATCAATTTACAGATCGAAAACTGCCCTTTTAAAAGCAATTGAAATCTCATCTAGCTGCAGCCTGCTTAACAATTCCTGTTACGTGCATACAACAGGTGTTTTTAGTGCTATATAAATTAAAGCATTTCTACTGCTTAGTTGAGATGAATAAAAATCTCAGCATGGCTTTGTTTCTATTTCATTCCTTGATGTGTAAAACCTGCTTTAATTTGCTTTCCTGGCAATAACCTTACTCTGCAGATGATTGTTTCTGTTTGTATACAAATAGCCTACCACTTTACTTGCTGGCTTTTGAATGACTGGGTACATTTCCATCTGATGCACTTGCCAAGACAGTTAACAATATATATATTTTAATATGCAGTTGAAAAGCCACTATAATCCCCTGTTGCTCTGGGGAAAGAGGAGGAATGAGTGGGGTAGTCATCTGGTTGTTACAGTCTCTCCACTAGATGTCACCAATTCTTACTCATTGGACCTGTAAGGGATTCTATCACTTATTTTTGATGTAGCACTTATTTGTGTTTAAAACCTGCTTCACTTTGCTTTTCCAACAACAGCTGAACTATTCAGATTATTATTTATATGTTTCTGGTTGTGTGGGAATAGTATGCTGCTCCACCTACCTAGATGATTTGTAATGACTTTGAAATTGTATCAAGTGCATGAGGTTTCCATTTATTTTTTTTTTTTAAATGTTCAGTTGCATACATCGGTTTAGTCATCTGAGTGAGGGGGGACTAGACCTTTAATTACCCTGATTCCCATATAAGATCTCGTATAATACTCAAGTCAGCTGACTTCAGACGCCATTTTGTCAGCCATTTCCTACAGTGATCCATTGCCAGACTCTCGGCACAGCACGGGACGCCCCATCTGGCCTCAACTTCATCTGCCTGGGCTTGGTAAACAACGACGGCTCCTGCACGCACGGTAGCCGGTTGGATGAGAGACAGTCTCGCGGGTCGTTCGGCACCCACTAGAACTCTGCAAGGCGCTTGGCCCCGCAGGACAGGAGCGGCATAAGTCACGGAGAGACATGGCTCTGAAGATTGTCAAAGGGAGCATCGATCGGATGTTCGATAAAAACCTCCAGGATTTAGTACGTGGCATTCGGAATCACAAGGAAGATGAGGTAAACCGATGACTGTCGCTGTCACTTGGAACATATTTAACGTCACATTCGGTAACGTTTGTATGTCAGAGCAAACGTCACCGTTATCATTTTTCATTCAGCTAACGCCGCTGCTTACGGCTGCTGCTCTGCTAACATTAGCGTCCGCTCTGTCATTTCGCCTGCTAGCTAGCAGCTACCCAAAATAGTCTTTTTAGCTGCTAGTTGAGCTCCGCAAATGACTAAATCACGAAATAACAGCTTATGACCATGGTTGTGACGTGTGTATGGTTGCCAACTTTATAGTAGAATTGCATGCCAGGTTTAAGAGGCAATGCTCTTGTAAGGTTTTTAATGACAACTAGTCTAGCTAGCTGAGAGCCAGTCAGAGGAAACAACTCGATAGTTTTATCACAGTCCTGCTTCACACCTGAGGGTTCTGCTGTCAACATCAATGCTGATAACCGTATCGATGTTTGATCTTGACATTTGTCTTTAATTTGAACTGAACGTGTCACCTGACCGCAGAATGGATGGGTAGATACACGATGTTATTTCGATGAGTAGCACTGGCAATAAGTTGCCAGTATGGGATGCATGATACTTTTTGCTTGGGCTGATACCGATATATACGTATTTCTTTTTGCCCAACTGCAGATGTCATTTAATCACTGCTTTTGGTGAAATAATCACAATCATTTTCATACTAATGTCGCGCTGGCATAGAAGTCAAGGAGGTAGTAGCTTTTTCAAACCTGCTATTTTAGGCATTAGTCATATCAGCGGATCTTGGCGTGTTTGCTGATTATACATTTTAAAGCCAATATCTGCTGATACTGATGTTGTGCCGATAATATCGTGCATCCCTATTGTGCTAAATTTTTGTTATCGAAATAATTGTGAATAGAGGAAATAGTTAATATTTTATGTCACTGACTTGACACCAGACCTGACACCAATATGTTTTCTTTTTATTTATGTTGAAGTGCTACAAGGGGGATCCTATATCTTTCCAGTCATTCTCGCACCTTAATGATTTATTCTGCTCTTATTTAAGATTCTTAATTTACAATGCTTTATTAAAGCATATTTTTTACAATTATGGCTGAATTGTGAAACACACATAAAGTAGTTGTGATTGTGATCTTATCTTATCATCCCTTACTTACTTTGGATGTTTGTGTTGAAATGCATCTTACCATGATATAGAGAATCATATAAAATGAACACAAAGATGAAGTCAGCCATGGTTCTGTTCAGACCTGGTGTTATTATACGTCTTCACTGCACAGCACAATATGTCCTTGATGCATTCCGTTGACTGCATATGATCACATCTGGGCTTCACCACCCTTTATTCAAATACACACTGATATCATGCATTTTCGAGAGAAGGAAATTGTTTTAAATGAGTCGGACTGTACAGATGTGTCCACTGATAAATCCAAGGCAGTAGTGTTTAATCAAACATTAATTAATGAATTAATTAAGTGTAGATATCATGGCAGTGCCTCCAAATAAATACTACTAGAGTACTGATTAGAGTGAAAAAACAAACCTATAACATGACTGGAGTAGGGTGGGATGTGCCATTACAGGGCACTGTTTGCATCTTTTTTTTTTTACCACCCTTTTTATAAGCAAAACCAGAAAAAAAACCTCTACACTGGCTTTGTCTTGTGTTCCTGTTCCTGAAAAAATGTGTTCTGTCTGGTAGTAACAAGCTGTTGCACAGAGCTGCAGAGCTGTGTGCACCTGGTTCAAGCTGTAGGTCAGGTGTGAAATGTAGGAGTAGCATGCCTAACCTGAGGGTAGCTTTTGGTTGAAGTTTTAATTCTGTGGCAGATTTGTCCTGCAGCTGCTTACCATGTTGGTAGGGAAGCAATTTACACACAGAGGATAATCTAGCAGACCCAACTAGTATTTCCCAAAATCATCGTAATGAGGACATTTGTGTTGGAGGAGATAATAGATTCCATACTATCATAGCTTGATCCCTTAATTCATTATATGGTATAAGTTGTTTGCCTGTGGTAACTCAAACTGGGCAGCCTAGATAAGGTGGCAGTTTCCCCTGTCAACACTGGCCAGTTTACTAAAATATTAATTTACTCTGTGTGTGTGTGTGTGTGTGTGTGTGTGTGTGTGTGTGTGTGTGTGTGTCTTCCAATGAATGGAAGTCCATGCAGAGTCCTTAAAAGGATAGCTGTGCAAACCTTTGTGTGTGTGTGTTTGTTGTACTGTATATTTCCACCTGAACATGTGTTGACATATTCCCAGTCTGCCCACCGTTTCTCATACACACTGTTTGATTTTCACGTGTGTGCGCTGCTGAGTCTTTGCACAATTCATTCATTCACTCGCTCTCCCACGTCTTTGAGACAGCAAGCATTTTGAAACAAGGTGTGAGGTGTGTGTGTGTGTGTGTCTTGTCTGTCGTTGCACAAGTTTTATTTCAAGTTTGCATCTGTTTGTAATTTCTGTTAGTTTAAAAAAGGTAAGTGTTAAAGCTAACTAGCCAGCTTGCCACACTGGTGAAAAGGTTGTCTGTACTGGAGCTGTGGCAACTATTTCAGATATTTCACTGGGTTCTGAATTGGTCATTGAAGAAGAGAGTGAGATGATCACGTGACCAGAGCTCTGCCCCCCCAATCACTGTGCTGTCTCATGACTCCACACACATGACCAGCACACACTCACAGCCATACATATGTGCATGTTTGTCAAACAAGGTGGTTCCTCTCAACAATGGTCAAGTGATTGCCTTGTCTAGAGGTTTCACTGAGCATCTCCTCTGCTGTTAAGATAACATGTACCTCCTACTTTCACTGTTGTTTATTATAGAGATTAAAGTCATGTTAAGCCAAAGTGTGTATATATAAAGAGAGATTCAACATTTTCTCCTCAGTCTAATTATATTTTTGTAAAATTGGATTGGAATAGGTTGTATATTTATTTTTTGCTTGTGAGCCAAAGTTGAAGAAATCATTTGGTTGTGGTTTTAAACTCCTTCTATGGGCAGAAAACAGAAGCATTTAATAAATCTGAGGAAGAAATGTCAAAGTCATTATGTGTGGTATCATTCAGAGTGCATTTGTAAAATGCATAAACATTAATGTATTTTGAACCTGTGACATTCTCCAGCTATCTATTAGGAAATTCATAATGTCAAACCGAGACAATGTTTAATGTTTTTCAATAATGGTTTTGAGATGAGGAAGTGTTTGTGGTCTACAAGCCAGAGCCACATGTCAAATATGACTTCATTCAGTGCTTTTAGCAGAACATGAATCATGAATTTAAGTCTTGGCATAATTTTAAATCCCATAACCAGAGGCTTGAGTTTCATGATAACTTGAAGTGCTGAAGACTATTTTCAGCTGATGTTAGAAGCATACTAAGAAATACTGCTGCATATATTTTTGCTTCATATAGCCAGAGACACAAATTAGGACAAATTAGGATTTCACTTCACCTAAACTGATTTTGGTGTCTGTTTGTCTTCTCATTTGTTTCCCTGCAGGCCAAATATATCTCCACATGCATCGATGAGATCAAACAGGAGCTCAAGCAGGACAACATCGCTGTCAAAGCCAATGCTGTGTGCAAGCTCACCTATGTAAGACCTCTCAACACCCTCTGTTGATTCACTGAGTCTTTCTGGCCGACATTTCTGCTTGATGTACAGACACTGGCGAATTTGCAGCCTGTCTGTTCATGGTTGTTCTCACTGCAAACCCATCCTTTCTTTTAATTAATAAACATTGCATATATCAGTGTAATACGTGGGAACCACATGAACCTTATTCAGTTCAAACTGCATTATGGTGAATCAAAGCCCATTGTCTGGGTATAAGCCGTCATTGAGGCCTAAAAAATTCACTGTTTAGAAACCACCTCACACATTTATAGAAATTACAGACCTTCTTGTGAATATTCTATTTTTGCAGCTGATGAGTAGTCACAACGGAGCCGCTTTTGCCAGCAGCATGCACTTAATAAGAACAGTGTTTAAATGAAAGTACCATTTCTATTTATAGCTTAGGCCTGCATTTAACATTGTTGCTCTGTTTGAGAGATTGCAGCTCAAATCGTTGGGTCTCTGTGCACCACAGGAACAGCTTACAGCCCATCTATTCTACTATTATTCACCCACATCCCTCTCCCTGTCTCCTCTGTTTTCTGTGTTACAGCTTCAGATGCTGGGCTATGATGTCAGCTGGGCCGCTTTCAACATCGTTGAAGTCATGAGCTCCTCCAAGTTTACGTACAAGGTACATCTGCAATATAATTAGGCAGACAATTGCTCAGAAGACACAATTAAGTGTAGATATGCAATAAGCATGTTGTCCAAGACTAAAGACATCCACAACATTGTAAATGCTTGACCTTAGCAATAGCCACAGAAAATACATTATTTGTTCTGTACAGGTAAATCTACATGGAACATGCAAGCTTACTTAAAATGCACACTATGTAGTTATACAATTTAAAATGCAACACAGCACTATATGTGATTCTCTGTGGTTGCTTTGTCTCCTGCAGAGGATCGGTTATCTGGCAGCTTCTCAGTGCTTTCATGAGAGCACTGATGTGATCATGCTGACAACCAATCAGATCCGAAAGGTCAGTTGCACTCTTGGTCTGTGTACGTGCATCTCTGGACTGTTAATAATCCCCCAAGCAACCCACCCTTTCTTTTGAACTTTCTGTTTTTATTGCTTCTCACGCACAGGACCTCAGCAGCCCCAACCAGTATGACACAGGTGTTGCCCTCACTGGCCTCTCCTGTTTTGTGACCCCCGACTTAGCTCGGGACCTGGCCAATGACATCATGACACTGGTGAGTCATGAGCTAGGTTCCCACTGAAATAAGGAAACGCACACTTCTGTGTGTTTCTATCTTCTGCCGTTCCGTCTTGGTGTAATATATGGTGGCGTTCCGATGCTGCTTCCATCTGCACAAAGAGGAGGAATGCTGTGTTTTCTTCATCAGTCAACACATTCCTCCTCTCGCCCACTGTGTCTGCCATTTCTGCTACTTTTCCAGTACTGCTAAATGTGGATGCGGGAGGGAGGGTTTGGCTCAAGTGATTTCTTGATGTCTGTCATTCATCTTCCCTTTTTATCAATACGTCAACCTCCCTCAAACCTAAAAAATGTAATTGTGTCTATTTCAAGACACAATTATCAATGTTTTCATTTAGGTGTTTTTATGTGCAAATCAAAATGTGTTTACAAACCGGCTGATGGAAACGCGTGTTTGTCAAGAAATTACTCTCAGAGCTTACTTTTGTTGGATTTCTTTCCAGCTACATATTGAACAAACTGTCTTTATGGTTTTTGCTGTTTTCTCTAGATGTCCCACACTAAACCCTACATCAGAAAGAAAGCAGTCTTGATCATGTACAAGGTGTTTCTCAAGTACCCAGAGTCCCTTCGCCCAGCTTTTCCCAGGCTTAAGGAGAAACTTGAGGATCCAGACCCAGGTAAATGGAAACACATCATATTCTCCATTAATAATCCCAACATTTTCCCCCACAGTTTACTGCTATGAAGAAAAACATTTAGTCAGTTGTTGGCAGTGGCGTCTGCTTTTGGTTTTATCATTTTTCTTTTCTTTTAGACTAGATTAAGCATAGACACTGCTGGTACTGTTGGCATTTGGCATTCTCTGTCACCTGAACCCTCTGAATTATTCAGCAACAAAGAATATGAGATTAAGGAAGGCATTTGTGATTCTGTCAGGGTTGTCTGGGAACACAACAGTTAACAGAACTATTTTTGTTTGCTACAAGTGTCTCTAGTGTCTAACATATCTACTGCTAATTTATTGAGTCATTTTTCTTTTTTTTTGTGTTTGATCTTTAAGAAAAAATAATCTCTTATTAGACCCACAGTGGGGAAATTTAGAGTGTCACAGCAGTAGACGGTAAAGGTAAT
This sequence comes from Solea senegalensis, assembly GCF_019176455.1. Taxonomy (NCBI): domain Eukaryota; kingdom Metazoa; phylum Chordata; class Actinopteri; order Pleuronectiformes; family Soleidae; genus Solea; species Solea senegalensis. The sequence goes on along the minus strand of NC_058034.1, from coordinate 3,357,896 downwards.
AGTAAATATTGGCTAATAAGATTAGACGAATGTATTTAATGATATTTATGGTATTGGTGCAAGGGCAGTTTTATGAACGAATATGGAAATCTATAGTTTTTGCCACACTTGATCCAACCTAACACTATGCATTTTAACACTACAAAAAAAGTAACTATGTCTCCATAAATATTTATTTTCAGTTTAATTGGTTTCTGACTTTTGTGTCAATGTTTCCCTTCTCTCAAGGTGTCCAGTCAGCAGCAGTGAATGTCATCTGTGAGCTGGCACGCAGAAATCCCAAGAACTACCTGTCCCTCGCCCCTCTCTTCTTCAAGCTCATGACCTCTTCTACAAATAACTGGGTTCTCATCAAGATCATCAAGCTGGTTAGTCCACAGGACGTAGTGCCTTGGTGTTACTGACAATACTGCACCAAAGAAATAGGAATAAATCACATAAATAAAAGAGAAGGGGAATGTATTGTTTTTCTGGTCTCAGAGCAAATGACTGTTTTTACCATTTCCATGCATTTATTTGCATTTGTTGCCTTCTTTGAGTTTGATAAAGTGCAAAAATGGTATATAGTAATAGTAGTCCAAATTAGTTTGTTGATTATTTCTATTATTTAGTGTATATGTGCAATAACACACTGTTTTTTTTCTTCGTTTTTTTTAACAGTTTGGTGCGCTCACACCACTTGAGCCACGGTTAGGAAAGAAGCTGATAGAACCCCTGACAAACCTAATCCACAGGTGAGATTAAGTCCCTCAACTATACTATGTTTCCACAGATATCATAAAAATCTGATGTGATGAAAACAACAATAATAATAATCTGTACTCTCTTCATTTCTCAACTCACAGTACCTCTGCCATGTCTCTGCTGTATGAATGTGTCAACACTGTGATTGCAGGTCAGTACTGTCTATCAGCAGTGGTAAAGCACATAGACATTTAAATGCAAATTATTTATTTATTTACTTTGATGTACAAGAATAAGAAATAAATATATGATGACAACATCAGTCTTACTTAATGCCTTAAACAATTTAACTTGAGAATTCACGCTCGATAGATTTAGCAGGCTACTTCTAAGAAGAATTGTCCACCTTGAACGTTTGTTTTCCCTCGTACATGTTCCGAAGTAATTTGTTGTTTTTTCCCCCTCATTACAGTGTTGATTTCGTTGTCGTCTGGGATGCCTAACCACAGTGCTAGTATCCAGGTAAGCCTCTCAGGTCCACTCCCCTGTCTCCACTTTTTTTGTGGTTAAATGCTTATTTTAATCCTTTCCACTCCAGTTTAATCACTGCATGTTTTCATCCGTTTTTTTTTTCTTATTCTCATGTATGACTGTCCTAACATAGTATATAGTGAGTCTGTGTAGAAAGTAAATGTCAAACAGGCTAGCAGAGCTGTATGTATGTTTCCAATAAATGCTTAAAAACATATACTTGTACTATTGAATACTAAATCACATGCAATTCATTCAATACGAATTTTGCTTGTATGACATGACTGAAACTGGTGTGGAAAGGTTCACTGGTGTTAATGGCTCTGTTCCTCCCCCTCTCTTGTTTTTCTCCTGCTCCACCCCCTCCATTACTCTCCCTCAGCTCTGTGTGCAGAAACTACGAATCCTGATAGAAGACTCGGACCAGAACTGTGAGCCCTCTGTCAATGCCTGCAGTGTGTCATTTTCTCATTGTCTGTGTGTTTCTGACGATGGAACAGTCCACCCTTTTAGACGACAGTAACGTAGATGCCCTGACGTTGGATAACTCGAACATTAACCCTCAGTTAGATGGCCTGCTTGGGCTTCAGGTTAACTTAAGTTGTACTTATAGATAAGCCACTGGTGACAGGAAGTGAAGAGCTTGCGCCCAGTTTGTTGCCTCAATGCAATAGTGGTAATAGCTGCCACTATAGTATTATCAAACAACAAGTTTCTGGATACTTCCCCTTGCCCACTCCTAACTGGTGCTGGGATTCGAGTTATCTTTATCCCTTATAGACGTGTAGATTGTCTTATGTTTGAAATAGATTTTAGACCTCTGGTGTTAATAGAGCAGGCTGAGAACCAGTGTTTTTTTTTTTATGTCTTTATCCATTTTAACACTTTGCAAAACACTGGATTTGAACTGATAAAGTCAATAAGATGAATTAAAAACTTACTTATTTATAAATACTATATAAAATCTATTTGACATTAAGGTGGCTGAAATTCAGCTGATGCATTAGATGCATTATAGACTTAAATGATTAATTCAGTGTTTTGTTGCATTATGTTGCCGAAAACAACACATACTTAAATAATTATTTGCATTGATTGTGTGCACAGAAGTGCCCTTGTATTCAAAGTTTTTCAATCGACAACAAAAATCCTGGCAAGGAATGGAATGATGGTGGCAAGGTATTAAACAACGTTTCTCTTTCCCCCCCTTGCATTTCACCGAGCAATTGTGTTACTGATACAATGTTGCACACAGTGTAGTTGCTCGCATCAGTTTTTTCGTAGCCAAGGTAGATTCAGAGGCAATTCTAGTGCCACATCCCATGTAACATATTCAATATATTTACTGCAGTGACCAGCCTCACCACACCACAAGGTCAGTGCCAGACATACATTTATTGATCCAGCAATCTGAGAGGCATTTGTCTCTGCCAGACTAAACGATCAACAGATTGTTGTGATTCAGCAGCTTTCTGAATTTTTTAAAAATCTATTTGGTGAGGAGGAAATCTGCCAGGAATATGATAGAGGATAAAGCAAAGCAAAACAAAACTACTGTTTCCAGCATGTGTGTGTGTTGTCCCATGTGTATGTGTTTGTATGTCCTTTCCATTGCTTTGTGTTTTAAGATCCTGTCCATTTAATAATACATTTTTTTTATTTTACTAATGTAATTTGTTTAGATTATTTAAATAACACAACAGTGCAATATTTATGGTGTATTTACTTGTACTTTAGTGAGAGGCTAAAATGTCAACAAAGGTCTTTGACCTCTGGAAGATGAGATATTTAATTTGTTTTATAACTGCAGGGTAGATGGTTGAGGTCAGTATGTAATGTTTATAAATGGTAGGATCTTAAATAAAGGAATGTATTGACTCCGTTCTAATATTGTGTAGTGATAGAAGCTAGAAGTAGACATATTTGAACTTAGTCTCTAGAGAACTTGACTGTATGTGTGTGTGCATGCTTTTGCAGTGAAGTACTTGGGCCTGCTGGCCATGTCAAAGATCCTGAAGACCCATCCCAAGTCGGTGCAGTCTCATAAAGACCTCATCCTCCAGTGTCTGGACGACAAGGATGAATCCATTCGCCTCAGAGCTCTTGACCTGCTCTATGGGATGGTATGGAAACAGATTTTTTTTTTCATCACTAATTGTATGTTTAATTGTTGAGTAATATAAATTAATCAATTTCAAACTAGATTATTTTTGTTGGTTTAAGCAACCTAACAGTGCTTTGAGTAATTATCTTTATTCTAAGCAAGACTGGTAATGAGTTCTTTAACTGCTGCGTGATTTTCCAAGCTGCCTTAATGTGTAGAATGCAATGAACCAGGTTAATTAGGCAGTGACACAGATTCCAGCTCAAAGTAGTAAAAAACAAGTAGTTACTGTTCAACTATTCTACTTGTGGTGTTTCCTTAATTATCAATTGATGGTTGTTGTTGAGAATTGATTATTAGTATCTTTTTTGATTTTCAACTACAGGTGTCATTCTGTGTAAATATAATATCATAGTGAATATTGATTGGTCATTGTTGAACTGTTGTCTGTTCAGGTATCCAAAAAGAACTTGATGGAGATTGTGAAGAAGCTAATGCTTCATGTGGACAAAGCAGAGGGAACCACCTACAGAGACGAACTTCTCACCAAGATCATCGACATCTGCAGTCAAAGCAACTACCAATACATCACCAACTTTGAATGGTCAGTCTCTTACCAGCTTCGTCTTTTGTTGCTCCTCAACGTCTTGTCTGATGTCATTCTCCACTTTGGTACATTCAAGTGAACAGCACCTACTTATCTGCCTGACAGGTACATCAGTATCTTGGTGGAGCTGACCCGATTAGAGGGCACACGGCACGGTCATCTCATCGCCTCTCAGATGCTGGATGTTGCTATTCGGGTGAAAGCTATCCGAGCCTTTGCTGTTGCCCAGATGGCCACTCTGCTGGACAATGCCCACCTGCTGACTGGCAACATGCAGCGAAACGGCATCTGTGAAGTTTCGTATGCCGCAGCTTGGATCTGTGGGGAGTTCTCAGAGTATGTTTATTTCTCTTAGTGGGATTCATCCGTATTGACACTGGTTTACAAGCCACTCGACTGGCTTTTTTGATCAACTTCCCACACCAGTGTCTACTTCCATTGACAGCCAAAATGTACTCAAAAGTAAAGGGTTTTCTTTACTCTGATTGTAAAACCAACATGTGGTATCTTTTGATACTTGATAAAAGAAACAAACCAATTGAATTTTCAAAAGGGCTGGATTCATGGTATTTCATTGACTTTAGTCCAAATAAATAAATTGATGAAGTTGTGAGTAAAAGAACCTCTTCTCTTTTTAGACACCTAGAGAATCCAATGCAGACACTGGAGGCCATGCTACGGCCAAAGGTGGCCACACTACCAGGCCACATTCAGGCAGTGTATGTGCAGAATGCAGCCAAGCTCTTTGCCACTGTGCTGAAGAGCCAGGAGGGCAACACTGACAGCACGGCTGCACAGGAAACCAGCCAGCTGATGATTGAGAGGCTACCACTGTTTGTCCAGAGCGCCAACCTGGAGGTGCAAGAGAGGGTAAGCCACAGGTTTGAGAAGCATCTTGTGTTGTGATGCCCAAACCGTAATAGATATGTCAACTTAAATATGCTGTCATGTCCACAGGCATCATGCATTCTGCAGCTTGTCAAGTACATCCAGAAGTTGCAGCAGAAGGATGTGGAAGTAGCAGAGGAAGTGAGTGCGCTGTTTGCTGGAGAACTCAACCCTGTAGCCCCCAAGGCACAGAAGAAAGTGCCTGTTCCTGAAGGGTACGTTAGCGCTGTACGAGAGGATCATGTATTATGAAACTGCAATGTCACGAAGTCAAATATGACTGCATTTTAAATCTTGTTTACCTAATGTGAGGCTTTTGAAAGCATTGTGTAACTCTTTCTACAGTCTGGACCTGGACGCCTGGATCAACGAGCCTCCCTCTGAGAGCGAGTCTGAGGACGAGCAGCCCAAGGCTATTTTTACTAAGGAGGAGACCAAACACTCGCGTCCCCGTCACATAGAGGTGGACGAGAAGGAGCTGGCAAGGGTAAGCTGGTCGATGACTTCAATGAGGATGTTTGTTTTATTAATATTTCACAGTTTAATTACTGAAATTAAAATGAATTTACTGATTTTAAATATTCAAAAACTTTTTAAATTTAGTTGTTTCAACTGCTTGAATTATTCATTTGTAAATGTCAGTTTATCTGACCACACAAAATTATGGTAAATGCAGCTGTAATCTTTTAAATTTTAGCTTTAAAGCAAACAATACAAGCTTTATAAATCCTATTAAAGTAAATCAGATTTTCTTCACTGATTTAATTCTTGTTATACTTGTCCTTGCTACTCCTAGAGGAGAGAAGCCAGAAAGCAGGAGCAAGCCAACAACCCATTCTACATCAAGGCTTCCCCGTCCTCTCAGAAGGTTTGTTTACATCATCACAAGGCATTTTCATAGAGTCCACGTCATCATTTAATCCTGTTTCTGTTTCAAACCCTCTTCTGTAATTGTGATATATCGAAGAAAAAAGTGTTGTTAGACACTATAAAATGGATTGTAAACACTTTTAAATGGTGTGTTTTTAGCATTTGCTTTTTCTGTGCAGGTTTACCAGGACACTCCTGGAGTGGAGCACATCCCAGTTGTGCAGATTGACCTCAGTGTTCCTCTCAAGGTTCCAGGTGAGACTCAACATCAAGGTACTTATGTCACATTTATGGTTCTTTAGCTTATGTAGAATTGATTTGTTTGTCTGCAAGTGCTCTAGAATTTCTGCTGTAATAACATGCCGCTCCTGAATTCTTTGGGGCTTGTAATACTGTTTTCTTCCTTATGTGTTAATTCTGTGCAATTATACTTTTTTTAATTTGAATACTTAAAAAATAATAAATCACATATTTGTCATCAGTGTCTCTTTTTTGTAGTACACCTGTTCCTTTCTCGTGTCCCGCCAGGTCTGCCTATGTCCGACCAGTACGTCAAGCTGGAGGAGGAGCGCCGGCAGAAAGAGAGAGCAGAGAAGAAGAAGAAGGAAAAGAAGAAGAGGAAAGAAAAGCGCAGTGGACGAGGGAAGAAACATGACTCTGGCCCGGAGAGTGAGGAGGACATTACGCCTGCACACATGGTTGACATAGTTACTGAGGAGATGCCAGAGGTACACTGAACTGCAGCTGCATAACATAAGTTTATAGTTTATAAGGATTTTTATTAGAAAATGTCAAAATATATCAGTTTTCCTAAATTGATTTATAATCTTCTCTTAATGTTAATTTTCCTTTTACTCTTGGTAATCTCAGTTTGAGAAATTATGGAAAATTATCTTAGTCAGAGTTAAATATCATGTTTTTTTATTCATCACTTGGTTTCTCAGAGTATAAATCCGTTTCTCAGCCGTTTGCTTTGCATGTTGTGGTAATGGATAAACCTTCTTGCTTTAGAATGCCTTACCCAGTGACGATGACGACAAAGACCCCAACGACCCTCACAAAGCACTGGACATCGACTTGGACAAGTGAGTTATCACTATGTTCACGACACGAAGATCCTAAATCTACACATCTGTTGACCTTTGTTTACATTTGAAATTAGTGAATGCATTAACTCATCATTTACATGTCTATGCCAGTGAATCAGTCAGTCATCTAAACTTTGATTATCATTCCAAATCTTAGGAGCACTGACGCTTGTATGAATGTAGGTGTTTGAGCGTTTATGTGTTTGAGTATGTCTTGACTTTCCTGGTGAAAGCGTCACATCCACTGTGACTTGGTCCTTTCCCTCGTGCTGACTCCTCCTCATGGCATTCTGCTTTCTGCTTCCTCTTTTCTATGCCTACACACACACCCATTACTGCCTCTGTGTGGGCAGTCTGGGGGAAATGGCGGGGCGTAGGTGAGTAGTTCCCCAACCACAGGACCTGGACTCCAACATGTACCTGGCTTGCCTCTGTGTTTTTTTTCTCTCTCTCTTTCTTCAAATAGTTATCTTGCTAATATAGTTGTCATATATTCACTCTTTTGGAGTTTGCTGTACCTTCTTCCTCTTTTTGCACTTCTTCTACTTCTATTTCAAATACCTATTGTTAAATTCTAGCATTTGACATTGCATACTAACAGCATACTTTTATACAATAGTTTTACTTGTATAAACCTGACAATACCAGCAGTTGTTCCCTAGAAGCTTTTTAATCATTTATTTGCCTTCTAAAGGAGATCGTGTGATCTTAAAGTGAAAAGAAAATTTTGAATGACTGCTGCTGATCTTCTCAGGACATTATCTTTCACTATCTGCCCACATGGAATTGGCTCCTTTAAAGTATTTTATCATTTGTTTTTCTCGGTAAAGAAAATCAGTGTCAACATGCTTTTAGGAAGCCTTTCCTAATGGTTAAGCCTGATTTATACTTCATCGCACAACACTTCTTAATATGTGGCACACCAGAAATGTACATGTCGCGCTTCCATAGTGCTTTGTAGTGCACTGTGATTAGTACTCACATCTCCATTTATATTTAGTATATTAGTTTCATCTTCAACTATTGAACCAAAAAAATATAACTCTTTTGTTGCTCACATGATTGTTTCAACTGACCCACTGACCACATCATTTGCTCCCATTGCGTAAATTCACAGCTGGGTTTGGCTCCAGCGGCCCCTGTGACCCTCATTTCGAGGATAAAGCATTAGACAATGAATAAATGAACAGCCTTCGTCCGCAATTATAGCAACATCGTCAAATCCATCCATTATCAAAATGAAGAAAAAGTAGCACAGGCATGGAAACAAACTGGCTCCTGAAAGATGTAGACGTGTGTGGTTACATGGAGATGATTGAAACATTTCACGGAAGCATGAATTGAAAACATTGCACAATGCGTTTTTGTCAATGGAGTATAAATCAGGCTTTACGCTGTATGATTGTTTCCCTGATCTTCCTCCATTGAGTTTTTTTATATAAACCATACCTCCTAATTCTCACCAGCTGTTTAACCCTTAGGCTGCCCCTTGATAGAAATGTCACACACGTGCCCTGAAACCAATACTAAAATAGAAATAATTGAAAATAATTCTGATAGTATTCGGTTAAAAGTCAGTTTTAGACTTGGTGATGATGGATATTTGGAAACGACTGTTGGAGGCTGTCCCTCACTGAACAGTAAACTGTATGTACTGTACACTGTGTACTGTGCACCCTGAGTCTTTCATGGAAAATCAGCTTCAGTATTGATAACTCCAGGTGTTTTTGGTCTATTCCAAATATATGACTGTAAGCTTTTTATGTTGGGTACCTTTTTTAAATTGGTATTGTTTGTGCACAGACACACATACTAACACACTGAGAGAGTTTCTGTTTTGTTTACTGAAGGCTGTGTTTTCTGTGTGTGCAGTATATTACAGTATATTACAGCGTTAAACAGACAAAGCTAATGAGAGCACAGGGGTGTTTTACAGAGAATAGCCACTAGGGGGCTGTAGTGGATTTGGTCATTTCTTACAAGGGCCAGGCTTGGGTCAAAAAATGTTTAGTTTGCTTTCTAGCTGTGTGCGAATGTCTAATGCTTCCAGCTCCAACTCTCAAATGAATGGCTAAGCTCATCATTTTGTATAAAGCTGTTACTCAGAGCAGAATACATGCCTGTATTCAGTGGGTTGCTGCACCCTGCAAGTCCTTTTCACCTTTCCTAACAAGTTATTATTCAGGTTTAAGTATTTTCCAGATGATGCCACCAACTCCATAAAGCGCCTACTCTTTTCATCCAAGAGTACTCATCCTAGAAAGGTTCAAATGTACCTGTACTCTTCTGTTTGTCCAGGCCTCTCGCAGACAGCGAGAAACTGCCAGTCAGGTCACATCGTGCAGTAGAGGCAGCAAAGAGTCCTGGAGAAGATGGAGATGCAGAGACTGTGGCCACACAGCAGCCCAAGAAGAAGAGTGGCAAAGATAAGAGGGATGACAAGAAGAAGGATAAAGACAAGGAGAGGAAGGTGGGTTTGTCTTATTAAAACAACTTCATATTAAGGTTATTTCTCCACCATAGTGTGATACCGAGCTGAATTTATTCTCCTGATATTTTTAGAAGAGCAAAGATGAGAAGAAGAAGAAAAAACACAAACATGAGGAGAAGGAGGAAGATCTTCTCAGGGGTGAGGTTCATGAGCCTGTGGTCCAATCTGAAGGAATCAGTCAAGTGGCAGAGCTGCCCACATCCACCAGTGCTGAGGTATGCCCTTGTAAAAAAGTTGTTGCAACCCTGTGTTCTACCTGAATATTAGGAATTGAATATCCTAATATCCTAGTATCTCAGAAATGTTAAATCAAATGTTCTAGTGTTCTAAAATTCATACTTTTAGAATATCACAAAGTCCACGGTTTTTGGTGGAAGGTTACATTCAGACGTTGATCATTCTCATCTTACCAGTCTCTCGATCAGCTTCAATGATCAAGTATCAGTTGCCTCATAAGTGACTGCTGTGCTGGGTCTCTTGTAATCATGAAATAGAGCTGTGTAATCTTTGTATCCACTGTCGTTAGTTGTAGTAATAAGAACCTGTTTGGCCCTCACCCCTCTCACCTCTGCGCATTCCTCTCCTTCCCTTCCTCTTCTAGGTTTCGGATCTGGATTTCTGGCTCTCAAATGCTCCAGTGCCCTCTAACACCCAGGTGGAGTCCCCTCCCCTTCCCCTCCCCCTCATCTCCTCAGTTAACACACCCCTTATTCACTCCATGAATTATTGGTCTGTCATATGTTGCTTTTTTTCACGCAATCTCTCTCTCTATTGCCTCCCGATGTGGATCAGTGATTTATTTTTTTGTCTGGTCCTAATCTTCCTCACACTTGTTTTTTTTGACACTGCTTCCTCTCTCAAAGGTCACATAACACTTTCCTCTTCCATTCTCCAGCCTTCCTCTGTTTAACAGTGTGTGTGTCTGTGTGTTTGTGTTTGTGTGTTGGTCTCACAATGTCTGCGGTTCTCTTCCTCAGCCGTTGTTTTGCTCGCTGGATGTCGTTTCGGTCTTGAAGTCAAAGTGGTTGTTGTGTTGTTGATGGTGGTGATAAGTGAATGCAGGTTGCCTGAGCTTCACTGGAGCCTGACCTGGGGTCAGTTCCAATTGTTCCCGTCGCCACCATGTTACCCTGTGTGTGCCACTGCTTCGTCTGTAGCCGCACATTGGATTGTTCTTTGTTTTACTCACAGTTTGATTTGTCAAAACTGATGCGTATAAATAGAAACACTGGTCTAGGACATGACCCGATAAATTGGACATGAATTGACATTATGACATTATGTGAAATTACCCTTCAAATATAGTCTGTATGAAACACTGAATCTAGATTTTATTCCACACGCATGCAAACACACCCAGACAATACAGTATCTAGTCACGGAACTTTACCTTTTCCACTAATCAACAGTTTATTGTAGTAGTCTGCCATTAAATATAGTAGTGCACCCAGAAAGACTGTTAAGAATGCCACTAACTGGAAAAGAAATGGTCAGATCCATGATCTTAAACACATCACAACATGTCTTTGTGGAAGACTTGTTTCTACATGCTATAATAACATGAGTGTTTGACATAGACAGCTCACAGAAGCGCACTTGTAGGTCATCTCTAATGCACATCAGGCTCTTTTAATATGGCGGGTATCCGCTTGTATGTTGGTTAATGTAATCATACATGTAATAGTTAATAATAGTTAATTAATCAACTCATTTTGGTTTAATTTGTTTGCCTACATGCAACATTTCTGGTTAAACGATATCAATTTATGAACATGAATAGCTTTCATGGTTGAGAGAAGTCACTAACTTTACTCACCTCTATCAAAACAGAAGTGGCACATACTCCTGTTAGTATTGCATGCTATGGTTGCTCTTGCTTAGGCCTTGTTGTTTGCTTGTGTGTGTGTCTGTGTAAACAGGAAGCAGCAACAGTAGCAGCAGCAGAAGCCCCTGTGGCTGAGGTGGTCTCAGGAGCAGCACAGGACTCGGAGCCCGATGAGCCCAAAGACACTGAGATGGAGGAGACTGTGAGTCACCGCTGATGACATGACAAAGTAGAAACTTGGCTTTGGTGCTAGAGATCCCAGTTCATTGTGACCTGACAGGATGCAGCACACTGGCAGCCAGCTCTTGTTCTTTTCACAAGTCTGTGCAAATTATTTACAGAGGCCTGCCAGTTCTAGTGTGGTCTCTTGAGGAATAGTTGTACCAGTAACAAAGTCAATTTTCAATGTCCAAAATGTGTCATAAATCATCTCAATCTTTCTCCTTCTGTGCTTTCAATGTTAAGAAGTCCTCCAAGCATAAGAAGAAGAAGCAGAAAAAGGAGAAGGAAGAGAAGGAGAAGAAAAAGAAGAAGAGGCATCATCACCATCATCGCCACAGTGATGGAGGAGGAGAAGAGTCCGTGCAGAATGGCACTGTGGAGGAGGAGGAGCCTTTGCCGGTCAGTATTTTTCATCTGTGTTTAATTGGCCTCCTAAAACCAAGAAATTACAATGTTTTAAATTAATTTAGCAAGTAAAGTGCCATTCTGGGATCTCTCTCTACTCTTATCTTGATTTTAATTTTGCAGTTCAAAGAAAAATAAGGGCTTAACAAATTAAAGCTGCATGTAGCCTGTACAATTATTTCAGAATCTCTCTTGATGTCTTCTGGTGTACACACACATACACCTTAAAGACACACACACTCTGCCTTACTCATTATACATCAGCCATGTTGAAGCATGTTGCGTTGCTTAGTTGGCATACTGAGTGACAGAGAATTCCTGTTCTAACCTGAGCTCTTGTCTCCTTCCAGTCCATGTCCAATTACTGCCTGTTGGCTGAGAACTCCTACATCAAAATGGTGAGTGATGACTGGCCTCATTTTGCTCTAGGCATTAAAATGTTATTACTGTTATTATTAAAAATGGGATCAGAATGTTTAGTGTTTCCACCAGATACTCGTTCATTCTTCATCTGCCTGGTTTTGCTTGTATCTATCATTTACTTTACATTATTAAAGAATGATGAGGTTCACACTGGAAATGAGTTCACTTGCTAGATGTCAACAAACCCTTTCGTTTGGCTGAAGTAAAGGAGAAACCTTTGACCTGCTAGTTGTGATGTTTGTGTTCAGTGGACTTGCATATCCATATTTTTGCACTAAAAGTATAGTAAATGTATAAACAATAAATCAAAAATGTTGCAGTCAGTTAAAAATTATCTGAATCATCCATCAGCATCTGTCAATGCTGAGCAAATATTTGTGTATTAATTATGTATATGAATGTACAAGTTAGTCAGAAGAAGCTGTTAAAAACCGTGCAGATCTCTGATTTCTCTCCCTTTTTTTTCAAAGATGATGGAAGACGCTGATCAGGTATTGGTTTAAGTTCTGTCAGTGACAGAATATTATTAAAGCTCTTCCGTAGATGTGTTTCTCTGTATTCTTGTTGCTCTTTACAAACTTGCCTCTCAAGCGATCTCGTTATTAGTATTAAAAAAAAATACTGCCTCCTTGTTCTCAGACTTGTTTCTTGAGAACAGTGATGTGTGTCTTGGTGTTGGGTTGATAAGGTGTTGTGTTCTTCTCTAACAAAACAAGGAGGAAGAAATAGCCACCTGCAAATAAGTTATTAAATAAAGAACCTTTTCTGTTTTTCCCCACCCTTCAAGGTTTATGACATCCAGGGGAACCTGCAGGACGGCAGTCAGGTCGTGGTGTCTGTCATATTTGAAAACAAGTGTGATAGCTTCCTCAAATCAATGGAGTTCAATGTCCTGGACTCTCTCAACTCCAAGCTTCAGAGACCAGAGGGGTCAGGTCCACACGATGGCCTCACTGTTCCCTTCCAACTTCCACCTGGTCAGTGATTATCAGCAGACTGCATTTTTTTTTAAATACAGTGAGAGGATTTCCAAATCAGTTGTTTTAGTTTAGTTTGATTACCTAACTTTAGCTTTTATTATCTTCCAGGTGTCTCCAATGAGGCGCGATTTGTCTTCACCGTGCAGAGCATTGTGATGCCACAGAAACTGAAGGGCACATTAACCTTCATAGTAAAGGTTAGTATGGGAATTTTGGTATGTATTTTTCAACCACTCATAGCTTCCCTAATGTCTTTTTCAAACAATTTCCATTTCCACATAAGCTTTACTGTTTGCTGCCGTTTATGTCAAATATAAATCAGAAAGTTTGGACTTTGGACCTTGAATACAATTATTCCCATTTTGTAAGCTTAGCAGTATGGATGCAGCTCGAGATGTTTACTTTTGCCAGACTAGAAATCCTTTTCGGCTCCAGTGTCATTTTCACCCAGGTCTCTCTACGGAAGAGAATGCCAAAAGGGAAACATAATATTATAATAGTGAGTGTTTGTTGCTCTGTTCCTGCAGAACGAGGAATCTTCTACTCATGAGAAACTGGACTTTAAACTGCACTTTACCTGCACCTCCTACCTAATCACTACCCCTTGCTACAGGTTGGTGATTTTTCTTTTTTCAGCACTAGATCACTGATTGTTTGCTGATTATTTTTGTTTTCCTTAAAAAACATGATTTATCCTGTGGGGAACATGCCATATCACGGAATATAATGACAATCTGGTCAAGAAGAAATCAAATGCTGATTTGTACTTTTTCTCGTTTTGCTAGTGATGCGTATGCAAAGCTGTTGGAGTCCGGTGACCTGAAGGGAAGCTCTCTCAAACTGGAGGGGGTCAACATGCCCTTCCACCATCTTCTAGCCAGGATCTGCTTCCATCACCACTTCTCAGGTACATAATGCGCCAGGACACACACTGACTTAAATTGTGAAAAATCGATGCTTCATGCTTTTCTTTTCTGTAGGATCATGTTTGTGTTATTCTGGAAAGTCGCAGTGGAGAACAAAACAAAAACATGGTTGTGCATACAGTTGTTCTGAGCATTGCTAATAGTTGTTTTTCTGTTGTTTTCTTTGATCAGTTGTGGAGAGGATCGACTCCTGTTCCTCCATGTACAGCAGGTCTATCCAGGGTCATCATGTCTGTCTGCTGGTCAAAAGTGTAAGTGAGCCAGTGGAATATATCTCTACGAGACACCTAGAGAATCCTTACACCCTTAAAAATCAAAATGTCTTTTATAGTGGCTGCAAAAATGTGAAATACCTGTGCAGCGTTCCTCAACTTAAATGTGAATAATATTTTCATGGTTTACATGATGTGAGTTTTGTTACATCACAAAAGCAGTGAGAGTTTATGGGTGCTGATATTTATAATAAAATACTTTTTACTATAGTTGCAGTATTTGTTAGTATAAAATGTGAATTTTTCAACAGTGACCCTGACTTTGTCTTTCTGCCTCTCTCTCTCCCAGTCTGGTCAGACAGTTTCTATTGATGCTAAATGTGACGAGCCGACGATGCTTGGGAATGTGCTGGATGAGATCAAGCAGACCTTCTCTCAGTGCTGATTGTGTCCGACAGCCCCAGAAGCCCCTAACCCGGCCATATAAGCCCCACCTCCCCCCTTCGCTGAAACACAACATAATCATATTACAAACATACTGCTGCTGGCACTTCCATTGCTGTGTTATTAGTCCTGAAATTTCCAAGATTTATTTCCCTTGCCCTCTACTTCAGTGTCCCAAACGCTGTTGTTCCCGAGCACTCTGAGCTCTGTTGTTATTCTCCGACACTTGATGTTGTTTTGCAGAGTACATGTCCCCTTTTTTCTGCAGTGCACTTTGATTTTACTTCCTGGTTTTCAACTTCATATGGTTTCCCTTTTCCACCCAGACTCTGACCCTGTACCGTGCTCCTGGTCCTGGATGCCCTGCATTTTCTGCTCTATCCTGTGTACCTCTTTGCCCTCCACTCTAGTGGCAACTTGGTCTATGACAGTCGTGTTATGTAATGTTGACAACTGGACTTTTCTCTGTTGATGGTTGAATTGTGTTTTTACTGTTTTGAAGTTTTTGTCTTTTGTTTGTTGTTTTTGTCCTTTTTTTTGTTGAAAGCCTGTCTGCGCCTTTGCCTCACCCCCTTCTTCCTGCTCATTAAACAATTGTGACTGAATCTTTCTCAGACTGGTACTAGCTGGAGAAATTGGGATTCTGCTCTTTTCACCCACCTTTGCCAGCGAGCCTAGAGGAGACACTGGGTGACTGCAGTGAGGGTAGAGCAGCAATGAAACCAAAGCTACATGTAAGGCATAGGTCTTTGTCTAGTATCAGAGCTGTTGCCTTAATTTCCTTTTGGCAAGGCTCAGAACTGATCAGCGACTATGAGTGTAACAGATTCATTGGTACTACAGAAGATTTGTACAGCGGATCAGTGGTTTTGCTCTGTGCCTTAGTCATGCAGTCTGACCTACTCCAGCACTCTGTGAGTCTGATAAAGCCCCAGTTCCCTCACCAGTAAATTTGATCCCTGATCCAACTGTGCTAAGTTGCGCTTTATCCCCACCCTTCCCACCACCACATGAAGTTCCAACAAATCAATGATGAATTTGAAACTGGAAACAGATTAGTGTTGTAATGTGAAATATATGCTTTAGTACAGGACAGTTTGCTGTAAGGTCATTGCCTCCTCTTCATCTGAAATCTGGAGTTGTTAGTTAAATAGAAGATGTTATATTGTAATTGTAGAGAAGAACTATTGTATTATTATGAAGCCTCTATGGTGCTGACTGCCCTTTTTAGTGGCATCACATGGTCAGATTATTATTTGCCATGAAGAAAAGAGCTGCTTGCGTTGCATTTCTGTCCTCTCATTTCTCTGAAAAAGTCAAATAATGACTAACTAAATAATGGACTATTTACACTATGAACCTTTCTGCATTTTTAAAACCTGCTGCTCTGTATATCAGGTTGCTGCAGTTCTCTGTAAGCAGAGACTGTGAAGTGGTCAGTGGTTGTAGGTTCTTCTCAATTAGTCACTGTGGCTTCATTTGTCTGTCAACAGCAGTAGTTTTGTTTGTCTTCATTTGAAATCATGTGAAACGTTTGCAACTGTGCCACTGATGTTTGCTCACAGTTGCTACACACAGGTCGGTGTTATTCCCCAGTGATTCTTTTCCCTTCAACAACTGCCTTGACAATGTTTTGTGCATCGACTTGTTAAGATGGACATGTAAGGCCATTTCTTTAGAAAAGAAGTGGCTTCCTCTTAGAATTCACTCTCAGAGGCACTTGATTGTTTAGTTTGCATCATTTATGTCACTATCTAGTCCAGTTAACCTAGTAGTAGCAAGATCTAAACTGGCGTCTCTGTTTATATAAACTGTTAATACCCCTACACATCTGTCTGCTATTGTAGATAACAACACATGATAATGATGTCGGTGACCTGATGGTCAGATCAGCCATTCCACAAGATGCTCTGCCCAGTTGTAGAGTATGAATACAGAGGGAATCAGCTCTATCAGTAGTCGATGGGAAATGAGTATATGTATTTTCCTGTTCCTGAAAATGACCTTGGTGGAACTGAAGAAAGAAATGACACATCCCAAATCATACATTGTCCTATTTTGAGTATTTTCCTGTGCATAATATTTGATTAAAATTTGTATATTGCATGATTTGGAATGTACACTTTTTGTTTTCCTTTTTGTTCCATGGACATGCTTACACAAACAACAAAATGTGTCATTCCATCTTGTCCTTTTCTCTTCTTTTTTTTGTTTGTTTATGTTTTTTTTTAACTAAGTTTACTCGAGCTTTCTCTATTCCTGGTGGTGTTACATTATAATCTATTCTAAGATCAGACATTTTAAAAAAGTGATGTTCAATGTTTTAAATTATTAAACACAGTTGAGAAAGGGGGTTGCATTTGCCATCATAACACACAGGGCTGGGGCTCCGAATAATTTGAATATAAAAGGTCATGTGAAGCAGTGTACTGAGAGACAACCCATTCTGTCCTAATTCTCTTTTGGTTGAAGTGAGTTATTTTACCACGTTTGGCTTGTGAGAGTGAAATATACTCTTAAGACTTTTTTTTTAAGGTCCTCTTTTCATTTTCCCATTCTCAGTTCTCCAGCTGTATAATGTAGTATGTTTTAAGGGGGCAATATAATTTATCTACATTCCCTTTAAAGAAAGTCCACCCAAAATAAAAAACATAAATAAAAGCTGTAAGAAGCTGCTGTTGTCCTTCTTGTGTTAAAGTGAACACTTCTCATTGTATATGACTTAAAAAGCAACAACTGAACAGGACAATGCGTGTGTTGTGTATGTTATTTACATGTGACTTATACCAGTGTTTCCCAACCCTGGTCCTCAGGGAACACTGCCCTGCATGTTTTAGATGTTGCCTTGCTCCAACACACCTGATTCAGATGGTCAGCTCCTCAACAAGCTCTGAAGAAGCCTGGTAACGAGCAGTTCATCGGAATCAGGTGTGTTGGAGCAGGACAACATCTAAAACATGCAGGGCAGTGTTCCCTGAGGACCAGGATTGGGAAACACTGACCTATACAGCAAATTCAGTCGTATCGCTTAGGCCTTCATTTCCCAGAAAGCATTGCCTAACTCGGTAAAAGAGACCTCGTTTAGTGACGGAGAGTATCTGTGTTATATAGAGTTCAGCGGTCAAGAAACAGGGGTGTTTGTTTAGTTGTTTTATGTATAAGTACGTTGTTTTCAACAAAATGCCCCATTTTGATAAGGACGCACCCGAAAGAGAAGCCATACTAACTTCTCATAGCGTGATCACCGCTAAGCTAACTCTGTGATTAAGGTAAAGGTTCCTGTCTGAACTTTCAAAATAATTCCACTGGAAAGCATAAACTATATAAGCATATATATTCTTGCAAAGTCATGCTCCAGACACTAAGAGCCATGTCAACTAAGCTTAAAACTAACTAAGCTTTAAACTTAGTTTTTTTTTTAAATCTGTTTATCTTCAGGTAAATTTGTAAAAAATAGCTAATGATAAATACACTTATTAAAAGTGTGAAAGCTAAATGTATTTGAAATGGTGTGATTAGAACAACAAAAATAACTTGTTTTTTTACAGTACTATTATAAGGATGATTTAAAATCTAAGAAAACAACAGAAAAACAGTAAAAGCAGTAACTGGCTTTAATGAGTGGCAGCCATCTTGGATTCTTATGTTGGGGTAGGTGAGGGAAATGAGACACACACACTGTATATTAAAACTTTTTCTCCTCATGATTTCTGCTTTTAACTTCAGCAGGTGTTTCATGACCATGCCCACATGCCTAAATATATTGGCTGGCTGCCATTTGATTGAGTGATTAAATATTTGTGTAAACAGGTATTTGAACAGGTGTACCCTAATAAAGTGGCCTACAAGTGTACATTATTGAAGTGATTCATAAGATTACCAAGAAATTCACTCTGGATTGTAAGGGTCCAGCATGCAAGAAATGGTGACATCTAAATGATGAAACAGGAGATTCTAAAAAAAACTCCACTAATTTTCTGGCACTCTGTAAAGTAAGGCCATAACTAACCATCCATCTTCTACCCATTTAACCTCCACATGAGGGTCGCTGGTGCCAATCCCAGCTAGACAGGTCACCAGTCCATCACAGGATCACAGTGAAAAACAACCATTCATATTCACACTCACACACCAAATTAGCACGTTTTTGGACTGTTGGAGGAAACAGGAAAACCAGGAGGAAACCCACACACATACAGGGAGAACATGCAAACTCCATGTAGAAAGGCCCTTGTTCCAACCAGGCCCAGGCGGCCATTTCCTAAAATACAAATAAAAGATTCTGGGGTCACACTGCAGATTTTTCTTGTGGTGAGCCAGATTCACTTGGTCATCAATGAATGAAACACTTGTTATCTCTGTGTGTTCACCCCTGGAGCCTATTTGTTTGTTAAAAAATAAAAATAAAAGCTTGGAATAAAGACAGCTTGGAAGTCGGTGTGAATGCACATAAAAATAGCACACAGGTGACACAATAAAAATATCACAAATGTATACACTTATACAAACGAACGTATTAGTATATTAAATTCCCTCCACATCGGCTCTTTAATTAAATCCGCTGCAAAAGAACTACATTTTCATACAATTGACATATTGAAAGCTGCTACCGGAAACCGAGTCGATGTGTCAGTGTCGACTTCACGGCAGTGGACGGAGATGGTAGTGTTAACTGGAGCTACACTAGAGTGTTCACAACAACAGAGGCGAGCGCACCAGTCCTGACTAAATAAAGGTCCGTCGCAGTTGTTAGGTCGCGTTTCGGTGACACACAGTCGGAAACTAACGTTAGCGCGCTCTTGTGCTAGGGTTTTGCGATAGGGTTTCGTTGTTGCAGTTACGGCTTTTGTTTGTACCAAGCTATCTTTATCCCCCCCTTCGCAGGCACAGCGACGGCGGCTGTAGTGGTGGTGTAGCTGATAAAGATAGACATAAAACACATCGTTGTGGAATATGGCTCAGCATGGGCATCATGTAGCCAGTTCCCAAAAAGCACTAATGCTAGAGATGAAAAGTCTTCAAGACGAGCCGGTGGAAGGTTTCAAGATAACTTTGGTGGACGAGTCGGACATGTACAACTGGGAAGTGGCGATATTCGGACCCCCGAACACGCACTACGAGGGTGGTTATTTTAAGGTAAGTATAGCTAATGTTAGCTAGCAGTCGGTCTATTGTTCTTAAGCTGGTTGAATTAGCCTACATTCAAGTAATTTACTCATAAAGGACTTAGAAGTCGGTAACCTTGTAGCATTTTCCGTGAACGATAGGTAATAGCAAATAACATTAACGTGACAATTGTGTAGTTGTGTCCTTTTTACAGTGTCAAACAGCCTCCCCTTCTTTGTTCAACTTTAAATCGATTGAACTTAATCGTGAGTTTAAGATAGGACGATAAATGGTTTTATCGCGATAAAAATGGCAGTCTCAACCTTGGTGAATTTCCGTTGTCGGGATAATAATTTAAGGGGAAATTGTTCATATTCTATATTCAATATTATATATTCTACAGTGTCTTGTAAATGCTGTCTAACTGCTGCCATCTTTGCGGATATTTCACAAACTTGTGATGTTCAATTTCCTTGTTTTTTCACTTAAAAATGTAAACTGAAGCTTTTTTTAACATAACACTTTCAAATATTTTTTAATGTTATTCAAGTCAATTCATACCTTTCTCTCTGCTTCCTGAAATGTGGAAAAACATATGTACAATTACAGATATGTTTATTTGCTTAGAATGAGCATTAGTGCTTTCTGGCTAAATATGAATATGCATCTTTATCTATGTGCTTTTCCTCAATAAGCTTTTTAAAAATGCATATATGGAGAAACATATGGACATTCACCTGAATGTCTATGTATTTATGTTTTCTGAAAGCTCTCAAAGATTGACCAAATGAAGGTAGAATACTGGCATAAGTGTAAATGTATGTCGTTTTGGTGTCTAAAGCCTGCCCTACACTGGAGGATTTTCAAATCTGACTTGATTTTAAAAATGTGCGAGACCACAGACACAACAAACCGATTTTCAATGTTTTAATCCTGAGAGCGCACAGACTAGACGATCCAGTCAAGACACAGGACCACACACTTGGTGTTTCATCAAGCGATTTCAGAGAGGAGACTCCATGGATTTGGGATCTCACCAAAACCTGTGTGACTGTTTAATTTGACTTAAAAATATAAACAGACACGGAGGTGAACTGTCGACATTATTAGTTAATAGCTGTTGTGTGTGCAATGTTTTGTGCCGAGAAACTCAAAAAACTGTGGATGAAGTCATGGCCGAGAAGACGGAATCAACTTGGCTTGTACAAGTTATAGTTCTAAACAAATTACGCAACATCTGTTTCCCAGTCACCTTGGGGTGGGGTGGGGTTCGGCTCACGTCTCAATCTTTGTTCAGCCGTAAATATCAAACATGTTTAATGCTTACGATTTGATATCAGGAAGACTGATGCGTCCGATGAGGTTGAAATTGCATCTGTTCACCCCTCGCATTACACGATAATTTGGCCAATATCCTGTTTAAATCGGTCTAAAATCGTAAGGCACCCACAATTGTCAGAAGGGCCCGATCAGGAATGAACCCTAGCCGATTTATCCTCTCGTATGGGGCAAGCATAAGAGGTGTAAGTTCGTAGACACCAAAATCTTTTAGCCTATGGCTTATTTTCTACAAGTTGCGAGCAGTGTTTTATTGCAACAGTAAGTGTTTTACAGCTACTTGTGGTAATATGAAATCGAAGGTTGTTGGCACAACTGCCTCGAGCGTAATGTTACTCGAATTAGACAAGCTTATTATCTAACCAATTCAGCCATTTTCTTGAATGTTGATCAATGCAAATCAGCAGTAAGCAAAATCAAAGGAAACCATAGATACAGCAAAGGGACAGGTATACGATGAGTATCAAAAAGAGAACTGTTGACATAACAGTGATCTGTCTCATCTGTTGCCCTCATGGTTAGAACTACTCCCCTAGGAAGGTGTTCTAGACTTCCATGATCCACAAACAATGTCTACAAGTGCAATTACATTTTTACTGTCAAAACAACATTCCTTATTGTTGACACTAAAGTTTAATGTAACCTAACCTAAAAGTTTAGTTTGTATATTATTTATTCTGTAAAACTTCCTCCCTTGAAAGTAAAAATATGTTGTTGTCACAGATATCTGGTTTGCATTTTTGAATATTTGTGTAATTGTTAGTTTAGAAAGCCCCTACACTATTCATATATATTATTCTTCTTTGTGGACAAAATACTTTTTATAGTTACAGGCATTTTAGCTACTTATCTATTCAGGTCACTCATGTCTGTGACCCATGACCTGTTAACCACAAGATGTTTATGTTTTTAACAAAATGGCTGTAGGTGCAACGTAACGCTCTCGGAATTCCCTATTAGTGACACACCTACGCTGTAAATATGGAAAACACATACGTTTGTTGTTACCACAGTGAGCCCCCAGGTGATTGGTCTCCAACTTGAATGAGTTGCAACTTCAGATATTGCAAAACGTTGAGGTTTATAGTTCACCCAAACTTGGAGTGCTTTACTATTGTTCTGATTCATCATATAATCTGCTGTGGTTTATTAGATTTGTAGTAAAAAAAAAACAGTTAGTGGAAACTTAGTTCTGCTTCACACCTACCATATGTCAATATTTTACATCAAACAATTAATAATGAGCTGTAATTAAGGTGATGTAGAAGAAGAGGAAGACGCACTAATCCAGCAATCTAAATAGTGGAGCAGCCAACAAAAATTACAACATTTACAAAAATTACAGTTACACACTTTTTGTCATGGGCTGATAATGCGGAGCCCTGTGCCCCAGTGTTTGTTGCATCTGTTGTTTCAGTAATGGTGTTGTGTTCAGACTATCCAGTATCTCAGTTTAACTGTGCAGTGCTTTGTGCTTCCAGTGCTTGAGAAGCCTGCTCATTTTGCCGCTGGTCTTTTTTTGAGCCTGTGAAAACAGGCAGGCACAGAGCCATGGCCAGGCTACCGTTGACAGTGTTCTCTGTGGGTGCTGTGCACAGGATTCCTTTGTCGGGCCAGGAATGCACAACCTGGCTGTGAAATCCACCGCATGGTTGGGAGTCATTGTTTTGTGTTGGGTTTCCATCCAACCTGTTTGCCATGTGCCTTCTAACAAGTAAGACAAACATGCAGTTATGACCAGGTTACACAAACAACCAAACAGTTACAACAAGGTGCAGCTCACTGTTCATCAGACACAGGGCAGGTAATGATGTCACATAAAACCTGGCTGAGTCAGGTGTTAATATCGCATGGGTGTTGCTCTCAATCACACCATGATAAATACGCTATGACCGCAGACACATCGGGTACTGAAACATACTGAAATATCATTCATTTAACATTATATTACATAACATTGTTGCACTTCTGGTGAGATGCAAACCTCATTTTGTTACATGGAATTTGTAATTGAGTAATGACAATAAAGTTGAATCTCATCTCATCTCATTAGATAACTGTCCCAGATACACTGGTAAACATAGCCTAAAGTTTCTGATGCTGACATTCACTTGTTTGGTCCTGAGACATTTCCAAGAATGGGATCCACTGTGTGAAGGCTCTCTGCTTTGTCAAATGAGGTAATCCTCCAGTTTGTTTGCCTGAGCCATGGTCTGGGCCCCACCTACATGTTTCACTGACATGAGTGAACAGTGAACATGACATTAAGTATCCTTTTAATTTTTCTTTCATAGTTGTGCAAAACTAATAGTACAATCCTTTTTTAAAAAAAAACAAAAACTTTAAAATGCACATGTTGTATATTTAACACAGCAGCACATCTATGAGGTCATCTGCTTGTGCTTCACTGAGTTTCTTGTGGTGACGCACCACAGAAACTCCTCTGTGTTGTGACGTAGGTCTGAGGTGTATTGCTGTGAAAGTGCCTGGGGTCTAAGAAGCTGAAGTGTTGCTGTGCCACACCTGGATGTTTTACTTTAGATTGTAGTTGCTTCTACTCATTATTGGAATTGGTTCTCTTGCATATCAATGTCCAGGGTTTATTCTACCACTTCTTTGGAACAAACATGACAAAGGGAGGTGTTGCCCTTCAGTTCTGGCCTGGGTCTTGCTATCTTTTTTAGCCCTTGGCAGATCAGAGTTGTGTTGAGCAGCTGACTCTGGTTTGTACCTGCTTTCTTTCACCCTCACATGCAGGATACATAATTTCCACAGACTATGAAGTTAGCCTTGCAGTAATAGTGTAGGAGAGTATAGAGGTAAAAGGCCCAGGCTATAGAGGACTTGTCTGGGCTGGGTCTGGCTGAGCTGCTTGGAGTCAGGTTTCCCCCCTCTGGCTGTGACAGAGTAACAAGAGCAGGGTTGAGTGGAAAAAGAAAATGTGGAAATAGCCCGATCAAGAGCACTCGCAACCCTTCCTTACATGAAATGGAGGGGATCTTGTACTGAGCAGAGGTGAACAAGTCCTGGAGACCTAACCTTGGGTGTAGTAACATAGCTGCAAATGTTGGCTGATTGTCTTAATCATCCATGTATTACAGTTACACAGGAATCAGTTTGTAACTTAATACCGCTATGAAATTGATACATGAGAATGGAGAACAGAATGATTTTTCCCTGTCTTTTCAGGGTCTTTACACTGACCTGGTTTACTTTGCCTTGCTGTCGTTTTCCGCAGAGTAGACATGTTCGCTCTCATTCCCATTATCTTTCAAGGCAGCTTTGTAACGTCACAGAAAGTCGAAGAAAGATCCTGTATTCGCCGGATCACAGCATGGCAGATTGACTGCACTTCATTTATGAGTTCTTTCTCTGAATTTGTTCATTTTGTTCACAGTCTCATGATTATGAAGCATGACAGGAAAGAAAGTGGCAGCATTTCTCATCAAATGTTCTGATGATCATACTTTGTGACGATCTTGGTTGAGTCTGGTGAAGCATTTTTTCACCCACTATTTTTTGATCCTTGAGGGCTGTGAAAGCCTAGTGGGGAGAAAGTGAGCAATGGCCAATATACATTTGAATATATATATGGTAAATGGTCTGTGCTTTTCTAGTCTTGTCTTTCATACCCATTTGCACGCTGCTGGCACAGCACGTCGGGTTAAATGTCTTGTCCAAGGACACATTGGCATGTAGACTAGCCAAATTGAACCCATAACCTTCAAGTTGAAAGACGACTTGCTCTACCACAGACAGCCCAAACAGAAGCTTGTATAAAAAAGCAGATTTCTGGAAACTTGAAAGTGACTGAGCTGATTTTGGGCTCTTAAAACCATTCTCCAGTTTCGGCTTCCTCCTCCTCCTGCTCTCATTTCTTCACCCATGTCTGCTCACTTTTGATGAGACAAGCCACTCGCTGCTGCAAAGCAAATGAACTAACCAAGCAAGCAGTCGGTCTTTCTTTAGGCCAGCTCTGTTGCTCATCTCTAAAACCAACACATTCGCCCTCTCCATCCATCTGTCTATCCACCCTCCATTACTTCCCCACCATGGGGTTGTTGATTTTACGCTACTGTTTGTTATGATCTTTTCCTTTTTTGTTTTTATTTGATGTTGAATTTGATTACAGCATTGCATGCAAATCTATTTAGGCTTGCTGAGCTCAGGACCGATTTAACAGGACATTAAACTATCTACCTGTCTTTCATCTATAAAAACAATCAATGTCTAGATGAGCATTTTGGCTCCATTATAACATTAATCTGTGGCCGTGCTAACACACCTGAAATGCATATCACATGGTACACCGGTTAAGTGGATGCTGGTGAAAACAAGAAGCTGATTCTCTCCTTTGCAGTTGTTTGCTTACTTTCAGAAAATTACTAAAGACAAAAGTGTCAAGTAAGAAGGATTTCTTTTATGACACAAAAGACGAGGTGAAATTGAAACTGAAATTAAGTATCAACAGAGATTTTAGTTCACAGCTGATACATACGAACCAATCAGGAATAAAATGTGGCAAAGTCCAACATCGTTTTTCAGAGTTGTCATGTTCACCCTGGCTAGACTAAAACACTGCTTTTCAAATTCAAATGTTCATGGGTCTAAACACTTTGGTATTTTGGATAAAAGGCATGTTTGGAGTGATGTGACAAAAACGGAGTGATGTAGTTTGGACGTAGCCTCAGACCCACAGGATCACAATAAACAATTTCTTTTTATAGCAGGCATTAAATGCATTGATCTCCAAACATCAAAACAGCAGGCTACAGAATGAGATATGGGATCATGAAAATAGACGGTTCAAATATAATTAGAGGTTTGGAATGTTGGGATCATTTATATGTGCATCACCAAAGAGATGGGTGGCTCTAGTGGTTTGCTTTCCATTGTTGAATGGAGTATAGGTTTTCTTCCATTTATATTCATCTCTTTGTTTCTAAGATAGCTTACACACATTTGGATGAGAGTGGTGAGCTGATGTTTTGGGATTTTTTTCCCCTTTATTTTATAATGAAGACAACCACAAACCACTTTGTTTGTTGAAATATTGTAGTAAGAAATATTGTAAGTTTGTTCTTGTAAGTTCTTTCCTTGCACCACTTCCCTCCCATATTGAATCAAGTAGTTTCACAGGTTAATACTTAGGCACTGTAGCTCATTTAAAACATCCTCACTGGCACGTTACAGCTCCCAGCTCTTTTTATTGGGCTCAGCAGACATTTGACAGTCAGTTGGAGTTTTCCCATAATACAAGCTTCATTTTGTCTTTACCAAGTTGTCAGCTAGTAGACCAGTATGATGTAGAGAAGACAAACTCTCACTCTTGCAGCCTGCCCCTTCTCTCTGTCCTCCTCCTCCCTTTCTAGCTGTTGTACTGTTGCCAGCCTGTAATGTGTACAGTGTTGGCTTGAACCCTGCACTCCGAAGGGCCACCAGTTTTTGGCAAAGTCAGCCAGACCCTGGGATTTTGTTCTTTCCTACTGGCGACATTCTCTCAGGGCTGAGTCAGTGTTTCCTCCCCAGTCAGATTTTTACATGGTGAGAACATGTTTACTCTCTTGGTTGCAAATCAGGAATCCTCATCAAGGAATGCTTCCAGCACAACAAATGTTGATCTTGCTCTGGAGGTCAGAACATACTGACTCACTTTGAGGAGAATATCTCTATCAGCTCTAACAACCAAAATGGACAGCAGCACATTCAGTGATTAATAGGCATTAAATACTACAGAAAGGGTAAAAAGCTTATAGTATTATTTGTAGAGCAAACCCCCCCCCCAACACACACTACATGATGATTCACTGTGGCAAAGACCAGCTGACCATGCCAAATCAGCAAATGTTATCAAGAACAGGGGGGGGTCATGCTGTGAGTGACGTGCATCTGTGTAATCAGTGCATTTGGTGTCCTAACAGATAGTAGGCATGTGTGTGAGAGTGTTGGTGTGGTTTCAGGGTCATGGTGTATAATAGCAGACCATGGGAGTGAGTAGTGGATTGTTTTGGGTTGCAGTGACAGCTGGAGAGGACAAACCCCCATGATGTCCTTATCCCATCCCCTACACACACACACTCACACTCCACCTACCCTCACCCACTGACTGGTTTTTCTCTAAGCTCCACACACTTAGCAGCTGAATGCACCGCGAGCCTCCCTCCCTCTCTCCACACAATATTATGTTACACTATCATTAGCTCCTCCACGATCAGCTATACCTAAGTAGAGTTCACCATGACGATAAAGCTACTATTTTTAATTGTCTTTCGGGATCTATTGAATAAGGCTGCAATTGGCATAAATCTGATGATGTGATAAATATACTGATACAGGGGTGACTGCACTATGCATGGGATTGATAGACAGTGATAGATACTCCCCCTACAAAAAAGAAGAGATTTTTGCAATTGGCATACATCAATGGAAGGGTAATGAGGTGTTGTGGAAATGATGACAGATAAAAAACAATTGAGGATGGACTCTTGAGCATTTTTATATAATATCGCTTTTTTCTATTTTGTTTTATTCCTTTGGTTACTGAGTAGATGTGTATGTAATTGTCATTTTTTCTGTACATTGACATTTTGTTTGCTCCGACCTTAATGTATGATAAGGAAGATGTATGTTAATTTAAGTAAGATTTATATGAACTCTATTGAACAAATACAATTTGAAAATAAAATTCCAATGTTATTTAACAATATTGTTTTTTCTTTCCCTAGTGAGAGGAGTAAAGGGAGCCTCTACTGTGTTTAAATTATTTGCAGTAGTCTGTAGTTATAAAGTCACTCTTTACTTTTTTAGTAGATCCTTCCTTTTAGTAAGAGTTTAGAGGGAAGTAGCCATGACTCAACATGAATCCGCTGGCAAGGGAGAAGTAGTTAAACCACCTTCCTATTACATTGCTATTTCTCTTCTACACTCCCAGGCTCGGATCAAGTTCCCTGTCGACTACCCATACTCTCCACCTGCTTTCCGCTTCCTCACCAAAATGTGGCACCCCAACATCTATGAGGTAACTGACAAGTAGAAATACCCACAGACCTATTTCCTGATTCGTATTTTTTTTTGAAAATAAATAATAATATAAAAAATAAAATGTATGCATACATACATATTTGTGTGTGTGTGTGTGTGTGTGTGTGTGTGTGTATATACATACACACACATATATGTATGTATACATTTTTATTACATTTTATTTTTTATATTATTTATTTTCATCAATGTGTGTGTGTGTGTGTATATAAAATATTGCCTCAACTTGTTGGTGTCTTCTCTCCTGCTTTCCCAGAATGGGGATGTTTGTATTTCTATCTTGCACCCACCAGTGGACGACCCACAGAGCGGCGAGCTGCCTTCAGAGAGGTGGAACCCCACACAGAACGTCAGGTACAAAACAGAACACTACAGTATGTACATGTGTCAGTTTAGAATGATTCTGATGCACCAACCTGTAGAGTTTTGGCCTTATTTTCAATTAAAGTACCTAGCACTACTACTAGATACAACTGTGGAATATACCTGTGGGAGATTTAGCCTTTTTAATGTAGTCTGGGCTAAACCTCAAGCATTTAGTGTACTTAAACAAATTACATTTTTCTAACACATTAAAGAGGATTATAACACAGTCACAGTGTCTATGAGCAACAGTGACAAACTAAAAATCAAGTCAAGTTTTGGCTCCTGTTCATGGATGTAACATAAAAAGTAGCCAGACAAGCATCTGAAACTCTTAACTCGCCTGCCAACCAACATGCTGCAGTAGAAATGTGGCATGATGTATAATTCAAACACTTATTTCAGATAATTGACATACATTTCTTCAGCCTCAACAGATTCCCTGTTCTCTCTTTGTTGATGTACAGTCTGCCACAGTTGAACAGAGGTGTGCACCACAATCATGGGTTAATTTGTCGCCTAAGAGTGGAGCAAAAAAATAAAATAAAATCAAGTAGAGGAAAAAAAGACACTGTACAGTACATTGACTCGGTCAGCAGATGTTTGATTCAGGTTTAGTAATTTTTTTTTGTATTGTTTGTATTGATTGTATTCTCTGTTGACTTGAGCTCTTGTAGCTAAAATCAGATGGTGGCAGAGATGAATGGAAGTTGTGTAGGCTGACCCTAACCTCCCCACATGTCGCTCTTTTCCCATATGTCTTTCCTTTCTGCCTCTGTGCACGTCGTTGTCCTTCATTCTCAATCTTTCTTCTTCTTACCTACCCTGTTTCCCTTTCTCCCCATATAATTGTCTTCCATTTTGCGATGTCTCTTCTCAGGACCATTCTGCTCAGTGTCATCTCTCTGCTGAACGAGCCCAACACCTTCTCCCCGGCCAACGTAGACGCATCTGTCATGTATCGCAAATGGAGAGACAGTAAAGGAAAGGACAGAGAATACATCGAGATCATCAGGTGCTTGGATGAGGCACAGCACTCTTCGCACTTCAGTGGGATTTTCACTGTAACCAGTACAGAGAGTGCCAGCAATAATTTTTCTTCCCCTCTCCCCCCCCCTTCCTTCTCACAGGAAGCAAGTGCTAGCTACCAAAGCTGATGCAGAGCGGGACGGCGTCAAAGTTCCCATCACACTGGACGAGTACTGCGTCCGCACCCAAGTCCCACCCACAGATGACGGCTCCAACCTCTTATATGATGACTACTATGATGACGAGGAGCTGGATGGCGACGACGAGGACGACAACGAAGACTTTTGTTATGACGAGGACGACTCTGGCACTGAGGACTCCTGACCTCACGTCCCTGTGATGTCAACCCCCAAACCCCTGACCAATCCCTGTCCCCCCCTTCTTCTATGACGGACCGAACTTTAAGTCTGTCATCATCCTCACTTAGCACAGGCCCCACTGTCCTCTCTGTTTCATATGCAGTCACAGTATGCACACTAAAACTTGGTGCATCGAAGAAACGAAAGCTCCAGAGTTGCTTTGTTGGTTTCTGTCATGTTTTCTTTTAGTCTTTTATTTTGCTTTCCAGGTAGAGGTTAAACACAGGATAACAGCAGCAGGTAAACTTACAGAGTTCCACATCTGTTCTACCTTAGCAGAACTTGTAACTTGTTTAAATTCCCATAAAATTGTTTCCTTTCCTATTTTCTTCCTCTAGCTTTCAGAGAGTTGTGCATTATGTTTTGGCCATGGAATAGTCACTTCATCAACTGGTCAGATCAGATTATAGCTAAACATGTATAGAGCATTTGCAAAGGAATCTAATTTAGACAAATTATGCTGTGTGTGTGTTTGTGCGCGCGCGCGTGTGTCCACATGTTTTGAAAAGCTGAGTCATGTTCAACCTCTGAGCCATGTGTGCATGACCTCCAGTTACCAGGCTGTTGGAAGCCCTGCCATGCCTCACCTCTGACAGTGTTGGAGCCCAGAGGCTCGTGCTGCTCGTAAAAAAAGAAAGCTGTTCACTCTGCCTTGTGCCTTCCCTGATACCGCCTTTGTTTGTCTACCTACCTCCAGTAGCCAGACAAACAAAAGTGTGTGTGTGAGAGAGAGAGGAGATATTCAGGCTCACAAGGACTCAGGTGTTAACTTTGTAATCCCCTTCTGATGAAGTTATTACTCTGTCCAAGTAAGAAAGATGTGATTCATCAGGAAAAACTACAAAGTTTAATGTAGGTCATGTTCGCACAGACGTCATCTACCGACTGCCACACTGTCTTCATCACACAAGCACATGCTACTAGTGCCCTGGATGTGTTAACTAACAGACATCTGAGCTTGCTGCTGCTCATGAAATCGTATGTACTGTATTTAAAAGAAGAACTATGCAGTCATTGCCATAGACTGTGTATATATATATGTCAAATGGATGTAGTCTTTTAGTTACAACAATAACTCCCATTTTGAAGTCTTGAGATGCTTGATTTTCCTGCCATTATGGCAGTTTTTGCAACTGGAAGTTCACAGATCACCTGCAACCAGGCTCTAGCTGGATGATACTTGCGTTGGTGTCCACTTGAAGAGCTGAATCTAGTGTTTGAGACCATTAACTCCTCAGGAAAATGTTCACTAACATTATAAATCAAGTGAGAAGTAGACTTATTTTTCCATAAACTGATTTTCAAATGGGCTTCTTTTTTTGCGACCGTTGGAGTGGCCCCCTGGTGGCTAACTACTACTTCCATCATTCTTCATGGGCTTTTTAAACAGAAGACTATGTCCATTTGAATAAATGCAGTGTATGGTCAGTGCTTGAATTTACTCATTATGCAGTGCTTCATGTGTGTGGCAGAGAAGCTGAGCCTCAACTCCAGCTTGATTTTTACGAGCAAACGACATGCTGTATCTGTTACATGTTTGCCACTGGTGTCCTAAAACAGAGTAGTTCCAGTGTCCAGAGCAAGAAGAAGAAGAAATAACGCTGAGATTGTATGCTGGCCTTCATGGAGCGCCTCCCACCTAGTGGAGGCCCCTTGTACAGGCAGCACTTTCACTCCTGCTCTCAAATGTTTGAAAGTGCCCCACACCTGAATCACTATGAATGATTCAGAAGCATGAATATAGCCTGATGGGATCTCTGTATTGTCAGAAAGCTTCTTTGTAACAGCCTGGAGTGTTCTGTTGCACACTGAAACGACACATAAGTACCATCCAGCAGTATTTCAGACATCACTGGAACCATGTTTCTGATGTAGGTGTATATGTGTGCGCAAGTGTATGTGATTAAGTAAATATTTGGCGATTGTTTATAGGACATGCTGTGGAGAGATAAAACTGGGAAGGAATGGAGATATGGTTGATGTTTGAGCAGGAGAATGTGGTTCTTCACTAGCATGCTGTCAATGACAAGTTTGTGGTTTTAGATCTGCTATAAGAGTCGGGATTATGTCCAGGGACAGATGTTTGCAATTTTATCTAAAGCTGTTGCCTTGTGAATGGGCTGAAGGTCGTCGGTTTATTATGGGATTGTTTTAACTGTTTTTGATGTCATCTTTTTTTTTATTATCATTATTATTATTATTATCTCTAAATTTGTGGTGTGTGCTGCAATGCTTTGTCTTGGGTGTATTACATGCTAAGAATAATGACCTGATTGTTAAAAGCCCATGGAAGATCAAAAATAAATGTACTAACTTCAGAAATGTTCAACACAACCAAATTGCTGCAGCACTCTAATCAGTGAACGTTCCCAGCCTTCGTTTGCCCTAATTGCTCAGAAATGAGTTGTTAGTAGTCTGTGATGACTGATGTCTGTTCTACAGCCTGTGAATGACTCTCCCCACTCCGTTTTTGATGTTTTTGGGTGAACGGGATTTAAGTTTTTCCTCTTCAATTGTCGAACCACTGTTATTTTTTTTTTCTCACCTACTCCCAGTTCTCTGAGCTCTGATTGGTAGCAGCATCACTGAGGGGAAACAAACCTGCATTTCTATACAGAAAACAATAACAACCACCTCAGGAAAATATACAACCAACCAATCCACCAACAAACCAATCCTTTTTTTCCCAACTGAGCAAATCTGACCCCAGGGAGTCTCACTATTTGGCTTCTAAGGACTGTTTACAATCCCTTCATATGCACATGTGGACATTTTGACGATCACTTGATGAATTGTTTTCTTGTTTATATTTTCTTTTTTTTCTTATGGTTTGTAAATCTTTAAATATTTAAACTCTGAAATAAAGATCTTTATAAGATATGGATTGTTTTTTTATTGGCCAGTTGGCTGCTCTGTTTGAGAGATTTTGAGATCTCACCGCTCTTTGTTCTTTGTTCTCTTACAGACGCTGGAACAGTGAGTGAATGTACTGAGTGAAATTCAGGGTGAGCTCTGAGATGTAAGACTTGCATTCTGCCTTTTCACTTCTTGGTTTTTGAAAAAAACTAGAAGTAGTTCACTCCCTTGTGAGGGAAGTGAATGATGAGACATGTACCCAGTAGTCACCCTGCAAGAATCAGGGTGGTGGTGACTTTAAAGGATTTCCTGATACTTCCCAATTTTTTTCACCTATTTTTTTTAATCTGTTGAGTTTAAGAAATAACCTCTGAAAGCTCCTTTGTCTTGTCTCTTGCTTTTTCTCTTGACAGATCCTAATCACAAGACTTGGAAGAAACTAAGGTAAGATTTTGCTTGCTGTGTTCGCTGAGGTCTGTCATTAATTTCACTCTGCTTTTGTTTTCCACTTTGGTATCTGCATGGTGAATTTTCTTTTTATTGTTCTGCAATACATTTATGTCTCCCACACTTAATATGTGGAACCACTTTTTAAAGATGACCAACAAAATACAAAAAAGGTGATGGATCAAATGTGAGCATCTTCTGTGTCTTTTTATAACATCTTTTGATGTAAGGCAGATATCACCAAGAGATTAAAATGAGCCACTATATAACGTAATACAAGTGATTTTTTTTTAAAGTTTGAATATGTCAGTTTTTTTAACGTTTCTGCAGTTTTATTCTTTTCAGACAAAACAAGGACAATTGCAGCAGAAATATAAATAAAGATTAAAGATATCTTTAATCTATATGACACTTAAAGGAATGAGTGTAATTCTCCACACAGGACAGATTGATCTTAATTGAATAAATGCACAAACACCACAGAGCACAGTTTTTCTAAGCATGGACACATAAGCTCACATTTACTGCCTTCAATGAAACCTTGTCATACTTGAAGTTTTATTAACCCAACAAGATAAAAATCCTACATTTTTGTAAGACAGCACATGGATTAGAACCCTCGTTTGTTTTGCAAATAATTCCACTTATCACTCTAAGGGCCATTATTTGCATTATTTGTAGTCTAAGTAATGAAATCTGTTCCTGATGTTCCTTCTCATATAAATACTTTGACCCAACTGCAGGCTTTGTTTTTAAAGATAATCTGAGTTATGACCACTTCATGTCTGTAGGTGGCAGCAGCAGCTTGTCTCAGCTGTTTGTATTTGCCTGAGTAAAGATATAAAATAATAATACGTATATTATTATGTGTCTTTTTGTTGTGTTTTGTGGACTTTTTTCCAACTTGTCAGCCTTTTAAATTTGTTTTTTTTTAATTTTTTTTTCCAGCTCACACATCAATGATTCTGCAGTCAACATCACAACCTGAAGCCTGCAACGTTTCCTTGCCTTTACCCCCCAGCTGGGGGCGCTGCCATGCAAATAAGTAAGGTTAACATTTTCAAAGTGTGGTCATTTCTTAATCTATTGGACCTCTTCTCATCTACTGCTGCATTTCTGTTATTAAGTGCAACTCACTTACACGTACATGTTTTATTACATCCATTTTCGCATTTCTTCCTAGAAAGGTTGAGGCAGCCATGGCTGTCTGTAATTTGAAAATATAAAAATCATCAATCTGTGAGGCTGTGTTGAACTGTATGCTGGTGTTCTGGGATCTTCATTCTCCAGATATACCATCTCTTCAGTGGAGTCCATCAAATTTGGTTTCCTGTGGCAACAGGTACGACCTTTGGCCCTGCACGTGTCCAATTCAAATGCCAGTTCAGTGGACCAGAAAAGGCAAAACACCGAAATGGTCCTGGCATTTGCTGAATTGCTTCTCTCCTTTTGTGGCGTCTCTCATTCTCTGTAGTCAGAATTGTTTGTGGCTAGAAAGGAAAGCGACTGATGCATCTTAGACAGACCCGTGGCCTTCTATCGGCGGTTTCACACTGCAAACACACGTCACATGTTTCTCCATCCCTCTCCTCCAGCTGAAAGTTTGTCACTCATCTCCTGCAGCCTCTCAGCGACTCGAGGCCAAGTGAGTCAGAGCCGCGCTGACCTGAGGAAAGCTGCTCAACTCAACTAGGCAAAGTGGAGGAGCAGAACCGAGAGGTGAAGGAAGGATGTGAGTAGAGAGTCGGCTCATAATGGAGGGACATGGTTTGGGGGTTTGACCCACATGTCAGGAAACAAGACGTCTCCTAGGTGACAAAGTTATGCGGAAAGTGGCAGAGGGTTGACAGGAAGGAAGATGGATGGCAACAATATGAGGCTGTGGGTTAAAAATGGAACCTAATGACTTGTCAGGCCTCATGCTTGACCATAATGAGTGACCGCACAGTGTGTGCGCTGTGACAGACACTCACCGTGGCAGGAACAAGCGAGCGAATCTGGAGATGCACTCGACCCCCTGCCGAGCTCCTGTGCAGTTCCTGTTCTCTCTCTCTGACGTCGTGCCTCGTTTCTGCGTAGCAGCACCACTGACGCCTCCTCCCGGACCTTCCAGGAAGACAGATGGACATCAGCAGATTATAGATGTCGCGCCACAGTGATTAACACTCTCTGAATTGACTCCTGGAGCTACTTTATTTATATATAATTACCCGGCATCGTCACCTGTGTGTAGATACACCCGTCTGTCTGGATAACAAGACTTGGACAACCTCAGAAACACTGAAGCCCATCAGTATTTTCCAACATTGAAGTTCACTTGTGTACTTATGGGTACTTTTTGAAAAAGCTCGTGTTGCTCACACATTATGGGACGACAGAGATGTAAGGTCTGGCCCTTTAATGAGAGCAGAACAGACACATTAACCTTTTCAGAGGCTGTAGCCTGACTTGGTCTCAGCGCTGCTGAAGAGTCCCAGACTGCTGTATCGATCTCATT
Organism: Solea senegalensis; assembly: GCF_019176455.1. Taxonomy (NCBI): domain Eukaryota; kingdom Metazoa; phylum Chordata; class Actinopteri; order Pleuronectiformes; family Soleidae; genus Solea; species Solea senegalensis. Next base: position 3,322,160 of record NC_058034.1, on the reverse strand, counting down.
ATTTTGTAAAAGGAAGTTGTTAACAGTGTGAGCCTTTGGAGTGTTATGACATTCAGATATTTCCCTGAAGATACTGTCTCCATTTTAATGATATTTCTTTTTTTTCCCCATTTATCTTTTTCTATTCAGGTAATTTGTTAATGGAAAGACCAATAATCAATAATTTTGAAGTTTACTGTAATTAGTTTGTGGAGACAAGTTGGTTATTACTTTCATTTATTTAATTTTCCTGTGTGTTTTTGTTATTTTTTAACAGGATTACACAAAAACTGCTGAATTACATGGAGCACTGATCTGGACAGAACCCATTACATTTTCTTCCCTCTAACAATGTAACATAAGACGGTTTTTAATGTTACACACAGTAATGGAAATGATTTTTGGGTGTTTTTATTTGTATAAACTACTGTGGATCCAAATAAAGATTTCAATCAGGCACATTTTAATGTCTGTCATTAAACTGGCAGATAAATGAATCTTGAGATTATTTGCTAAAAGCCAAATGCTAGATATTTACAGATCTCAGCTGAACCAAATGAATCTTTTAGATGATCAGATCAGTCTTCCTGTTTTTCTTTTATATTTTCTTACCATGAAAACTCACAAGTTACTCAGGAAGTAAATGTTAGTACATATTACTCCTAAATGTGGCGACTGAAAAGTAGTACTATCGCTTTACATTACTCGTTGTATTACTAGAACAAGTCATGTTTATTAATGATACATATTTGTAAAATAATCAAATCCAAAATGTAATTTTGGAACGTAATCCATCTTTGCTATTTCTAACCATTTCTGCGAGATTTAACGCGATTATAAAGCTTTGAAACATTAAAACACGTTTTGTGTGACAAATGTTGGTGGGTGCTGAGTGAGCGAGCGCTCAAATTTGTCCCTGCAGTCAATGTGATAAGTGGCTCTTTTCAATTGTTGATCGCATCAGACAATGACCTCTGGTCTGACCTCTGAAAGGAAGGTGTCTAATTATCTGCACTCAAAGCTCAAACAGCTGATGTGGTTTGCAGGTTGGGCTTATGCTGTCCTTGTGTCTCCATCCTTGTCTCTTTGTCCTTGTGTCTCTGCCCTTGTAGGTTGAACCGTTTTTACCACCTGGTGAAGATAGTGAAGCTCGCCTCTGTTTCATGTGTCTGCACATGAACAGTTTATGTGGAAACACATTGGTAAATGTTACATACGCCGTCAACGCAACTGAATGTCAACTTTATATACAGTATGTTTTTAACGTATTATGTGCTTCAGGTGGGAGGGGTTCATGTGGTAGAGCAGGTTTGGCAGAGGATGTGTGTGTGTATAAGTATAAAGTACACGCATACATTATACTATTTTGCTTGATTTAGTACATGTTGCTCCTGAGGTCTTCAAATCAATGGGTTTTAAACAGTATTACTTGTATTTACCTCATCTCACCTTTGACAGGGTTCCTTCTGCTCCAAGTCTGTTTCTTGTGTCGGCTTTGTGAGTGAGTGATGTTTGATTCTCATACAGTACATCAGTATTATTATTGTTGTTATTATTATTATTGTGAATCTTCAGTCAGTCATCATCTAACCGCTTTATCCTCCACCAGAGGGTCGCGGGGGGTGCTGTGCCAATCTCAGCTACATCGGGCGATAGGCGGGGTACACCCTGGACAGTTCGCCAGTCCATCGCAGGGCCACACACAGCTAGAGACAAACAACCATTCACTCTCACACCTATGGTCAATTTAGGATGTCCAATTTACCTAATCCCCACATTGCATGTTTTTGGACTGTGGGAGGAAGCCGGAGAACCCGGAGAGAACCCACGCACACACGGGGAGAACATGCAAACTCCATGCAGAAAGGCCCTTGTTCCAACCTGGGCTCGAACCCGGGTCTTCTCGCTGCAAGGCGAGAGTGCTAACCACTACACCACCGTGTGACCCTTATTGTGAATCTTATTTCACAAAAATAGGATTGCATAAGATAAAATAAAGCTTAAAAGAGAAGGCACGCAAACTGCAAAGCCATAACCGTATGAATGACGAAGCTGTTTTACTGAGGGCTTTTTTCCATTCAGTGTTTGTGAAGCTGTTGGTGCTGCCATCATTCACTAAGTCACCAAGTATGGACTCACAAAGTAGCTGAAACCTGTTGCTATATTCCTGAGTTCCTCCCTGCAGTCGGTGCAGTGCTTTTTAATGGCTCTGCTGATCTCTGATAAAGCAGTGCCGCCGTGCTCCTCTCACAGTCTGTGGGTTAGATGGCACGCCGCTTAAAACCAAAACAAACTTAAAACATATTCTACCACATCCATTCTTTCTTTTTTTGTTAAAGTTCAAGTGAGAGCAAATTGCCTGTGGATAAATAAAAGGCAAAGGAAGAGAGGATATGGATCTAAATGAAGTGGGGAGGCTATTGCAGTGCCGTGACGAAACAAAGTGTTTTTTTGTCCTGCAGATCAATGAAGTCAGTGGGACCCTTTTCTATTTCAGACGGACAAATGTGTTTGTTGCCATAGCAAAGTTTCCAGGGTCGGTTTAATTCTGAAGAAGGACAGACAAAAAAAAAGGAGGTGGAGGGGGAAAAAAAGGCTGTAAATTGAATTAGTGTACACAGGTGCATGTTCTCCACAGTTCATTGTCCGCTCAGCTGCATGTGCTTTTCCTGCTCACATAGGCACAGTCTTATTAGATATAATGGTTTGCACTGAGAGGCGCTGTGATGTGCTGTGTGTGTGTGTGTGTGCTACTGAGGGAAAAAAACAAACACATCTAGCAAGTGAGTGGAGGTCTGAAGTGACCAACAAAGACTCACTTCTCTTTGACTTTATATGACCTTCATATCGGGCATATCAGACTAAAAATAGGGACTGGTAAATGTAGACTTTAATCATGCATCACATTAAAAGAACACTCACAACTTGATCATAATGAATTTCTGTTGTTGGGATAATTATGAATGGGCTAAATTGTTATCTCGGAAATGCTGTCTACAGTCCTAGTCCTAGTCCTGGGAAACCTGCACATTTCTGTTCATTCCTGGAACTCAGTGATCTTGTTTAAAGCTGCAGTGCGTAACTCATGATGATGTTTTGTTGTTGTTGTTGTTGTTGTTGTTGTTGTTGTTGATGATGTGATTATTCTGTCTCTGTTTGGTGTTTCTGAACAAGAACAATGCTGTTTGCTTCATTTCAATATGGGCTCTGTCATGCAATACTATCAGATCTGACTGAGGGACAGCAACACAGGGGTGGGTGGGGACAGGAAGTATTTATCCAATCAAACTGCTGAATGACTGGGTTTTATTGAGCAGCAAAATTCACAACTTTCACCTCTGGAGAGGTTCCATGCGAGCTGAGCTGATACTAAAATGTGACTTCAACAGACTGCCGGAGAGTCGTCACTGGAAGAGGCATGAGTAGGGATGGGAATTGATAAGAATTTAAAGATTCCGATTCCATTATCGATATTGTTTACTGATCCGATTCTTTATCGATTCTCTTATGGCGCTCACGTTAACTAAGTAGACGGGGCCTGTCCTGCCTGGAGAGTTGAAAGTTACCTTCAGCATTAATAACAGATGGAATCCCGTTAGCTCCGCTGCTGCTTGACTCGTCGCTAAGTAGCAGTGTATCAAACACACGACAGTCCTGCAAATGAATTGCATGCTGTGTGGCCAACGAAATGAAAACTGTACAAGTGTTGCACGTGACCATCTTGTCGTCTTTTTGCGAGAAATATAACCACACTTCTCGCCTCGGCGCCATGTTTCTCAACCAAAACAACGCAACCCATGTGTGACGTCATGACGCATTTGCAACGAGCGGAACCGATAAGCGGAACCATTAGGCAGACACACTAGCGGTTCCGAGTGCGACGTCCAACACATGAATCAAACCGTCAGTGCCGAATGTGGATCGGTTAAAAAGACTTGAGCCAAATCACAACCTGCTCTGTCGTATTTCAGTTCAGTGCTCCAGTCATGCAGGAATTACTGAACTCATCTTTTTAATGATTCAGTACGTCGATAGTGACTTTTACTCGTCACTACTTTGTGTGTGTCGCATATCAAATGACGTCACAGCAGTTGTTGTGATGACTCCAACCGCATTGAGGAGATACTATAGTAATGGAAAACAGAGTCGAGCTGCGCCGTGCCGAGTCGTTCTGGAACTGTTTAGTGGAAAAGCAGCGTTAGTTGGAGCCAACCTGAGGCATATGTAAGTGAACTCAGCTGTGTGTGGGAAGAAAAACATTTGAACATCTTTAGATATATTCACATATCTAAATAGTGTTTGCAACGTCCACTGTTGCATTGTGTTATTTTTCAGTTCACGTTCAGTAAAAACAAAGGGTGACACCGGTTTGGAATAAATATACAGCTACAGCAAATTATAGTGTTACATTTGAATCAATAAGCACAGTCCACTCAGGTCCCAAAACAAATGCAGCACAGGGCCCCGTAAAAGCTTGGGCCGGCCCTGATCTTAGTTATTCTTTTCTGAACAATAAAGCTGTTCATGTGAATCTACTGCACTACATTTCTTGCTGCTGTGTTGACAACAACAACAATACTCTGATGAAAGACCAACATTTTTCTGCCGCAGAAATAACAGCAGGCAGGATGAACCTGTTACACCAACCTGTAAGATTCCTCTTCCTCTCATAGACTGTGTGTGTGTGTGTGTGTGTGTGTGTGCGCGCGCAAAGCGCAGGTTGATCTTATTGGTCAGCTGCTGACGCGTGCCGTCTATAAAGCGCGCGGCACTTGTTCCAGTAGCTGCTGAGACGGTCTGAAGGCGCATAGCGGCGCCGCGCAGCGCACCAACTCATCTAAGGAGAGAAAACACCTGTTACTGACGGAGCAGGCGGAGAGAAAGAAAGAAAGAAAGAAAGACAACAGTGTGTGTGTGTGTGTTTTTTCTCAACCCTGTAAGTAACTCACCTTTCAATTTCTCTTGCTTTGATTTGTTTTCCCCGCAGATTCAGCCTTTGAGAGGTTTTTGGGAAACTGACGCAGGTGCGTATATGCGTCCGAGCATCTTTGCTGCTGGACAGAATTTTTAGTCTTTGACTTCTGTGACTTTTTCCCCGCTGTTTAAGAAGCAGAAACATTTTGGATGAGGAACTGTTATATATTGATATATAATAAAAATGAAAAACAACTATCTTTTGACCAAACATCTTTCTCTGTCTTTAAATTGACAATATAGAATTCAATGCTGATATTATTAGTTATTAGTTTTTAGAATAAAACACATTTTTATGTCAAGGGAGGATGCATTTTTCTATTTTGAGTAAAAATAAAGATTTAATTAAATAAAAAAATAAAATTTATAAACAGTGATGATTCCCACTTGTTGTTCAGTCCCTGCACTGATACACTATTACGTGCACCGCTGCAGCCCTATAACATTACTGCACGTAAATGTTGTAATTCAAATCTGCTTGATATCTTGTGTGTCAGTTTAATGACTTCACATAAAATCTAATGAGCCTATTAATTCAACTTCCTTCCATCCTCATGAGAGCTTTTACTCTGAAGCGTCTGGAATCAGTAGATCAATAATTTAGTCCCAGATTCACTTTGCTGTTACTGTATTATTTCTTGTTGCTATCCCATAAACGCTTGGTTTGGGCTGTGTTTGCACATCAGAGCTAGAACACCTTGGTGCTATTTTTATCCCTCTCCTTCCTCCTCTTATCATTTACGTCTCCTCCCCTGTGTGTTATTAATTGCAGACACACTTGACCACACTTTGCTGCCAGTGGGACAATGTGGGTTCTGGATAAGATCCGTGGGTCGGTGGAGACTGGTATGCTGAGACAGGGAGAGAATGGAGACAAGAAAGTCATCGCCCCGGCCTACAGTAACGTCCTCACTCCGGACAAGATCCCAGACTTTTTCATTCCTCCCAAGCTCATCAGCTGCCCCCCAGAGCCCGAGGTTCCCAATGTGAAACCCAAGGAAGGGCTGCAGCCGTCCACTTCAGAGCACACCATCAGCAGTGGGAAGAAAAGCAGCAGCCAGAAAAGTCCTCGTCTGATGGCCAAGATTGCAGGAGACACAAAGAACTTGTTGAGAGCAGCAAACCGCCACATCATACAGATCGAGAGTGCTGATGATGTCGTAGCTGGTGACACCAACGCAGACCCCCAGTCACAGACGGCTATGTCCCTGCCGTATGTTCCCAAGACTCAGACGTCATACGGATTTGCGACCTTGAAAGAAAGCCCGCACACTCGCCGAAAAGAATCTCTGTTCCACTGTGAGCTGACCAGTCCCATCACCTCCCCAAACACACAGAGGAAGACCCAGGGGAAAGGCGGCGACGCAGGAAACCACCTGAATCCCGCCGACGTCAACACGTCTCACATGAATCCTTATCGTTACTTCAGCGGTGGAGAAAGTGACACGTGCTCCTCAGCGGAGTCCTCACCCTTCAGCTCCCCTCTGCTCTCCCGCTCCGCGTCTCTGCTCAAGATCTTCACCCATGAGACACAAGCGAAAGTCGTGAAAGCCAAGCGGACGTTCGCTCGCCACAGCTCCCTCTCCACAGACGAGTGCAGCTCAGCCGAGCCCAGTCCCAACATCCCGCGACGGCTCCACGTCCCTTCCTTTCACTATGGTGCTGGCGCTTCCGACCACGGCCTCCACCAAGAGCACACCATCAACCTGCACAAAGGCGGAGTGGTTAGGATCAATGCCAACTATGACTCCAGCACTTCCCGCCTCCTGATCCGCGTCCTGGCAACAGAGAGCCTATACGACAAGCACTTTGACGTGAAGACCATCAACTGCTGTGTGTCCGTCTACCTGAACCCGGGCAAGCAGCAGAAGCAAAGGAGCAACATCATCAAGAACAGCCGCAACCCGGTCTTCAACGAGGACTTCTTCTTTGACTCGATCAGCTCGGTTCAGGTGAAGAAACTGTCGGTGAAGTTCAAGGTGGTGAACAAAGGCACCAGCCTGAAGAGGGACACGCTGCTGGGAGAGCGAGAGGTGCCACTAACAAAGCTGATCCCCGGGCTTTAGATCCACATGACCTGGAGGTCAAAGCAACCAAAAACAAACGATTTGGACTGGATCATAAATTAGATGTTTGCACTGGTTTCTCTAGGTTCTTCTCTTTTCTTTTTTTATAATCGTAGCTTAAGGGCATAAAGGGAGACAAAGTGATCCAATGAAGACAGAGATTTCTAGAAAGAGAGTCTCGAGTGAGAGACGTGAAAAAGCACCAAGTTTAAGAAAACGCAACAGATGAAGGATTTCTCGTGGTTCCTTCAACTGAGCTCTTTTTTTCTAGACACGTCTCCCCAACCAACGTCCTCAGTCAAGGCTGCTTCAAGGGTTGGACAGCACCTGTGCATCAGCCTGTCCCGATGTGCTTGTGTCTCAGTCTTATTATTGAGTGTATGCATGTTTTTTTTTTATTATTATAATGTGATACAAATCCACAACAGCACAGGACGGGGAGTCTACATTAGCCGTGCTGTTGTGTGTTCAGCACAAAGATGCCTTTGTGTGCCCGTGTGAGCTTTGAAGTGGCACTACATCCTGATGTGCAAATGACCCTTTGATCCCAGTTACCATGGCCCACCTCGTGCAGGGGGAGGGAGGGCAAGGACAAACAGAGCAGTCACGATAATCACAATTACATGCTCGTGAAAGATATATAGATCATAATACAATTGATAATGCAAAGCCTATGGTTGCCATGGTTGGATCTTTACGTGTGTGTGTGTGTGTGCGGATCTTGAAGGTGGAGCGGATTAGTCTATTAAAGTTTGGTCTAAAAACATATAGAGAAGGAAATCTAAAGCTTATTTTGATAAGATTCTTTCCTGCCTGTCACAAAGACATATCAACAAAGTCTGAAGATTATGTCTTATAGTGGGGTAATGCCTTAACCTTTGAAAAACAGTAAAAATTAGAGATACGATACATGTAATTGAACATAGATCTTAGTGAGATTTTGTCATTAGCATGTGGTTAAAAGTGACATCGTAAATAGCATCATGGTAAAATTATACGCACAAAAAGATAATATTGTTTGGTTGAGGTAATGTGGGTGTGTGATATTTCTGTTATTCTAAAGTTATATCGACTTTTATTGAGTCAAACGCTGCATCTGGGATGTTTGTCTGTAAATTGCAGGTCCCCCATTGATTTTGTCTTACATATTGACGCTGTTTGTTTTCTCCTATCACAACTTTTGGTGATATTTTAAAATGTCCTTCATTGTTTGGATGGGTGTTCATTTGTTTGCCGACTGCCTGCGTTGCTGTGTTATCATCACCAGCTGTCCATTGGCAAAACAGCATGAAACCAACAGCAGGATGTGAGTAAAACCAACGCCAGATTATAAAAACTATACGAGTCAAGCGAAACCTTATGTAGAAACTAGCATGGATGTGGAGGAAGCAGGTCTTTTATATATATATATATATATGTTTATATATATATATATATATTGTTTTGTATTACATTTTTTCAGCGTTACTAAATGAAATCCGTCCATTCATGAAACCCATGTGACATTTGTGCATGTGACAACAGAACTTCATCCTCTATTTATGCAACTGGGCTGTTGCCTTAGTCACAATGTTGGCGATGGACAAATACAGTACTTGTGTGCATGTAAATGTAATAAACCTCTCACGAGGGAGGAACAGAGCATGGTAGTGGACGTGCAGAGTAGCACATGCATGGCATATGTCAATAACATGCTGGTGTTCGCCAGACAAAAGTTTAAATGAAACCCTAAAGCCTTACTGTGTACGTGTGTGTGTCTCAGAGAGACTCGTGTTTTGATTAGCATGACATTTTGTCCAGAGTTTGTGTAAAATACAATGAATTGTCTTGAAATAAGTATAAACGTGTGTTGGATTTGTAATGAAGGTAATTTACACATGTACTATAGTTTCTGTTATTGTCAGCGAAGTGCCAGTTATGCACTTGTGAGTGAGAAGTGCTGGTGAGAGGCATTTGAATGATGACTTTTCAACACTAATGAAGCCCAGGGGACCGAGCAAGAAACCATGTCAAGAAAGAAAAAAGGAAAAAAGGAAACAATTCTCTGCCAAGAAGAGTAGCCCTTTCCTCAGATAGTGTACTTTGTCCTCCTAAAGAATCAGAAGAAGTTTAGTCTGTGTTTTCACAAAGACAAAGACACAATTTCAAAAAATTAAATGTGTTTAAGGAAAGTGAAGGACACGCAGACATTTCTGGATCTATTCAAAGGATTGTGCGTGATTTCAGCCTCGTGTCTGAGTCTAAGAGTGATGCAAACGACAAACGGAGGTTTCGTACAAACTGCCCCAAAGCTTTGGCTTAATTCTGGCAGGATTATTTCCCCCTGGTGTTTGTAGCATACTGTACTTGTAGCACTGTTGTTGATTTGCTCTGTGTTACTTTTTATACATGCAGGAACACTCTGAGGCTTAGTGTGTCGTAATCCCTGCATACCCGTGTGCAAACGTACAGTGCCTGCACGTAAACTTATTGTGTTTTCTACCTGAACTTTCCTAAATAGTACTCAACGCTGTTATCGCCGAACCTTTTTGAGAGTTATTATAGCATGACTTCAGTAGCATCAGCACTAAATGTCAGTGGGTTCTTAATGTGCAGCGGTGGGACGCCTTGTTCTTTTTACACAAATTGTCAGAGTTCTAATTGTTTTGACAGTTTTCATGTGATTTATCATTTAGTGGAACTGAAATACAGGGTGGAAGAGGACAAGCGGCTATCTGTGCACACTGCAACTCCAGATAATTCAACAAATTGTGCATTTTGTTTATTTCATCCATGAAAAAACAAACACATTTTATTCTTGAATCAAGTGAACTCTCCAGGTCGTTTATCTTCCTCTGTCACTTTCTGCTTAACCCTCTCCGCCTTCACTCAGTTTCACTTGATCGTTTTGTTACAGTTTCTCAAACAAAATCAGGACACTGAAGAAATCCCAGCATCGGCTTTTCGCGATATCAGATCACGCAACCTGAAATACAAGAATTTGAGCTACTTGACTCACATTGCCTTGCATGACTGATGCAAAACCCGCATCTGCTCGAGTCCTCGCAAGTGGGAATTCATCAGAATTCCTCCTCTTAAGGATAATGAATGTGCCAAATGTGATGATGCAAACCAATCAGGGTTGTATTACCTTTATTTAAGTGACACAGGAAATACCGTGATTCATTTCTCCATTATTTTTATTGCAGTTGTTATATCCTGCACTCGGCTGTTTGATAAGACACAGGGTGGAGAAGTTTGAGTGAACTGTCGGTGTTTGTGTGTGAGCGAGACTTAGATTTTGCTTCTTTTTAAAAAAATGTAATAAATATACATGTATATATATATATACTGTATATAAATATTCTGTCTCAAGTCTTCCTGTCTCGACAGGTTCTCTCTGGAAACTGAAGCTGCAAATTGCCGGTCCGTTACTTGACACTGAAATCTTAGTATCTCTCCAGACATGTATGAACATTTCCATGTGCTGCGTGTTGTTCTTGTGTTTCTGGCGTATGTACGTAGGTGCATATTTTACTTCTGTGATGCTACAGCAGCCGACAGCTGCCCTGTGGTCACTGTGCTAATGAGTGTGAAGTCGTTTAATTAAAGGAAAAGTTCCACAGCATCTCTGTTTGTTTGTGTTGTTATTGATTTCAGGTCACGTGGTGATTTTTGTGTCACTTCATTGACATGACCTGCTATTACTGTCACATGACTAATATTTCATGATAAATCCAAATTAAATTTGAGTTCATTCAGGCAAATAATATTCAGAAAAATATTATAATAGTTGTAATTATGGAATTTTGGAAATCTGACCGAGAAACAAACAAACATATGACCACATTTCTTTGTAATATAAGAAACACTCATCCATGAAACTAATATTAGGCATAGTATATTAGCAATTATTGGTGATATTTGCTAATTATCACTAGTTTTCTTTTTACACACACATACATATATACAGTATATGTATATATATACATATATACACAGTATATAAATCCAAAGCTTTGTTTGCCTGTCTGTCTGTCCTTTAATATTCTCAACAACCGCTCGTCAAGTCAACATCAGTCTTGGCAGTCGTGTTGCCGTAGAGTCCACTGTGACCCCGACCTCCTGTGAAATTTAAAAATCTTCTAAATGACAGGTTGTCAAAAGAAAAAGGACATTAAGACAAAAGACACAGAGTGAGAAAGAGAGAATAGAAGCAGACACAAATACACAGACTCTCAAAACCATGAATATAGTTATACTAATAAAACAAATGTGTGAACTTAATAAATGAATACATAATTAAGTGACTCAAGCGACAATTATAGCCAGTGATTAAATACAGATTCTGTAAACACCTGCTTTAGAGTAAGAATATTAAGTAAAATGAGATTAAATGAAACACTGATGATTTCCCTCGACTTTAAATTCTCAACATTTTCTCCTCCTTCCCTCATCTCTGACTCACTGTCACTGTTCTGTTTTTATAATTACGTTCATTCACAATAATGTGACACTTTTGCTTCTTTGCACTAATCACTGGTCTTAATAACGCGCGCCCTATTCAGAGATTCCGTACCATTTTAATTCCTCTGCTGCCTCTCGTCTCCTTGTCCTTTGTCCCTCTTTCACAGCATAACACTGGACCACATCAAACGGCTTGTCTCTGCCGTGCAATCTTCATTTGGCAGGGGTAAAATATGACACCATCGTTATCAGCCTCAGGAGTCTGGGAATTGCTGTTTTTGGACAGGAAGTGTGTGACAGGAGCCTGGAGATGCTCCACAGCAGGAAAACACTGCTAATAACGGCCACTGTCATAGCTCTATTTCATTCTTTTTTTCCCCTACAGATAAATGTATCTGAAAAATATCTAGAATTGGAAAAAAAAAGAAAAAAGTTTCAGTTTAGTCCTGAATTCATTATCAGATATTGTGTTTCTGAGCGGCTGCTCATAAAAAAAAAAAAAAAACTGTTTAATTTGAGCTGCTCTAGTTGAGACTTAAATTAATTTAAGTCTCAAGTGGAGGTGAAATTTAGGACATTTAGGAAAGTTTATTGGTAGAAATTGAATATGCCACCCACTTGTATGCTTGTGATTGTGTCTAACTGCTTTAAAATGAGAAAAGTGTATTTTCTCAGCCATAGAATAAGCCAATATTTACCTGACAGCACAAACACATGTAAACATAATAATCAGACTGGAATTTTGAGAGCCAGATAATAAGTTGGAAGTGAAATAAATATTGCATGTATATCATAAACACACTGATGGAATGACCGACCGATTTCTACCTGTCTATCTTCAAGAAGCTCTTGAAGACCCAGCTCTTCAAAGAGCATCTTCTGTGCTAGCACTTACCTTAAGCCCCTCCCCCGCATGATCTCCTGCAGCACATGGATCCACCTCTGCACTGTTGCTATCTAGTGGATTTGTAGCTTATTCTCCTTAGCTTTGGATAAATGTGTTCACATTCTGAATAACTCTCACACTGGACATTTTCTGGTGTTTTCACTAATCCAATCCAACCCAACTTTATTCATAAAGCACTTTAAAAACAACAACAGCTGAAACAAAGTGCTGTAACACCAGAGAAGACCTAATAGACTTAAACAAGTCATAAAATAATAACAATTAAAAAAGTTAAAAAAAAAAAACCTTTTGGGTCAAGAGTCAATGAGTAAAAGAGAATCGAGGTTTGACTAATCCTTTGTTTGGCTGTATAATCTGTTTGGTTCAGAGATGAAATGCATCTGCAGCTACTGCTCACAGGAAACGTAACTGAAAACCAATACTCACTGGTGAAGGCTTTTAGTGGTCGTGAGCAAAGATAAACCCAAAATCAATCAGCTCAACAGAACCACAATGGATTCTCACTGACATCCACATATATTTACTCACGGCGACAGACGAGGGAAGACGAGGGACCGGCGGTTTATCAGAAATGTGAGCACTTTTTTCTTTAAATCACATCATTCAACAATTCAGTGACCCCATGACACAATGTTTCCACTATTTATTATTCAGGAATCCACACAACAAATTCTCTAACACGTGCAGGAAAAAAGAAAACCAAAAGAAACTACTGGGTTTCCTGCACCAGCTGCACATGAGGCGCTGTCTCTGCCGACATGCTGCTCTCTGTGGCAGCAAGCAAATCTTTTCCAATATTCTTCGTCTGCCATTGTTCATTTCCATCCTGCGCCCGCATCTCTCACAGTTTGTAAATTGATTTATAATGCTGTCTGCTCCCGAGAAGAGTGGAGGAATGGAGGACGCACAGTTGAGGCTGAGGGTCTGAGGATGGGTGCGGGGTCCAGGTGTGACGTCGCCTCGGCAATGAAAGCCTGATATTCTGAAGATCAAATTTGATTGGGGCCATTTTCAACCCTGGCTTTTCTTGACTGCAGGGAAGGAAAGGTTTAGGGCTGTTAAAGGCTTTGGAATTACTATGGCAACCACAGAGCAGAGTGCTTTCCAAGTGAAGGAATGACATGAGTGTGTGTGTGTGTGTGTGTGTGTGTGTGTGTGTGTGTGTGTGTGCTGGGGGTTTCACTGGTAACATTACAGGTCCTGTATATTTCAGCGCAGCGTTTCTTCCTCAGACATTTAGCCTCAAATGAAAGAGAACATTTTGTGAGTTTAGCAGTGTGTGTGTGTGTGTGTGTGTGTCCAGTTGCAAGTAATTATATTTCCTGTTTACTCTCAGCGGAACTGTAAACACCGTCAGAGACGAGATTCTAGAAGAAATCTAAGAGCTGATGGCTGATGGAGTTGTATCGACGGCTACTGAGAGAATGGCTTCTTCTATGAGTACACTCCATGAAATCTCATGTGTTCACTCTGTCCTGCAGAGACTGTGTAGTCTTGTGCTGCTGTCATGGTTTGACAGTTTATGAGGTCAGAGTTGTGCATACCTTGGATGTTACGAGTGGTTATTTGAGTTTCTGTCGTTTAGAACCAGCTTGGCCATTCTCTATCCAGAGAGCTGCTCTTCTCTGGATGTTTTCTCTTTTATGAACCACTCTCTAAAAACACCAGGAGGTGTTTTTGTGTGAAAATCCAAGTGGGTCAGGGCTTTCTGAAAATACACCAACAATCAAATACCGTTCAAAGTCACTTAAATCATCTTTTTTCCCGCCTGGAATGATCAGGTCGTCCTGATCATGTAAAATGCATCGAGTTGCTGTTTGGCTCATTAGATATTTTAGTTAACAAGCAGTTAAACAAATGTACCAATATTTATTGCATACAAATTGTTGGGTATACATTTATAACAATCCTGTGACTTACAATATTTTTACAACAGTTTTTTTTTTATAAATGATGTCATGATAAGCTGTTATAGAGAAAAGTGGTAAGAAGTTATATAATTCATTTTATAAGCATTAGCAAATACCAAAAATTGTAATTTTGATGACGATAATCATGTCATTCATTAAGAGCAGTTCTGATGCTGCTCCAGCTCAGTGAAGACGCGTCTTTTTTAAAATTAGCATACATGTAATCAAATATTCTTATGAGTGTATGTAATCCATTTAGGTGCGAACTTTTCTGGGCCCCGTAATAAAACAGTAGTAGCACTGATGATGTGAAGTGACATTCTCGACAGGCAGACAACTGAAACTGGGGGGTTTTCTAGGGCAATTTTTTCTCATTTTGTGTTCATTTTATCATTTAAATAAATGTGTAAGACCGGTGCTGATATTATATAATGTGTGCGACTGTGAAAGTGTATGATAAACACCTTTCCAGGGTTATGATTTGGTTTTTGAGACAAATGAAAATGACAAGCAAAGTTTGTTCAACTCCTGGAATAAATGTTCATCTGCAAAGAAAATGGAGTTCATGAAAATGGCTGCAGAATCTGTGGCTGACAAAAACACAAGCCTTTTTTTCTTTAATAAAATCAAAAGAACAGTTGTCGCTCCACACATGGTTTTGCATACATGTGCCAAAGCTCCACAAGCACAACGGGGACTGATTGAGGCGAGGCTTAGATAAGGTCATTTCCAATCACATTTTAATTCAGTCCTTTGTCACTTCAGTCACTGTGATAACAACACGACTGTATGACGTCCTCCTGACAAAGGCGGGTTCCTGATGAGGAGCCCTCGTGCTGTATATCACCAGGCAGCAGCAGCAGCAGCAGCGCCATTAAAGACCAACCGGCTGCCACTATGTTGGCCTGGCCTACAATGATGCTGTCGTCATCTGCTCCCTGTGGCCCTAACCAGTACGATGGCCGACCCCCCCAAACACCCAGTGCTGCGCTGTACAGCCAAACCCACAGTGTCAGTGTAACCATAGCAACCCAGGGGACATTTCCAACATGTTTCTGAAGAACATCAGGTGGCCAGTGTTGCAGAAAAGACATTTAATAAGCATTTGAAGTCAGGGGAAGCATGCAAGGAATGTGTGTAATTAGCTGCAAGAGGCCAACCCATGAATAACAGGTTTGTAAACAAAGCTGAAACTAAGCCTGGCCACAGTCTCTTATCAAGAAATCAGAAATATAAACTGGTTACATCTAAAACAACTGACGTTGACAAGTAAAAATAGTAGAAAATTAAAATGATTCGTCTAATTTTGTTGCTTATTGATTACTTGGATAATTGAAGCCGTAGAGTGACAGTGAGGAGTTTTCCACACAACACGAAACATGAATTTGCATCCTGATAAGATTTACTGATAAAAAATGATATTCATTATGATTTACAGTGGTTTTCTTTATTTACCAAACATGGTTTATATTTATCCCCCCGTATTTGCGGCTGTAAATAAAGGACAGGAGAAAACTCGCCTCTGCGACACAAATCGATTTTTATTAAAGAAGGAGAATTTTCACAAGTGAAAAAAGCAATAAACTAAATGAAAAGACATGGGAGTTACATCGTTAGCTAGACATACTAAGCCTGCAGTCGCACCAAAGTTTATTTAGCTCAGTCTCTTATTCATATTTAGACAGTATTGTGGCAAGTATCGTGTTGTTTACCCCTTGAAAAAAACAGCAATGTGTTCATCTTTTCCGACACAAGAGCATCCTACAAGAACGTCAAAGAAATGTGACACCGTGTTATCCCATAAGGCTTTGTGATTGACACTTTAACCAGGAGCTGCATATATTTTCCAACTGGCTGAGATAAAAGAGGCTTTTGGTGAGAATTTGTGTTCACAAAGTGTTCACTGTCAGACGAATGTTGCTGTGAAGCCCACATTCTGTCGCCTACCGAAAGGATCATTTCAAAATCTGTCTCTCTCACACTAGAATTAGTTACACTCTGTTGCTCTCAGTGATAATGTGACGATGCTTAGTGTTCTGCATCTTTGACTTTGGTTTCTCTGACGATGATGAGATCAGAGGTCAAACATGCGGCTCACCACTTAATATCATGTTCTAATGAAAACATGACCCGCGACCTCCTCTTCGTTTAAACACAGACACGTTATAATACTAAATATTTATCTGCGAGCAATATTTTTACAATAGTAATAATAATAAGACATTTGGTGGTAATTCAAACATTAAATTACATATAGTTTTAGTTACAGTATTTACTTAATTTCATATTTATTTCTCTATTTTTGACTTATTCTGCACCATAAATGTGTTTTTGTTGTGTAAACACACAACATTCCATTTAAAAATAAGCACTTTTACATTGGAATTCTGTGAAACATCTCCATGAATATCTTTATTGCTATGTTATGATGGAATGTGGTGTTTCGTCCCCCTCCTGATGAGACTCAGAAAATAAATAAATTATATTGAGCACTGTCGCACTGTTAAAAACATTGACACTAATGGATATACTAACATGTGGAAGATGTGTGATCGGTATCGCCTCTTTACAACAATGAATTTTTCTTTGTTTGTTTTGCTACTGCGCGGCTACGTCCACTTTTATATACAGGAACATCAAACTGCACCTCAAATGAAGAGCTATCTCACAGCTGGCCGTGGCTTTATATGTGCTCTGCAGACAATTCCTCAGAAACTCTCTGCGAGGAAGTGAATGAGTGTGTTTCTTAAAATGTCAAACTGTTTAAGCTGCAGTCGACAGGAGCTTGAGATCAAGGTCTTTGTCCTGAGCACAGACGCGCGCGTGCGTTAGACCCGAGCCCATCTCTCAATCTCTGAAACTCTCTGTTAACATTGACAGCTTTTATTATATTTATGGTCTGACTTTTTTTTGTTTTTTTGTTAAAGTTTCTTGCATTGGACATTTATGAGCACTTGTTCTCTTCCTGGTCTCCACAGATTTAGCTGAGAGGTTTGATTGACAGCTTGCTGAAAGGTTATTATAGATATATTGATCAATAATGCCACTTCTGTTCCTTTAGACAAATCAAACATTCCAGTTTTTAATTATCTATTCACTAGAACGGTTTTCTTGTTGCCGTTTAACACCGAGCGTATTGTTGCGTAAGTGTTTTTAAATTTTATTTCTAAGCGCCTTTCAAACTCTCTAGGTCGCTTTACATGTCAAATAGAAAAACAAACACCACACACACAGAAGTTAAAAAAATAAAACAGACAACTGGTCAGGACAGTATGTGGAGGTTAATAATGAATATGATAATGTAAAATGCATAATGCTGAAAAAGATGGTGATGGGGGGGCGTGGTCATGATGTGTATAGGGTAATTTGAAATAGCGTAATTACGCGACGGTTTGTGCTATCGGAAAAATCAAATGTTTTCTGAAAGCTGAGAAGTTGCACACCAATGCAACTTCTTTGGCCTGTTATGGATATTGAGACCAAAACTCAAACAAATGTTATTTTCAATATGTTTCAGTTTCAAACTTAACACGCAAAATCTGGTTTTCTTCATTTTAACTTGTTAATACACTATTTTAACATGTAATGAATTGTAAATAACTGCCAAATATTGAAGTGATTCTGGGAAAAATGGGCAAAAGCACAAACTCACAGGACCTTTTATGGTTAAAATAAGCAAAAAAAGACATTTTGAGGCTTAGGTGTTAACAGTCAATTATTATATTACTGCTCAGTGGTGTCCACTTCTCCCAAGTTGTAAGATAAATATATATAGAGTACTAGTTGCATCATTCATGACCTTTCTGTATAGAATAGAATTTAGTTTTTTCTGGAATTTAAAGAATTGAAAATGGTTAATGAAGACAACAAGAAATGGACGTGGACAGGTAATAAAACTCCTCAGAATTCCCAGTCATCTTATTGATTTGGACAGGTTTTGGAGTAATATAGCTGCCTGTCCTGAGGCTCAGGATTAACACTCACATTTACAGAGATTTGCTTCTCAAAGCCTGAATAAACAAGCGTTCAAAAAAAAGAGTTAAGCAGCTAATCTCTTTCACGAACAAACCTTTATGCACTTTAAGATGTGGTTTTTACGAGCCAACCTCAATTTCCTGTTCAGGGAAAATCAGCGTCAGGTTTGTCCACGAACTACAGCCAGCACTGTTTGTTGTTCGGATTAATCAGAGTTGATAGGAGCAGGAAAAATACACATGCGTGTGCGTGTACGTGTGCGTTACGGATGAGGTGGCATACCTTGCGGTTGCCATGGTGACTGGCAGGCGGCAGACACCTGTGAATTAACATTAGTGCTGCAGCAACAGGATCTTAATTAGAGACGTAGGGGGAGAGAGCAGGATGGGTGCAGGATGCGGCGCGTTACTCCAGCATCCAGCCCTTTAACAACATGTTACTTCCATAAAATGAAAGAGAATTAGCTTTCAAATGAGCAGGTGTGGGATAGAGAGACAATATGAGCAGAAAGGGGACAGGAATGGAGACATGGGGATCGCATTTATGCAACCTCATCCTTCATGCAGAATATTTTATGCAGAACGACAAGGAGAAGACACCAATGTCAGAGACAGCATGAGCCTCTGTGTCAAGATGTATCTAAAGAAGTTTTAATCTTGTCACTCACTCACTCAATGATTTAAACACGCTGCAGTTGAGGTTTTAACAATTGCAAGTCAAAATAGATAATACTGTAAATATACGGCCACCACCCAAAGCCACAGCTGCCCTGAATTCAAAATACTTTTTTTTTTTTACATTTCTGCAACATCCATCTGATCTTCGCTCATATCTTTGCTTAAATTTGGGTTTAAAAAAGGTGAATTCACTTTTTTATTTGCCAAATAAATAACTATCAGTACTATAAATACTATCTATCTATATCTAGATCTATCTAGATCTCTTCATCGAGGGAGTCGTGGTCAATATAGCGTCACAGATACTACAAAGAGTTATAGAGACAAAATTATTTCAGATATAAAACTCACAACAGGTGACCTCTGTCAATCGCACTGTAGCCACGCCCTAAACCACACCCTGCTTTATCATGTGGTTTACTCTGAGTGGGACTAAAGTGAATCATGATGAATGGAAGGAACTCCTACAATGATCGACTGATTTTATAAATCCATTGAATAAAACAACAAATAGGTTCAGTTTGTAAAAGATTTAACTGACTTACATTCAAAGTGTCACTTGTGTGCCCAGATGGAAACTATTGATTTGAAACACAGAGTGTCTCTGATGTGTCTTTCTTTTGGACTGCCGCTTATACTTAATAGACTTATATATAGACTTTCTTTCTTGAGAGGACAGTCAAATTATTGCTCCTATTCTCTACGACCTTTCTGTGTCAGTACAGTGACTCTTTTTTTTTATTACATACAAACTCACCTCTTTTTGCCAGAAACTGGAGTTTCCCCCCCGCTGGCCGTTCAAGAGAATAGATGTCACTGTCTCCAATTTCTGCACCCTGGGGCTAAGTGTGTTGTGGCCTAATATCATGAATGTTAGTTAGAGAATGTTTGCAGTTTGACATTGAATGGCATGACTCTAAATGCTAAACGGTCTGTATTTATATAGCGCTTTTCTAGCTGCTTCACACATTCACCTGAGGCAGCAAACAGTACACATGCAGTACACATCTATTTACCATCCAGTCAGCTGCATGGTGTGAATGCATATCGCTGTTATTGTAAAAAAAAAAAAACATCCACTGGTTGGAGCCAAATACAGCAAGTTATCTCAGTAGTTTCCAATGTCCACACACATTTCTGAGAAATGTTTCTATCAACTTGCCATGTGTGTCCTCACTGTTGTTGCTGTTGTGGATAGGTGTGGTGTGTAATGATGTTTGCAGAGCTCACACCGTGATAAGGATAAGAAAAACTAACCACTGAGAGCTGGAGAAATTCAAGGCACAGGAGTGAGTTTAGTTAAATTAAAAAGTGTTGATGTAGTGACACTAATTAGCGCTGACTTTGCCGTGCATGGTGCCAGCGCACCACCTTCACCAGGAACTTGAATTTAACTTGCACGGACACTGGAGCTAAAGTTGAATTTGAATTTGAAGAGTTCTTGCAGCAGTGACAAATCTCTCATTTTCCCAATGGACGGTGGTGTGGGGAACGCTCTTCACACTCTGTAACATCTTGAGTAGTCTTGTGTTCAGTTTCCTGTTTTATTTTGAAATAATAACCATCGCCTCTCGTTTCAGAGTCTGCTTCCTGTAAAGTGTTCCTCCTCTGTGATTAGCTGTGTTTCACCTGTTTATCATTATCCCTCCACCTGAGTATTTATCCTGCATGTTTCCTGCGTCTTGTCTGCCCACCAGTAAGTGTCATTATCTTAAAATTAGTTACTTCTAGCCTTTTGACCTCCTTTGTATTTTATATCTTTTGTTGCCTTGTGCTTTTTGAGTGCATCCATTTGAGTCCTCGTCCATTGTTTTGTCCGCCTGATACAAACTAAAGTGACTTGACTATCTGTCTCTGCTGTGGACTGAACAAAGAGAATTTCAGATTTAGCAAGCGTAGAGAGCCCAGCTCTGCAAATTAATCATCTTATTACCAGTCCAGGGAAAGAGCGAGTATGACAGTCATTAAATTAATCTCTCCACAATAAATAATCTCTTCATTAGATTGTTCAGTTTATGTTATGGGTGTAATGATTCTGAAACTGATACTGAAGCAGTTAAACACGTGTCCCACATAATATCACAGAACCACAACACTTTTTGGACATGGAGACAAAGAATCAAACAAATATTATTTTAAATATGTTTCATACTGTTGAAATTTCAAATTCAACATGCAAAATCTGTGCAGTTTTTTTTTTTTTTTTAATAAAACCTTTTGTTTTTCTTCATTTTAAATTGGTAATGTACTATTTTAACATGCCAGATAGTGAAAGTTAGTCTGGAAAAATTGCCCTTTTTATGGTTAAAATAAGCAAAAAGTTTAGGTGTCAAAGGGTTAAATTCTATTGTACACCATAGTTCACTATAGTTTCATCAGTGCACTGTAGGTTGCAGGTTGCTGGCAGAAATAGAATGAATTAGAATTAGAATTTCCGGGATGCATTTTCATAGTTCAGAACACAAACTCAACAAAAACTCAATCGAGTTCCCAAAATGTTATATATGGCGATCCATTATTTAACCAACTGGGAACAAATCACAATTTAAACTGTGACAAGTTTGTGCAAATTTGTTAATAATAATCTATGTAATACCTTATAGTGCCAGTGCCAAACCAACATAAATGGGAGGGTTGTGTCAGGAAGGGCATCCGGTGTAAAAATAATCTCAAATATGAAGCTCACAAGAGGGAGAACCTGCAAGGAAAAAATGATATTGCAAATGTCTATGGCAATCTGTGTGAGCGGTAATGGATCTACAGTGCGTATGTCTGCTGCAGGAGGCCCCGTTATTTCAGGCTAAGCAGCACATGAATCACAGCTGTGTGACAGAAACACAGCTGCGTGGAAGTTAAAGCAGCAGATGTGCAGCAAGAGCAAGGGTCGTAAAGAACACACGCAACACGACACACGACCTCCGGAGGTTGAGGACTGCTGTGCGTCTCACACCACATGACCACGTGCTGTCTTGTGATGTGAAGTCTGCAGGCATTGGCAGCTCCTGCTACATGAGTGCCCACACAAAGAGATAGTTGACTGTCTTCTTCCCGCTGAGCCAGTTTCATGTTTTTCAGCAGGAAAATGAGCAGCTGAGTACATTTATTTCATTCTTACATTCACTCTAGGGTGAAGGGCTTAAGTGTATTGATCGGTCAGAGAGCTGGGGGCGGTAGGTACTGATAGGAATCAGATCTTCAGCTGCACTTGGGGACCATACGTGATGATGCTGCTGATGATGATGATGATAGTCTCTGATTGCTGTCTAAATTCTCATTTTGATTGCAATGGCTGAAGATTGTGTTGCATTTATACCATTTTTGTTTCTTCAGTATGAGTGACCAGCTCTGTGTTCAGGCGCTTTTCTTGCCATCAGTCACAGGAATTAAAACATGTTTTTGTAGTATTAATTAATGACTACTGTGGAGTCCTGTGAAAATCAACACACTCTTCATTGCTGTGAACATGTATTTAAATATATATCAAAATCAAAGCAGCTGTGTTGTTTCCTTTTTCTTTTTTACTACCTGTGGCACCTCCATAATCACACAGATGCTAAAGATGGATACAATCATTGATAACTCCAGGCAGAAAATCTCTCATCATTTAAAAGGTTGAGATAGATTTAGATCTATCTGTCCATAAAAACAGCATTGGAGCAGCACTGTAATAATAGGAGTACACATATGAATATGAATATATATATAAAATATCATGTATTATTTCAGTACTTATCCCATGACCACCAGTGTGTGGGACATCAACTCAAATTGAAGCCTGTCACTTCCAGCGACACCCATACTACTATGTTTTCATACAAAATAAATGTAGCTAAATGTTTTCATAAATAAAAGCACGTGTGTCATGATCAAGAAAGCTGGTTGTGTTTAGTGGTTGTCTTAATGTCAATGTTGTCTTGTGGTTTCCTGTTTTATTTTGAAATTTCACTCTCGTTTCAGGTAACTTGTACTTTCCCCTTGTGTTTTTCCCACCAGTCTGATTGTTTCCACCTGTGACCATTACTGTGTGTGTGTATATATATGGTCTGTGTCTCTTTTTTGTCTGTTGCCGGTTCGTCTTGTCTTGTTTACCTGAGAACCAGCATAACCCTCGTCAGGCTTTGTACTTTTGTTTCATAATTTGTCAAGCCCTTGTTTTTGCTAGCAGCTTTTCCCTCATGAG
Source organism: Solea senegalensis (assembly GCF_019176455.1). Classification (NCBI taxonomy): domain Eukaryota; kingdom Metazoa; phylum Chordata; class Actinopteri; order Pleuronectiformes; family Soleidae; genus Solea; species Solea senegalensis. Next base: position 3,299,046 of record NC_058034.1, on the reverse strand, counting down.
TAGTTTTTTTCATTTATTAACTGAAGTAGTGTTTTTTCCCTCCTTTTTAAGTGCTTTTCGTTTGCACCGTCATAAGGAAAGATTGTTTATTTTTCACTTTGTCTCAGAGCAATTGGGTCCAAGCCCTTGTTCAGTTGTGACGACGTGTACCCGGCGCACAGACAGGAAGCTATTTCTTTCCCCTGCATTAGTCTGAGAAAGTGCCAACAACAAGAAACAACAACAGTGAAAAAAATCATTGAAATCATTGTTTTCATTCATCTCAGTTTCTGCTTGTCCAGAGTAAAATGCATCCTTGTATTTTTTAACCTTAAAAGTGGATTATTGTGGCTGTAGATACATTTCACCAAACGTCCTGTCTGGAGCAGCTGGAAAAGTATGAATGATAGAAAAAGTGCTGCACACGATTGCGTCGTGTGAATGGTTGAATGGCAGAAATGCAGTGTTAAGTGCTGTGAGTTGTCATCGGGACTAGAAAAGTGCTATCTAAATACAAACCACTCTATTCATCTTCAGGCAGCCACTGCACAAACCTCATTGAAGTGATGCCAAGTGCAACACAGGTGTCTTAGCAGGTCTGCCATCTTTAGTGTTTAAATATCAAATACACTTATCCCATGGGTGTACTTGCATTAGATGAAGGTGTGGTCAGACATTTTGTTAGCACATCATAAGGCATACACACAGAATGCAGAAAAGTTCCTTTGTGTCCTTGGATTGTGAAAACTGAGGCTAAAAGTAGATCATATTTTCATATTTGTGGTCCTCGTGCACATCACATTCAAGTTCCACCAGTTTGTGTTTGTGATTGACTGTCATCAATGTTAGATACGACAATGACAGGTCACACTTCTAAACAGTTTTTAATCTCCTCTTTGCTTGCAGTTTTGCAGCTCAACTCCTCTGTCAGGTCAGGTTACTTTTATTTATAACCGTATGAAGATTTGTTGTGCGGCGAGATGAGAAGTTATCCAGCAGAAGCAGACATAACACAGTGTACTAATAGACACAAACAAACAAGTTGTTGTTGTGCCACTTCCAGCTCTGTCTGCTGTCTCTTCTTTTCCTTAACACTGAGTCAGCTCAGAACTTCGAACAAGAACTTTGACATTTGAATTAAGTTCCTGAAATTTCTGGTGCAGTTAAAACCACAATTGAACATACTTATTGGTATGAATTTTGCATTTAAATTCTGGAGAAGTGCAGGAACTCGATCGTCCACCCTCGTCAGCCCAAAGGAAATGTTAGTGGGATGTGAGTGAAATTGTTTTATAAAAATAACGGTTTTATGTTTTATTGCCTGTAGTGTTCCTGCTGACTCTACGTAAAATATGTTGATAAATGGAGTAATGTCCTCACCTTGTTTAACATTAAAGTGTTTTGCTGGTTACTCTAACATCATTAAATGGATAATGGTGTCATAGCTCTTAAGGTGTTTTGGCATGTGCACATACAGCCTTTGATGCTGTATACTATATAGCACCCCATGGCAAAATGACTGCATGTTCCCGCGTGCTCATCCTTCTCCAGAGAATACTTACACATTGCAATAAAAACACTTCAAATATACAAGCTTTTGAAGTGAACTAGCATTGGATTGTGGACCTGATGATGTGATCACTTCACAAGCAGAATCCGTTACCTGTCACGTTCACATCTGTGCTCATTTCATGACAGTGATCCACCTCTGCAGTCTCTCGGGATCTTTTGGATTTGATAAGATTCTCCGTCCGTGCTTTTGCTCTTATCCACATTTTCAATTGTATGAACACTGCTGGCGAAGAGTTGCCTGACATATTGCTTGGTGTACAGTATATGCTACCAGTTATACAAGTGGTGGGAATCACAGGGCACGATATGTGTAATATCACGATATCTGTGATAACATCCATATAGCGATACGTCGCGATATCTGACAAAATGTCTGTGAAAAGTTAAAAGTGTAAAATTTCTCTTTATTCACAACATAGAGAACAAAGTGCATAAAGTCTACATATGTACTGAATGTGGATGAAGCATCACTTAACATACAGTAGCTTTCTCCGCCATTATCCCGCAGGTCGATGACACGAATCTGAACGTAGCCTAGTCTAAGTGGAGGTTGAAGAGGAATGCTAATTCTATTTTAGAAAACTGCAAATCAACTAATGTTTTGTTTAAGGCAGAGCATTATTCAATTCACTAAAATACAAACTGCCACTGCATTTATACACACAGTCAAACTGTAGTCCCACCTGCGTTTCAGAAACCTGAAATAACTTCACCTGCTTTGTCTGCACTTTTCTATTCAGTCACGTCCTTATTTGTCTTCCTTCTTTGTTCTCTCATCCAGCCTCATGTGGTCGCGTGGTCTCTGCCTGCAGGTTTAGGAGAGTGATGGGAGGATTATCTCTAGATTTGGTTTGCTTTTTCTCTGCTCCTAAATAGCAGACACAAAAGGGAGTGTAGTGGAGAGCTCGTAAAATCTGTCACATTTACACACACACACACACACACACACACACACACACACACACACACACACACACACACACACACACAAGATCAAGATGTTCCCTCTATCCAAAATAATAAGAGTTGTACTGATGAAGTGTCATTCGAGACAGCTCTTAGACACTCCTCATGGATAAACGCAAAGGTTTAACGGAATAAAAATAGATTGCAGGTGGGGCAACGCTAGGTCAAACTTTCACAGACACAGAGCTTGGTTGAGTATTTACAGTACGTTGGGAATCTTAGTCGTCTGTTTATTTGCTCACCTGTGGTGAGGTACGTCCTTATTTGTGCAGACGCAAAACAAAAAAAAAAGAGTACACAAAGTAAAACAACATGATCTGTATATCTTAGTAATAGCTTGTCAGTAATGTTTAAGTCTAGGGAAAAATGACGTATTTTCCTCATAGTATTACAACATAAAACCACACTGGAATGTTGAATGGAATTCACTAAGACACACATTTAGTTTAAGACCTCTTTAAGACAACAAATAACACAAGAAACCAATGCATAATAATATAGATGAACTAGATTTAGGAATACAGTTATCCTCTTTTCTTTTGGCATATACTGTAGCTATTGACTGCTTCCTTCCTCTCACTTTATGGGATAAAAATGAAGTCCTCATAACACTGCAACAAATCTCACAGTTTAGGATCCAGTGGGAAGTGTTGGTTTGTTACAACAGAATAGAGCTTTCTGATCTGGACAAGTTTAACACACTATCATGGCCTCAATAAAGCCATTGTGGGGACAACAGTGAAGCAATTTAGCTCAACCATCACAGTAATGCTGTTCAAGTGACCTGGTCAACCTTTTCCACACAACACAAGCACACTCACTGAACCACCGAACCTGTCTTCCCTTACGATGACGTCATTCTCACTCTTACTACTGCTGGATTTATTTCTTATCTTATGTCCACTCCAAGAGAGAAGGGTTTACAAGGGAATAATAAAACAATTAAAAAATTATTATGAACCTAAATGAAAGCTATTTATAGTATCTTATAGGTATAATCTACGTCATGATTCTCCACATACTGTGTTTTAGCAAGACAGGCAGGAGTGGAGACAGGCTGATGTGGTAAAGTGGCATCATGATGATGTTTTGGGTTGTTGTGGTGCAGTGGCCAGTATAGTTGCCTCAGAGCAAGAAGGTCACTGTTACAACTCTTCGTTCGAACAAGCGTCTGTCTGTTTAGAGTCTAAAAACATGCAAACTGGACAGTCTGACCATAGATTTGAGAGTGAGAGTGACCGGTGATTCATCTCTGTAAATTGGTCCTGCAATGGACTGGTGACCTGTCCAGGGTTACCCCATCTTTCACTCTATGTCAGCTGGGACTGTCTCCCAAGTCGTCTCCCAAGTCCCAACTACATAACAAGACTATGTCCACTTATGTATGTAAACAGCTAATCCAGGATAAAAGCAGCACAATGGCAGCTCCCATATTATTCCCCATCTTCTATATGCACATTTGACATTGCTGCAGGCAAAAGGAGAAAAAATAAAATGAAATGAGAAAGAACGGACGGGGCTCTCGTTCACTGGAGTATACTCCTGCTGAGGAACTGTCACTCTGCAATAATGATGCTTGCTCTTTATTGGATAGGAGGGGATTTTTCAACCAATCGTGGTGGTAGCTCTGGAGACCATTCTGACCACATTTGTACAGGGTACACATCAATATTAAAGTACTGCGATGCTGGAGTACTATTAAACATAATTACATCATATGATTATTATAGAGTAAGTGAACGTCTCATCAGGGGAAATTGACTAGAAGTAAAAAAGACGTTCACCAGTCTCTGAGTACTCATAAGAGACTGAGCTCCACTTGATCATTAATGAATCAGTGAGTCGTCATTTGTTTTTACACATGTTGACGTGTAATCTTTTTTCATTTTTAACTCTGAAAACCGTTACTCTGACATTACCTAACCACAAATCCTGCTCCGTAATACAAGCTTCAGGAGCGAGTGACATTACTGTGGTAAAACTAGTTCTTTCTGAAGAGAATTTAAGCTCTATTATGAAATGTTCCGCATTTTCATCAACAAAACAACAAAAAAAATCTGTGATCTGTGAGGGTTCATGCTGCTCCTACACTCTGAGCCATGGTGTCCAGCTGACAGGATCACTGCAGTGTGGCAGGATTTTATTACTGCGCAATGATCAAAACACCTACTTTCACTCTCATGAGAAAAAGGGATTCAAATGTGTGCGGGACTAATCAGACAGTCATCTCTGGTGACGTGGTTGACTTCAAAGGAGCATCAGGTACTATCCCTAATGGAAAAGCAAAAAAAAAAAGTAGAGTCATATGCCATTTGATGAGCAACTAAGAAACAACATCAGCAATAACAATGAGTGTTTTAAGGGCATGTTCATACATGTGAATGCAGGTATAAGATCATCTCCTGCTGAGGCAAATTAAGCATCATTGCATGCAGAATGCGATGCACACAGAAATCAGTGGTGTATAGTTTGTAGTCTTTGTTTTTGTAGATGTTGGTGGGTTGCAATGTTTCACTGTACCAGCTGGTTCTATAAAGCTTAAATCCAGTTCTCCAGCCTCAACTAATGATCACAGCGCTGTTGTTGCTAATGGCTGAGTCAAAGTTCACAGGAAGTGACAGTTTCATTCATCTCGCACAGGATAATTGTGATGAGAGGCAAAGGTTTGACACTGTCACATTTGTGTACGCGTGACTAGGTCACAGTCCTATTATTTCTATTAGCATTAGAATAAAAAAACAACAACATCAAACCGAATCAAAAGTATAGGCATTAAAATTCATAACACATAAGACCAGACTGAGATGGGATATTTGCAAATGAATATCAAATCAAAAATTAGCTCAGCCACTCCTTGCAAGAATCTAATAAAACACAAGTTTCTCTTCATATAATGTCAATACTGAAATAGCCTTAAGCCAAATTATCACTTGCTTTAAAGCAACAGGTGGCAAATGTGTTAAAAACATATTCCCTGAACGCATCAGTGCTCCACTGTCACTGGTGAAATGATAAGTCTGCAGATATATGACGAATACCTGCAGGCAGATTTTTCATTAGTATTTAATACTTGTCTCTCACTTGGTCGTCATTCTGACTTTCGCAGTCATCCTTACCCTGCCACTTCTCCCAGGAGAGAGCATTATCTCTCTGCTTTCTCAACCTTATCCCTCCATTTTTACTCCATATCCCTCAATCTTCTCCCACAATCCCCTTCATAATTTCACCCCCACACACACACAGGCTCACTGTTGATAGTTGCCATGGTAATGCTGTGTTTAAGCTTATAGCTGCTCGTGTTGAACCAGTTCAGCTCTCATTATCAGTTAACGTATTAGCACTGGGGTTTGAAATGATTTAAAGTAATCTGCATGGGCTGGAAACGTCAGCTGTCACTGTTAGATTTTGAAATAAAACAAACAAACCAAAACAAATCTTTCAATACATTCATAAAATAAAACAAAATAAAAAAATGTTTGTATTTTATTTTATTTTTATGGTTTTCAGTTTTGTCTGTTTCCTGTTTTATTTTGTAGCACTAATGCACTCGGCTCAGGTAGCTTCACTTCCTGTTCTCTTCTGTTTCCCGCCTTTAATCAGCGTCTGCCCCGCCCTCATGTTTTACACCTGTGCTCAGTTGTCAGTTTCTTTGTGCCCAGCGGTTCATACCTGTTTTTGACTTCTGTGTGCTGACTTTAGACTGATTTGGAGTCACGTGAACAGAATTTTTAATGAAACAAAACAGATTAACAAGCCACATAATGAGGGGATAACACAACACAACACATCAAGGTGATAGTTCAGGTTCAGGTTAAGTGCGGAGTTGTATGAGGTAAACATAGAACAAGGGTTATCCTCTGTGAGTCCAACACAGAAGCAACAAACTGATTTCAAAAAGTTGGTCTGTTGGAGAATGAGCTTCTAATTCTCACTTGATTTACAAAGTCCGTAAACATTTTCCTGAACAGCGAACAATGAAATATCTCCATTTAGAGTAGAATAGATGATAAAGCTTCGCACATATGAGTGACAGACAGCAGTGTGATTGACAGCAAGTATCATCCAATAGAAGCCTGGTTGCAGGTGAAGTGTGATGGGTTGCCAAGTATAATTATTGCTTCTTCAATTTTACCTTAATTCTACACACTGGACCTTAAAGTTGAGTTTATTCATTCACATTGGCTTTATCGTTCGTTACCACTGTCACTCCTGTGGCACTCCCAGCTTGTGTAAGATCGCCGCTTCAAGTCCCCACCAGGTCGAAGGGCTGGGGTGCCCCTGAGCAAGGTACCCAACCCCCATTGCTACTCAGTGGCTGCCCACTACTCCCAATTATAGGATGGGTTAAATGCAGAGAAATAATTTCCCTAAGGGGATTAATAAAGTATAAGATTTAGATTTAGATTTAATGTCCACCTTTTGAATCAATATATTCTCCTTTTTATTACACTCCAAAGCCCTTAATTCAACCACTCAGTCTCTGTTGCTTGCATTTCACCGCCCTGCCCTCCCCTGCTGTTGTCTTCACCACAGACAGCTTCCACATGCTTCACTGCCTGTTTGATAGACGGTGAGAGTCAGACTGACAAAGATGGGGGTTAGACAGAAAGCGAGAGTGAGAGATTGCAGGTGAGAAGAAAATGAAAGAGGAAAACGAAGAGAAGTTAAGACACTGAAAGAGCAGAGAGTGTGTGCCATTTTGTGAGAGAAATGGAAGGCGTGGGTGGATGTGGCTTTGAAGAAGGTGCAGCAGCAGGGTGGGAGGTGGAGGGGAGTGAAGCCAAAAATCGCTCCTTCGTTCCAAATGTTATTACCCATTTTATTCATCCAAGCAAACTCACGGCTCCCTCCTGTGAACTAAGAAGTGCATGTCATTATCAGGCTGTCTGTGCTGTGGTGTCTCTTCCATGTGTTAAATGTTAAACATTAGATCAGTGTTTTAAACGTCTGAGTCAATGAAGAGTCAGTATTTGCATTGCTATGACTCTTTCGATTAAGAAGGATGGGCCTGGGGATGCTCCTCTCTCCATTACCTGTCTAATTACACCACAGATGATGAAGGAGAGCAGGGGGAAACCTTGTTATCTCTAAAAGCCTAATGTCATTCTGGTTTGGAGCCACAGCGGCAGCAGCAGGAGCAGACTGTCAGGATTAGACCAGGAAAGTGTCAGTTTTGGCGAGAAAGTATAAAAAGAGAAAACGGTTTAGGGCAAAATATGGACCATTATAACCTAAAGTGCACATATGAAAGTGTGAGAACAAAACTATTCTTACCAGACAAATACTTTATATTGCTATGGGCACAAAAACAGCTCATGTTATCTGACATTAGATCGTTTCTTCATGTGAACACTGCTGTTTGTGTCTCAACGTTGTCCCCTTCCTGCTGCAGCTGTGTGTGAAAATGTGTCACAAAGCAACCAGCAACCTCATCCTCAACACTAGGGAGAGCAACGAAATTTTGATGGAATTCAAAAAGAAAGAACAACTCTTGGACCGGACACACCTTTACTCTCATTGGTAAGACACAGCAATGGCTCTACTTTCTGAGAGAGCTAAAAACAAAGTGTCTCCCACGGAGGCTCCTCCTCAACTTCTACCATTGCACAGTAGAGCGTGCACTGACCTTAAACACAGTTGAGTAGCTGCACAAACAGGAACAGAGGGCTTTGCAGAATGCTGTGAAGATAGCACAAAAGCTCAATGGGCGCACAACTGCCTGCAGTGGAGGCCAGACGTCATAGCAGAGCCTCCAAGATCATTGGTGACCCCTCTCGTCCTGCACTCCCCTGTAGCAAACGGTACAAGACCACACAATCTAATAATCTAATAATCTAATGTAAATTTTAGGTTGAGGTTGTGTTTCCATTATATAGTATAGTACCTCCTAAATGTGGGTGGAGTCATCACTGCACGGCTGCATGAATCTGCCGTGACTTTGTTTTATACGCGACACACAAACTAGCGACTAGTAACTTGTAAAGCAGTTGTTTTCAGTGTAACTGAACCATTAGAATCAGTTAATTAAAACAGATTAGTTCAGTACTTCCTGCATGACCGGAGCACAGACTCCGCCTGACACAGTCACTGAACTGAAATACAGTACAGCGGCAGGGGTTGTGATGCGGCACGTCGCTCGCGATGGCAGGCTTTCAGCCGTGCTGTCACTAAATACACCAGACTCCTCTGTTAAATATTGAGATTTTAGACATTTCCTTGCTAAATGGTTTCAGGATTGTTAAGTCTTTTTAACTGTGTGGAAAAACGCCATAATACCACTAGGATGATTAAAGTGAAACAACTGAACAGTGTGTGACCATCCTCCATTATTATATTTTGCCAGCACTGACAGTTTTACTACATCAATGCAGCAATAATATTAACATTTTTATATTTTCTTCCTCTTTATATTACCATGTTTGGCTTATCTTATTTGTTTTGGGTTCTCTACTGTTGTACAACTCAGGGATTTCAACCTGTTATGTTGTTTCTGCACTGCAGCACAGTGACAATGAAGCTTCTTGTCTCATTGTTTTTGATTTACTGTAAAACAGCTCTCGTGTTTCACCATAGATACAACTGACAATACATCTGATGTATACACATGATGTAGTAAATGAAAGGATGAACATGAAAGGTGTGTCACTCCCTGACATTGTTTTCAACATTTTAAATCAATCTTCTCTTTGGCCTGAATTGTCAACCCGGACATTTCTAGCTAGATTTGACCTTCTTACTATTTTAATATGTTACTATTTTTACTGTTTTATTTTTGTTTTTTTTTATTGATTTTATGTTTTATACCTTTTAATGTTGCTGTACCTGGGTCAACATTTGTTGTTTTTAAAATGTGCTCTAGAAAACTTGACTTGTGTCTGTGTATAATCCAAAGTGTTACTAGTTACACTAGTTAACTAATTAGTAACTAATTAGTTTTGTTCTTGACAGATTCTCCCCAAACATGTGACGTATTTAAGGTACTGGCACATTTTTCCTGCCTCTCTCATAAAAAAATAAAGCTTTCTTTTCGATATCAAGAAAGGAAGTACTCTTAGTTTAAAATGATGTATATATACATGTATATATATTAAGAAGACACAGTGATTACTTGTGTGCTGTTTCTGAGAATTCCTCTCAGCTGATTTCACTCTTTTACAACTGCAGTAATTGTAGTAATTGTCTTGATGATCATGAAACTCATCAGCTGTTCTGGCAAACTCACCCGTTTCATCAACAGAGAGGAGAGAGGAACTCTGTGAAAAACAAATTCAGCCCTTGAGGACAGAGGAGGGTAATTGTGTTTTTTTTTTGAAAGACAACAACAAAACAGTTTAACATTTTAGGATTCAAATAGCTGCTTCCACCAAACAAACCAGCCCTTCCAGCCCTATAATAACATGTTTTCAGAGGACAAGACATTGTTTAGAGTTTGTGGTGTTGTGCCATAAAGGCTCACAACTTTGACTGCCAGTCAGTGCTATTCCTCGACTGTTTACATCGACAGCAATGTTCTGATGTTAACCACGTTAAGACATTGCCATGGAAATCACACTTTACTCAAACCAGAATGAGTTCACTCTTAGAATAAACAGTAATGACATTAGGATGTGGAGTATTCTGATTTTAGTCGCCTTCTGTGGATCATCCTATTGGATTTTGTGTCACAGTGAATGTAATGTTGACAGTCGAAATAATGTAAATTGGAATAATACGTGTAAGCATCATGTTAATTTCATTCACTTATTCATTTCTTCATATTTAGGTGAATAGTTGGATTATTGGTGTCCATAAACATTAGTTATTAGTCTATGACGTCTGTAGTGGGTGTGATGGACCGTTGTTTGTTGGTTAGGTATCTGGTCTTCCTGTCATATTCCTTACCACAGTGGCACATTCAGCTAAAATCACCTGAATGGTGGATTCATCTCTGTGTTTGCTCATTCAGTGACAGGTGAAGTATCTACTGTGTCACAATCTACCGCCTAAGAACCATGGTTGTGAGCCATCAGTAGTTTGGAGAGAAGGTGTTAGAGCTTTTAAATTTTTTATATTTGTTTAACATTCTGTTCTTAATTGTACATTTTCTAATTTCACGATTCTTATTTTTTCCTTACGCGTTTGTTGTGTATTTTACTCCTGAGTCTTTTTTATTCTTTCTTTTTATGTGAAGAACTTTGAGTATGTTGCAGGTATTGTAAAGTGCTCTGTTAATAAACACTGATTGATTGATTGATTGATTGATTGACAAGAAAGGCAAGGATGTGGACACAGCTGTGACTGTTTAATGAATATCACAATGAGATAGATTTGATTGATTTCACAACAGCAGGTAATTGGTAAAGGACCAAATGCCATGTTGAATATGAAGTTGTTGTTGTCTGGAGGAGCCGTTCTAGGCCGTCAAAAGCTTGGTTTAAGTGTAGCTTTTTAGCCTATGTTATGCTGTGCATTGGATGTTTCATTCCTTTCAGTGTGCAAAACGGTTTTATTGTCTCTGACAGTTCATGTTGTCAGAGCATTTGGTCTCAAGGGCACAGTTTACAAACCTCATGTAAGAGTCAGAGAGCACACTTAATAAATGGTGCATACACATTTAAACATAGATTGTTTTGTTTTTTTATTCCGCCTGCTGCCCCAGGGGAGCTCTGTAACTTGGTCGATCCGGTTTATTTCTGTTATGGTATGTTTTGCGTGCCAACACAGAGCAATCAGCCCATTCATATTTTGAATGGGCTTATTGCTCTGGTGTTGTAAAATGCATGAACATTCTTTAATCAAATGCATAAGGCAATGGTCACATCCATGCAGTTCACCCATGGCTGCCTGGGAAATGTTATTACAGTGTTGTTTTGCACAGGTAAGTGCCTCATAATGTCTTGTTTTGAAAGGTTGAGAGTACATTTAACTCAATCCTGAAATCTCACAGTGTTATTCTCGGCATCCACCGCTCCTTTCTCTGTCCCTGCTCTTAAAAGCATGTCTCTTAATGCCTCTCTGTGCTGGTTTAAGCTGGAATCAGCATGTCCATCCGACAGGGAAGTGGCACTCCTCCTACTTTTCTCCTCCAGATAATCTCAGCGTAAATTAGTAATGCTTCCTCAAGATCACAAATCACATTAACCAAACATGTTCCATCATTTACTGAATGTAAATGTGAAGGCTTATGCAACATTATGTCAATTATGTCAATAGGCTGCCTGTCTGTCTATTGCCTGCCTGTTCCCTGATGTGTGTCAGTGTGCAGTCTTCAGTGTGGCAGACGAACACAACAAAATTAAAACAGGCAAGAGGGTGGAAAAGAAAGATGCCAGACAAATGCCTCTGCTGCAATCTCCTTTTCATTACTCTCAAATGAAAAACCACTTTAGGTCTATATGAATCAGAAATGAATGACAGCACTTGAGCTTACCACCTTGAACATGGCATCAGAGGAAACTAAACCATCATGTGAACATGATCGACAACAGGATGAATGGCTGGTTTGCTGTGAGGTAAAGGATATACATGAAAAGCATTTCTTGGAACATTGAGTACCCCAGTCACGTGTTGTATATACTGCAGACAATGCTGCATTTTAATACTGTAATACTACATTTGATTTGTTTATACCATATCAAAAGACGTTGGTGAGCACATAAGTACTCACTGCACTCTATTCCATTCCCGGGTCATGCTGGTTGTTGTAAAGCCGAAAATGTCCACCACTACTCTCCATCGTAGTGTCCTGTGTCAACCCTACTGCATCATCCAGGGTGATGATAACCTTCTGGAGGTCTTCCATAATCACCATCCATCGATATGATGCGGGGCCTGCTGTAGGGCCTCCAGGCCACTGCTGCGTCAAATGTGAGGAAGGCCTGGGTGGGAAATTCTGGTGGAAGGCGGAGGTGCCTGAGGACCAAGATTGGGATCACAATAGCAACATAGCACTACTAAAGCAAGATGGCTGCAAAGAAGCTGCAATTAAAAGGTGCATTATAGTGCTAAAAAAAAGGACATTCTACATTTGAATGATATAAATGCTTATTGCAACTGGATAACAGAGGGGTGGGGTTGGTACAACTAGGTATGAGTCATGTAGAGGTGCTGGCAGTGTTTTGGTATGACAGAAGTTCCACACCGGAGCTTTAATTGCAAAAGTTGGCAGTGGCACTGTCAAAAAGACAGGAGGCGAGGCGGAGCTGGAGGTGGCAGAGCTGAAGATGCTGAGATTTTTGTTGGGGGTGACCAGGAAGGACGGATTATAAATTAGCATATCAGAGGGACAGCTCAGGTTAAACAGTTTGGAAATAAGGAAAGAGAGGCAAGGTTGAGATGGTTTGGTCGCATCGCAGAAGACCGATTGTGATTATATTGGACAAAGGTTGAAGGATGGACAAAAGATGGAGCTGCCAGGAGGGAGGACATAAGGAAGACCACAGAGAAGGTTCATGGATGTTGTGAAGGAGGACATGAGGCCAGAAGAAGAAGCAGAATGATAAAGCAATTCCTAGCACATTCTAAAATATTTTTCATTGAATATACCTATGGTTATGTTTGTCTCTGTGTTTAATAGTATATGTTACTCTTGTTTTTACATACCTCATACCTCATCAAGCTGACGTTAGCCTCAGAAACAGTGTGTGTGTGTGTTTATGTGACTTTCAGACATGATAAATGTCTGAGTTTGTCACAAGCCTCTCAACAGTGTGGCAGCAGCCTCATCAGATCTGTCGTACAAAAAGGAAAGGTCAGGCTCATCAGCTTCATCTAATCAAACATCCATTAGTGTACAAAATGTAAATCAACCACTTAGTTCTGCACCTACACTGATGCATACATGTCACAACCCCTTCATTCATCCTTCATTCATCCATATATTCAAATGCTAAGACGGGGCTCAGATGCTGTACAGATTATGCATGTACTGTAAATACACATCAGTGTATGTCTATGTAGATTACAGGCTAAGCAGACTGCACACTTGCCTTGTGCATGACATTACACTCTCTTCATTTCCACCAAAGAGCATGGGCTTTTCTTTTATGGGAAAAAAGACTTCTTGAATTGCAACAGAAACAATGTCATTTGATTGAAGTATAACAACACATCATAGATTTATTTCAATGATATGGCCCTACACAGTGTGGATTCATGTGATCAACAAACATTACTTTTGTTTCCCACTTTTTATCAGTTTGAAGCCGTTGTCGTCTTTATTGTTCTCTGTTTAACTGGATTCTGCAGCAGTCTCAGCAGTGAGGCCCTTCAATCAGCTGTCCCAGTGGGACGCAAGAGAAATTATCTCTCCAGCACGTCCTAGGTCTGCTCTGAGGCCTCCTTCCTTTTGGACATGCCCAAAACACCTCTCCAGGGAGACGTCCAGCAGGTGCCCTGACTAGATTCCCGTAGCCCCTTAGCTGGTTCCTCTCAATGCAGAGGAACATCAGCTCAACCCTGAGCCTCTTCTGGAAGTCCACGCTCCTCACCGAGTCTCTAAGGCTGAGTCCAGACACCCTGCGGAGGAAACTCTGAAACATGCAAAAGATTGACTGAGTGATAAGAGGCATTTGTGTAATCCAGCGCTTCTTTCTTGTCTTTGACTCACCTCAGAGTGTGTATGCATCATCACACTGTGTAGGTGGCCAGAAGTGAAGCTTTGTGATTGTCACTGTGCACAGCCTCTCCAGCTTTCCTGGCATTGCCAGTTCAGTAAATGTCATTACCTGCACAATGGCTCATTTGAGAGCCATTAGGCCTTTTTTCATTGGTGTTCATGTATCACCCTCATCTGTCAGTTCCTCATTCGTCATGACACAGTGAAGGAGGCTGAGAAGATGGCAGGCACGGAGGCGGAGGTTAAAACAGAGATGTGGACAGATGGAAAGATGCTGATAAACAGGTGCTGAAGGAGTGAAAGAGAGAAGAGAGACAGGAGAAAGAGAGAGAGAGACAATTGATTGACATAAAGTGCTGCCGTCATGCCGTCTGCGCCAATTACAAAGCCATTATTGAATCTCTCTAATGACACATCATTTTGCACACTGTACTCCTGCTCTGACTGCCACACCACACCAGAGCACAATTATTTCATGACGCCTTCCCCTCTTGCTCCTGCAGCTGTGGACAAGGAGAAAAACTAAAGGGATGTGTGGGTGCAAGTTATTATTCTAAAGGCTGCCATGTACCTATGATTAGAAGTCTGTCCTCTGGAAAGCCCAGATGGCGCCATATTTTTTTATAATAGTTTATAATTTCATTTATGCTTTCCTGAACTATTATGTAGGGAGTGCTATACAAATAATATAACCTGTGCTTTCCTGTTTTATTGAATTATTGGTTTATTATCAAAAATAATTGGTTATCTAAAGCAGCAATTTGTAACTTTTGGGGATTTTGTATGCCGCGTCCTTCATCTGAAAACAGGCTCTGTCAAGCAAAACTATCAGACCTGACATAAGACCACCATATTTAGAAATACAGAGAGAGTGAACTCCTTTGATAATGGTATAACTGACATGTGTTTGTGTTCACGTCAAACGTGACAATTCAATAGAAATATGCACTGAAAAAGTTCTCCGTCAACATGAAATATTTTAACCTGAGTGAGAAGTATATCTGATGCAATGCTGCAAAAGCCAGTCAGGGATAACTTTATTTAAACTTCCTGTGCAAAAAAAGATCCTGGATGTGAGCACACCAAGCAAGCGAGACAGTGAACGAGACCGAAGAGGGAGAGGGTTTGGCCAAGATTGAGTGAGGAAGGCACTACCATGAACCTGGCTCCAGGCACCTCATGACTAAACACACATGAACCAGTAAAAATCACTTCATGTTCAGTGTGAAAGCACCAAAAGCGCTCAACCTGTGATGAGGGCTTACAATCGGACATTGAGGAAGGTTAGAAACCTTTGTTGAATTGTTTTCAGTGGTTTTTAGCATGACTTGTTTTCTCAATTTGAAATGATTACTAAAACAGGATAATCAGTTGGGCACGGATCCAAGATGGCGGCATGTCCATTTGTTTGTCAGTGTTTGTCTGTTTTTAAATGATTTTGAACAGTTTTTTAGTGCTTTTGGTGCTCTTAGATTCTTTTATGCTGCAGATAAACAACCCATTTAAGTGATTTTATATGTTTTTAATAGGACTGTGGGTTTTTATTCACCAACTTCTGAGAGCTGCCCCATGTGCTCTGGCCTACTCCATGTGCAGCTGCACTGAGGCCTGTGCTAATCTTAAGGATCGGGGACCTGCTGCAGTGTGGCTTGACTTTAGCCTAGATCTGCAGCAGCTTCATGGGATCAAGACAGCAGGTCAGCAATACTGTGCTTATCTTGCTGCCATGTGGCTTGACTTTAGCCTGGATATGCAGCCAAACTCAGCCACCCTGTCTGACCAGAATTGAGCTGTCTGCTGGAGCTTTCTTTTTTCACCACACTGGTGCCTGCACTACTCGCTGAAGCTTGACCACAATTAGAGACCTGAGTAGTGCTGAGCACTGCGGGCAGTGGCATTTCTTTGGATTTTGCTTTGCTTTTTTTTGATGGTCTGGAACTTGAGGGCAAACAAACATTCTTGGGTGAGTACATCTAACAATGTATTTATCAAATCTTTCAGTGCTGCATGGCCAAAAGTTGTAAAGCTCTTGTGGGGATCAAGTAAAGGAGTTTTTATAGCTTTTTCTCAATGCAGACAAAACTAATCTAATGTTTTTTTCCAACTCTAAGAGGCCACATGTTATCCCGTCAGTGACCACTCTATAGGGTAATGAGATAGAGGTGGTTAACATGTATAAATATCTGGGTATCTTAATTAATGATGCTCATGCTGAGTGCCTTGTGAAAAAGCTGAAACTGAAATTGGGTTTTTGTATTAAAGTAAAAAAGTGATGTGATGTGATGGTAGTCTCTTGTATATGAATGCTCCTGCTCAGTGTCTTGGTATGGTGGTCTCTGCTTACCATGCTTCACTGAAATTCATTTATTCTTTGACCACCCGAAGCCTCAGCCACCCACAATTCTGGGTCTACTGCCTAGGTGTGATCTGATTGCACTGCAAAGTACTGGCCATTACTGCTTTACTGCTTTTGTTCCAGGATTATCAGCAGAGTATTTGAGGCTGATTCCATCACATGTACTTGTTTTTAGTAAACCACCTATAATTTTTATGTATGTATCTATGTTTATTTATTTGTCATTGTTTTCATTCTGTGTTTTAAATGTCTCACTTTGTTATTTATGTTTTTATGTGATTCTACCTATCTTGGAAAAGAGGGTTTTAATGTCAATGGGATTTACCTGGTTAAAGGTTAAAGGTTAAAGGTTAATACATAAGTAAAATACAATAAAATAAGCTCAGTGATGGCTCTAGTGTGTGTGCTTTGCAAAATCAAGAACTACACAGTTATGTTACATTGTGTTTCATTTACATTTACAGGCTCTGAGCTGTTGTGCACGTGTGGCTGGCAAGAACACGTTAGGATGAGCAATAGAAATGACAAAATGAAGTTAAGGTATGATATTAACTGACTACACCATCTCTCCCATTAAGTTCCAGCATGCATACATCAATATAGATGATTTGAATCATCTTTCATTTCTGCTGTATGAAGAGCCCAGTGTTGCGTCTTGGCACAGTGCAATAACGTGATGCTCAGGAACATTGTTACCCAGGGATCCAAGTTTGTGACTTACAACCTCAAACTCTGTCTCAGAAAACACTGTTAGAGATATCACACACACACACACACACACACACTCATATTACACCACCTACACGGTCTAATTATCTGTCTAAATATCATTATTTTCTTTATTTGTTTCTCTTAATTTCTTTAAAACCGTTTTTTATTTTGTAGTTTTTACCACTGCATCACCTGCATTTTCCCACGGGTGCGTACAGTAAGGATTTTAATCTAATCTAATCTAATTATTACTTGATATTTCAATCAGGAGAGGCAAGTGGATGAATGAATTAATTACAGATTGGACAAAATAATGTGCTAATGAAACAGAATCATTTGTTGGCAGTCTTAAATGAATCTTTGGTGCTTGGGTAACAGGGGGGAGATATCTGGGCTGAGGATATATATATATATATATATACATATATATATATATACATACATATATAATTATCTGTTCTGTTTTTGGTAAATACAGTAAGTGCCAAGGTACAGTATGTCTCTAAACAACTAGAGTTGCCCACTCATGAGCCACAGTCTCCTCAGCATATAATTGTCCAGGACAGTTGTCTCACCCTTTATGCATTTTCCTCATACACTCCTAAATGCCATAATTGTGTCTATCACATGTCAGGAGCCTGTGCAACAGCGCTCACAGGAAGTGGTCACCTCAACAGTGATGCTGCACTATCTCTCATTCTCACACACACACACATAAGCGAACATAGAATTCTAAATGAACATTATGAGAAGACATGCATACACATTTTGTAATGTGCAAGAGAAAAGTCAGTCCTCTGCTATGCATCTTTGCCCAAATATTCATCCCATCTTTTGTTTTTTTTTGTGAGTTCATGACCAGTCTCTCACACGCGGTGGATCATGTCAGACAGCCGCTGTTTTCATGTCAATCCAATAAGGTGTGAAAAATTAATGAGCAGAAGCAGTTTGAAACTGATAACCCAAGTATCCTTGGGCAGCTGAAACCCGAGCTTGCTGCACGGGAACACAAGCTAAAATTGCATTTGCAACAAGTTATTTGACTATTGGCAAAACATCTGCTGAACAGGAGTTTGTGAGTAGTAGCTTAGCAACTGCAGCTGCAGGCACAGCGAGCAAAGCTTGGGATTTCACCACACGGAATTTGTGTAGAAAGAATGGATTTAACACGGTGACCCCATTTAGACCTGGTATTAACATTCATCCTTAGTAATTCGAGCCACAAGTGGACAGGTTCAAGTTCAGGGGTGAATTTGAATCTCTAAAATAACAGATTCTGCATGTGAATATGCAGAATAACAAAACAGTGGCCAGTGGCTTTGGGAGTTTTGCAAGAAGGCCAAACCTACCCTCAGGAAAAATCTGCACTTACTTGTATTACTTGTCTTATTCAAAATTGTTGTTGAGGCTAAGCCACCATAGCCTAGACTGCGCAGCCCTGAACATGGAGGCATAGGTCTGAGATTACCAGTATTTATTCTAGTGCAGCTATGTGCCCTGTCTCCTCTGGCTTCTGCAATAAGTAGCAGGTATGTTAGAGTATATGTCATCTCCAGCCATGAAATTTGGCTTTGCAGCCCGAGGCGAGATGGTGAAAAATCGTGATCCTCCTGATCTTCATCATCACCAGCCCCTGCTGCTCCATTACAATCAGTACATTTACATGCACAGTTTAATCGAGCTAAGACCATAGTCGGACTAAGACAGGCAATCAGACAACTTGCTGAGTCTGAGTATACATGCAGAGGAGAAATTATTGGCAGGGTTCATCTGACTCCGCCTCCATAGGTGGCACTGTATCTCTCTATAAGCTAGTCCGTATCGTTTCCTGTTGACATTTCCTTGTGGTTGTTGTGTTGTCCGAACCAGAACTGGGGTTTATTAAAGATCGGCAAGGACATTTTGGTGCATGTGCAGAGTGTAATTGGACTCTGAATGGCATCATTTAGGTACGTTAGTCCGACTAAGACTAGCTTTATTTCAGCTGGACGAATGTGTTTACATGACATTAAATAAAAACAAATTATTGACTTAGTCAGACTAAAATCGGACTTTTAATATCTATATCTATATCTACACTCTTGAAGATACCAGTAACCGGATGAGAACCTTCGTGGACATGTAATGAGATTAGTGCTTCTGAGGTCACAAGGAGGCAACTGTAGCTCTAGCTTCAAGCTTTCAGCATGATAACATGTATGCATCTGCCAAGGGCATATTTAAGTCCACTTATCATGACAGAAAACAGGTATAGAAGCATGCGTTTTCGAATAACCCCATTTTGCACATCTCACACAGTCTCTTTCACCCACACTGCAGAATAACCAGGTTACTCCCCTTAAATTGCAACAATTAGGAGCTTTTAAAGCATTGTACAGACTGAGCTGCTGCTGCTGCTCTAGACCAGACCAGACCAGTTATTCTATTCCCTCAGGGAGAGGATCAGGCCACTGAGACAGAACCACTACAGTTAGAAAAGTGCCACAGCTCCTGACCTGTTGTGAATCTCATATCTTGTCAGTGTCTCCCCTGGCTACACTATATATAAGTGTGTACTTTTCCATTTGACTTGGTGTCAGGGGTCAGGGATGATAATGGGGTAAACGACATGTAATTCACAGAGTGTCTGGACCGCTGGAGGAAAAAAACGAAATGTTTTGTAAACTTTACTTGTGGAGGAGGTGAGGGAGGGAGACTATATATACTGAATAATATAGAATTGTTGTCTCCGAGTGATCTGAGTGGCAATTTAAATCTAGATGTCAGAAAATCTACTAACATCCAGCTGTAGTCTTAATTCTTCTATTCTCAAATTGTTGGATCAGCCTGTTTAAATCCAGCTCACATCCTCCTTAGTCCATATATTTTAGCATTTTGTGTGCTGAGATCACTGCAGATTATCTAGTTTACATTAAAAACAGTCAACTTGAAATGAACCATACTAAATATTTTATTTATACCAAATTAGACAGGCTATCAAGGAAACTTCTTGGAGTTTAGTGTGGAATTATGTAGCATTAATAACTCCAAAATTCCAATATTTGGTGATTTGATGACCTGATTTAATAGAATGTAAAAAAGAAAACCCTCTGCATTTGGTCTAAAAACAGCCCTGGAAGAGTGCTGGGGGACACAAGATTAAAGAGTGCAGCATGTCTTTACGACACGTCCACAAATTCATTTATAAATTAGTAGTTAGTGATAAATTGGAAGTAATTTCAGAACATCAAAATCCAGCCGCCCTTCTCCTCCTCCTTTGTGGATGTGTTGTACTGGAGCACAGACCATGTGGGACCAAAGCAGCCTCTGGTGCGTAATGACTTGTCGCTGTGGCACAGATTTAGAGACCCTTACAAGTAGAACCACAATGGGCAGACCCACTGCTGTGATTCATCTTCATTGTAATTGGGACCATTTTTGTGTTGCTCACATTAATAAACCAAAGCCCTACAGTGATTTTTCTCCAAAACTCATTAATGCACAAGATGCAGTCCTGGCCGCCACGGCGCTCACCGAGGAAAAGAGAAAGTACTTTTCTTCCTCCTCTTCATCACCCATTTGTCCTCATCCTCATACATCATTACTCTCTCATCAATGGAATCATTTTTCCCATCCTTCCACTGTTGTCTGCAGCTGCATAATCAGATGTGATTCTATATCTCTACCAACGCCGGAATGGTGTAAAACTATTAAAGTTAATGTTGAGGTAATGGTGATTAGGCCTGCAACATAAAATACATTAGTAATTGACTACTACATTATTTTCATAATTGTTTCATCAATTTGAGTCTCATTTCAGCATCTTAAGTTTTTGGTTTTCATCAAAACAAAAAGATTCAGCATTATCAGAGCAGACAGAAGTGCTGCATTCAGGCTCATACTGTGTTATGAAGTGTGGATATTATGGAAGTTGTCACTGCAGAGTGTTCAGAAAGACTCTTGACTCCTCTCAGTTGTGTGACGGGTTTGAAACAGCGAGAGGCAGATGAAACACGGTGACGGGCTGCAACCTGTGGTCACCTGCTGCTACAAACGCTGGAGCTGCTTTGGGACAGCGAGTGGTGATTCATGCTGGCAAACTGATTCATTTTGTTTCTGTGTCCATATGCTGCTGTGTGGCTTTGAAAAGACTTGGAACGCGTCTCCCTCAGGAAACGGGAAGGGCACACAATAACAGCAGCGTCTTACACTTATTCAACATCACAAACAACAGCCATACTCTTAAAATACTCACCTGTGAGAATAATACAAGCTTCACTTTGCTGCAGGGCTTTGTGTTTGGGTTCTATTTTTTCACCCTAATCTTGACAGGCTATTGCTGTGATTGCAGCTGCTCGACAATCTGTGTGTGTATCTGTATGTACGTGTATGTTTGATAAGTGCCCTGCAGGTGCATATCTGGCTTTAAGAATACTGAAAATGGAGAGGGGAGGAAAAAGCTTTGAGTGGTTCTTATCAGCAACAGGCAGTCCATAGCAACACAGCAGGAAACCAGACCAAAAGAGAAACAGGTTAATTTGTGCTATACATCTCAGATCTGCTCCGTGCTGCCTTTGATCACGCAAGCTGCCGGACCTGTAACCCATTACTCAGCACCCGGGGCAATTGGACACATGCGCTCTGAGATTTGGGTATAGTCCCTCATTATCACAGCCCGGCTTCTTACCAGTTCTCTTCCACAGCACAGCCAGTTTAAGGGGAGACTCACTCACAGTGGAAGAAATCATTTTCAACGTCAGCCATTGCAAAACTGGATCGGTCCCAAACTGGAGCTCATTCTGAGAATTTCAGAGGATTTAGTTACAGTGGAATTGTCAAGAAACAAAGATGATTCCAAACTTGGTGAAGCAATTAACAAACTGCACACAACAAAAGGAGACCCAACACAAAAGAACTAGACTAAAGCAAACCCCTGATTTAGACTATTTTTCTGTGCTTCCCACAGCTGCTGAGAGCACTTATCTCGCTTGTGCACACACATAATGCACGGACAATATAGCATGTTAGCATGTTATTTGATCTTAATTTTCTATAAATAAGTTACTTAAATGAATAAATATTTAATTTATGTGCAACAATAATTAACTGTTGTGTTGAAGATCCCTGACAGACTCAAAAGATGTTCTCAATGTGCAAAAGCCCTGTACAGGACACACCACTGTGACCACATATTGATAATGCAATATATTTGAAATCATGTCTCACGCAATATGATTATCCAGAGTCTGGTGCCAAAAACTGAACAGAAACAAACAGCTCTCGTGTCCTGAGCAGCTCCTGCTTGTCATTGTTGTGAACATTCAGCAGCACACGGGTACTTTTCCTCTGACCTGTATTGTGTTGTGTTATAATAAGCATGTTATAAAACATGTATACTTAATTGTTTTTGATACAGAGTTATGAGGTTCCTCAATCAAGTCCCCATTTTCCGTGAAAACCCCTACCCAGAGACAAAGAGATAAACATAGGGAAAGCGAGGCTCATAGGAGATCAATACAAACCTGAATGATGTACTTTTTCTATTGTTACTACACTGTGTAAACATCATAATGACTCAAAGTATGTTCACGTCATCAATCAACTCCCATGTTTAGTCTATCGCAGCTCGACGCCCCATTTTGTTGAGGGCAATTAGGACTGATTTTTAAATAAATATCTAATTATTAATTAGCAATTATTTTGACAGGAATTGCGATTGCAATACGATTCCCGATTTATTATAATAATAATTATTATTATTCTAATTTTCATTAAAAAAGACAAAAAAAAAAACATGTTTAATATCATCACTGTGTGATATTTGTGCAGGTCTGTGAGAAACAAAGATGTTCTCTTCAGTCTGTGGAATAAGATGTGAGAGATGTATAGATCAAGACAATAATTCATCTAAAAATGGTATTTTGGCTTTTGATTTGAAATTGAAAATTTGAAAATTGCTGTGGGCTTTATGCAACTTTGATAGAATTTCAATTAATTGTTCTGCCCTAAGGGCAAATATATTCACTTGTTGACCGTAGACCTGTAGTCCTTGTTCAGGTTACATCATTCAGAGTTATTCTTGGCACATCCTCTATATGCAGACAGCAGTTTAAAGTATGTGTTTTGAGCACGTGCACATGCCTGCGGTCCTTTTCATATTTAGATTAAGGGGTTCTGTCCATGTATGTGTACGATTCTCCTACGTGAAGCATGAACAGTCGACATTGCGTGGTCAGACACTGTGGCCTACATACAGCCATCCACATAGGTGTCTGCACATACTATCACAGAAATTGATGGGTTACATTTATGAACCTCAGCAAACTGGCAGATGTGGAAGCTATGAATTAACCCCAATCCAATCCCCAATCTCCTATGTGTGAAAGGTTCTCAGTCATCCAGGTCATAATCTTCTTCAGTAGTTAGCTATGGACTTACTTAAATTGAGTATGTTTCACCCTCTCATCCAAGAGGCTTCTTCAGTTCTGACCAACTAGTGGGAAGAACCAGGTTTAACCTCTGAGGCTGATACCGGTCTAGAGAGTTGTTAAGTTGAACCATGCAGATTGTTCACCCCTCCCAGTTTCAGGTTGTTGGTTTCACCCGAGACAAGGCGTGAACAGGTCGCTAGGGGGTCACCTGAAAACTGGCCCTTGTCCTTCAGATGTAGGTGGACAGCTGAGTCCTGTCCAGATGAGCTGGCTCTTCTGTGCTGTGGCATGTTTATGCAGAGGCTGTTTGGTTTCAATGTAGAGATCAGGACACTCCTCACTACATTGCTCTGCATTAACTGCATACTTTAAGCCTCCACCTCTGCTTCTGTCAACTATAGACGCATAAATGACACTTTTTGTTTCTGGTTTAACTTATGCTTGATGGCCTGTGACGCAACAACCCGACCGAGCATGTTTATTTGTGTGCCTACAAAGTAAATGGAGGTCACCATTTACATGAATGGAGGTTGTTTCTTATTTTCATGTCAGAGGTAAATGGCAGCGTTTTGCTTTTATCAGTGATTTTGAGATGAGTTACAGGGTAAAACTGGCAGCACAGGTGATGAAAGGCGGAATGGGCTTCAGGAGTTGAGTGATGAGACCACGGTAACATGGCACCCTGTCCTTCTGTGGGAGGACAGGGTGCCACACACACACACACACACAGAGGGGAGGGGGTCTGGTGATGGGGCTGTTAAAGTGGCATGAGTGGTTCTCAAGAGTGTGTGTGTTGTATTTTCTGGCATACACACTTTGTCAGTACCCGTAGTCCTCATGGAGATCAAAACCTGGTCCAAAATCCAAATCAGTGCCCCATGTGCACCCTTGGTAAATTGCTGTGGGAATAATACACAACTCCTTATATGGACATCCTGGGGTGTGTGTTTATAGGTTATCTTCAGGCTTATCTTATGTGTTTTTGTGTCAAAGTTATGATTCATTTTATATCACAATAGAATTGAGAGTAGCTTGTGCAAAAGTCACAAAATAGACCATTTTTATTTTGTTAAACATAAAAATGAGCCAAGTGAACGTTGAACTTTGACATATTTCCAAATTCCTCAAATTCAACCCGACCTACAACATTTTTAGTACCTTTAGCTCAGGTATCTTTTCTGCACATTCTTATCGCCTCAGTAAATAGGTTTTAACATAGTAATGGAAAAAAGCAGCCTAAATGCTCTGTGTTCTAAGGGTTAACATTAGGGATGACACTTCGAGTGGACATGCAGTGTCCTAAGAAGAATGGTTGCACAAACCTGTGTGTGTGTGTGTTCCCTGTCTTACTCACGTTGTGGGGACCTTAATCTGTTTCCACAGTCCCAATATGTGGACTTCCATCCTGATAGGGACAAAAAGCAAGTCCCAATCATGTAAATTATTACATTATTATTACATGGTGCACATTAGCACCACATTATCTTTAGCATCAGGATTTTGAAAAGATTGTGAAAGAAACTGAGTCTGTTTGAAAGAAACAATCACAAACACAGACTTGGAGAAAATCATCTGCGTTCTGTTGCTGTATAACAATAATAATAATACTACATTAGATAATGATAAAAAGAATCTCATATTACGACTATTCTATAATGCATTTTTTATTATCACTTTATTCTCTTCAGTTTGGCCGTAATAGTCGTAAATATATCTGTAACATTTTTCTTTTCTACATAGCTACCATGTAACTGTAAAGCTTGAAATGCGCTCAGGGAAGTTTACAAAGTGTCTAGCTGCAGTGTTTTATTTGTACTTTGAGGGTCACATCAAGGGTGTGATTGCAACCCTGTGATGTTATGTTTGTCTTTTTGATGAAGAGAAAACACATCGCCCAGACCGACGGGTGAGTCTGTGGAATATTTGCCAGGAAAAACAAAACAGGAGGCAATGGTCAAAGTTTTTAATGTTACCTAGAAAAAGACACATTTGTCCACTGCCGTCACCGGAGTCTACAAAAAAAAAATGACCCACTGTCACCAAATGAGAGGAGGGCTCCCAATGCAAAAACAAGAAGTTCATTTGTAAATGCATTCTCTAGTCACAGTGTAAAGGCTGTCGGCAAACAACGTTACAAATACAGCAGTTAAAAATCAATCAAAAGTAGAGTAGTCGTTAATAAATGTACAGTAAAATTATACATTCATGTTATAAAGTGTCATTATGATTCAACAATGAAGCTACCGTGTTTGAGCACATAAAGCAGCAATGCAGAGATCAAAACATGTTCAAAATTAAAAAAGGAAAAAAAAAAAACAGCAGCGGAAACCACATGACAGGCACAGTGTGAACCAATATTAGCCTCCCATCGAGGTCAGTTAATTTATTCAACTTCATTGTTGTTTCCCACGTACTTGACACTCAGTGACACACACAATGGCACAACTCACACTTCTGATCAGTTAAAAATGTCCCTCTCCACACACTGATATAAATAGGACACACAAGGAGATCACACTGCTACCTCATATTAATATTCTTTACCCTTTACCCAGCAGAACAGAGGACCTGGTGGATATTTCTCCCCCATCATTGTTGATTGAACACCAAGCATGAATAGAGCCGTTATTCTCAACGGTTTTGTGTTTCTCTCGTGACCTTTTGAAAACATGGCAGCCGCCCAATGCGATTTGTGCTTGAATTCATGATATCAATTTAAAGAAGTGTATTCACTGTCCACAGAGTAAAACTGAACAGACGGACGGACGGACGGACGAGGAACACCAGAATCACATCTGCGACTGTGCTGTTACAAAGCTGCTGCTGGTTTTTGATGCCGTATGGAAATTTAAAAACAACACGGCCACGTTTCAGAATCAATGACAACTGAGAAAAATGACCTTTGAATACTAACAAATGTCTGTTACATTCAAACCCTGGGTCTCTCTAAGTTTCTCAGATCTCACTCTGCGACATTCCCACACTTAAAAACAGATGGATGCGACAGCTGCAAACACAAAAGTCTCAGATGTGCTGATGTCGGGAAAACAAAACAATTTAAAGTGACATGAACATGGGTTATAATCTTCTGTGGGTTTGTGACCCAATTTGCATTAAAAATATGTAACACTAAACCAATTAAAAGCATTGTTTTTCCTTTTTTTCCCCCCGTAGCCCTTGAACATGTTCATGTTCTACCACTGAGATAATGATGAACAACTGTTGAGTTTTGCTTTAAACCTTAAAAAGCATATAAAAGCATCAAGCTTTCATAATTCAGCGTCATCTACAGGAGCATTTCAGCAGAACGGATTAAATCAAATGTGACTAAGACTTGCTAATCATTCATTAATTCAACAATACATTACTGGGATAATGACAATTTCGACTTCACTGCCTGTGTTTTCATCTGTATGGAAGCCCGTTTCTGACACACATAACCAAGGCAGAATATTACGAGAAACTAAATCCGAATTTTAAGATAATATCCCATAATTATGAGACGCTATGTCATAATAATGAGATACTATTTCGAAATGATGAAATAGTATCTCATCATTTACAACTCAGTATCTCATAATTATGACTTAACATCTCATAAATATGACTCACTATCTCACAGTTATGACATACTAATATATATTGTTATTTATATATAAGTGGAAGAGTAAATGTCCTTCCGTACAGCGGGACAGGCAGAAACACAGACCTAAACTGTAACACATTAATCCCTGACTGGTTCTTATTGGTCTTGACTCAACTATCAGCTGTAAAAAACAAAACAACAAATAACTTCTGTAACACTTACTTTCAGTTTCAGTGTCACCGTGGCGTTGGTCTAATTACAGAAACCCTTGTTTTTACTTTTCACCATTGTTATTTCCCATTAGTAGTACTTTCCAAAAGTAGGCAGACAACTGCAGAGGAAAGTATCTGCTTCCTGTTTACACAAGTGTGTGCACGATAAGTGTTTTTCGTAGTAAGTATGGACGCAGATTACTGATACGGTGCTGAAAGACTCATCTGGACACGCATCGTTTTGATCTGAAAACAAAATTGTGTATCTGCCCCGAACAGAGGGAGAACATGTAAACGCCGCGCAGAAAAACCCCGCCTGAACCAGGACTTGAAGCTAGAGCCCTCCTGCTGTGAGCCACCATTGCTAACCACAAGAATGAAGGTAAGAATGTTCTCACAGAGAGACTTCCGACTCCACCTGTGGCAGTGGCACACAACGATCCACACGTAACCACTGGCAGACACCATCCACGTATTAAAAACAATAATATAATATTTGCAGGAAGTACAGCCAATATAACTATAATCAATAAGACAATAAAGAAAATGACAGACACTCCACTGATTCAGGGTGTCTAATTATAAAGAGTGCAGTCACTTAGATGTCATGCATTACCTTACACAGGGGAATAATGGAAGCCTTTTTTGTTTTGTTGACGTGTGCAAATATGTAATTAAATATGTGCAGAGCTCCCATGCATGGTCCTTTCTCCACTAAAAGTCAGTGCTCTGTAGAATGGCAGCACAACACTTCATCTTTGCTCCTGCTTCAATTGTGGATCAGCTCATTCACTACAGGACTCAAACACTTCTTCTTCATCTTCAAAAAACAAAACAAAAAAAAAAAATCATCAAAATGCAGGAGAAAGCTGTGGTCTGAGGGGAATGAGGGTGATTCCTGCTTCCTCACTCCCTGATCAACAGACATAACTCACTCTGGTTCTGTCTCTCCATGTGTTAAGTTCTCCGCAAATGTTTATTCATGTTTTCTCCTGGAGAGGAAAAGGAGAGAGTGCAGTGATTGTGGTGGAGTCGAGGGAGGAGTACAATCTTTTCTCCATCTGCTTCATCATCAAGACCTGACGAGGGAGAGGAGGAGGAGATGTGATTGTTCAGGCTTCAGGAAGAATCTTAATGCGACATCTTGGCCTTCATCAGAGCTTTCACTCCTCCAAGTAAATACCAGACGGAGACAAGAGTCCAAGCGTTTCCCTGTGTTTTCCTCCGCGGAGTGAAAGTTCACATGACTCCATAGTCAATGAGAGACTTGAGCAGCACAGTGTCCTTGACATCGCTGAAGACCCTGCGGATGTTGTTGGTGTCTGTAGCACAGGTGAAGTGCGGGTAAAGAGTCTTCCACTCGTCCTTCTTGTCGTGGTTGATGGCGTTCTGCTCGTACATCTTGCGGATGAAGTTCTTGGCATCCTCGGGATCATGCCTCTTACCTGTTACAGAGATGAGCAGGAGACAAGGGGTTGGACAAAAATGCAAATTTGGTTTAGAGGCTATTTTGATGAATGAGGCAAGACTAGTCTGCAGCTTAGATTCTAGTCTCATTAACATACTTCTGGCTTTCATCTCCACTCATGACTCCGAGCAACAGCGCTGCCATAGACAGAGCCACTTGACCCCCTCGGCTGTTGTAGAAGCCAAAAGTCTATTATGAAAGGCAACATGAGCCAGAATTGGGCTTCCAAATTATTACTATTGCATCCAATAATTATTTAGACAATCCTGTATAATGCTAAAAAAAAAGAAAAGAAAGTAATTCATTTAAGCTTAATATCAACTATTGTCTATCATTTGATAAGCCGATTCACAAAATATAGTTTGAGATTCAATCAGCTGATAGTTCAGTAATTTCTTTATAGCGAAAAACACCAAGAATATGCCGGTTCCAGCGTCCTGAATTCTTCTTAAATATCAGAATCGGTTGCTGTTTTGTAGTTTAATTCACAAAATGTTTTTTAGTCACTGGAGCGGCAGTCGTATTAAACAGCCTGTCAAAACAGACTGACTATTTTGAGGACAAACGTAAATACTAGCTGTGAATTACAGTAATTCTAATTAAAAACAGATCCTTCACTTGATTTGCTGGAAGCGATGATTGGAATTCTGTGTCAAATGACTCATCGTTTAATTGATTCATCATATTGACAGCCGTAGCCTTCAACTGCAGCTATAGTAGCAGCACATCTGCAGCAAATAGCAGCGAGTGGCTGGAGCAGCTCAGCGTTAGTGTGAGGGTTAAACTGACATCAAGGAGCTTGACCCTGTATGAGTCATTATTATGTGCTGTTAAAGCTAATGGTGAAACACAGTGGGCACAGCACACACACACACACACACACACACACACACAGTAATATTCACTCACACCTCACACATGTACACCTGGGGATTTGCAGCGGGAGCAAGCTTTCAGGAAGCACAGTGTCTGTCTGTGGTTGCCATGGGTAACGGAGGGAGAGAAGGTGAGGTGGAGGGTAGGTACTGTTTGGGTACCGCTCAACAGCCTTTCACACCACAGAAGCTACAAGCTGCAGCCACATCAGTACATAAGTACACCAAGTACCTGGAAGTGCAGTGACGTGCGGTCAGGGGAGCCGCCCCTGTCATCATGACAAGTAAAATACTATCGATGGTAAAAGAAAAGAAATTTGTCCACTTGACTGTTCTATAAATTAGTTTTCTGCATGATTTCAACATTTCTGTGGTCAAAACCGCTCAATTCACGCATTTCCTGTTCAAATACGCGGGAGAACAGTGACTGAAGCAGGCAGTTGGCGCATGCCCATTGCTGCCTCTCTTTATATCGCCAATATACAATGTACAATGTACCGTTACAAGATATATATATATATATATATATATACATATATATATATATATACATATACATATATATATACATATAAAGGTAAGACCATACACAATTTTCAATTTTAATTAACAAGAGAGATCAGCTAAAAGAAAATCAAATTTGACCTTATACTAATAAATATTATTTTGTTATTCTTGCTATCGTATTGTTGAACACTATGGTATTGATTAAAGCATAATTAAAAGCTTTTAAAACAACTATATGTTTTTTAATTAAGGTTTAATAATAAATAGAAGCTTCTATTTTGGGTTCATATATTTGCCTCCCCAGTCATGAACCTCACCGCACGTCACTGTTTGTGTGCGAGTGTACGAAGTGAAGTGAAGAAGAAGGAAAGCCGAAGCAAAACAAACAAACAATGATTAAAAATGTGATTGCTTTCTGGCTTTGCTGACATCATGAGGACCCTTTGAGTTGAGGCGGCACCAGAAATCACTCAACAATTCTGAAACATTGTTTACATCAGATGTGTTTGGATGTAATGAGATAAATGTTTACAGCACCAACATCACAGCCCTGTTTGCTCTCTGAAATGATTCTGTGCACGTTATGATGGGACAATGAAGTGGTTTCTTGTTAATGGTGATGAACGTGCACCTGGGCTTCACCTCCAGTGCAGTGACAACCTCTCGTTTAGATGTTTCATCTCCTACTTTGAGTTGTGTTTCAACTCATAGAGGAAACAAAATCAGAATTTCTGTGTAGGAACTATGCTATTGGTCAAATTTAAGTGTCTATAGAATAAGTGTCTATCATATGTTCCCAAAAACACACAGATCTTTCAGTTATGTATTTCATATTTTCTCGTTCACAATAAATGCAGTAAATCCATTTTATTTTACCAGGCTAATAAGCTGATTGATTTACATGTAGTTCATTCAGAACTAACACCACTCCTGTATATCTGTATATCTTCATTTTGAAGTAAAACTAACAGCTTACCTGGGAAGCTGGGGAAGTATTTTTTCAGGTCAGAGGTCTGGATTTTGTCAGCCAGGATGTCAGTCTTGTTGAGGAAGAGGATGATGGAGGTGTTGCGGAACCAAGGCGAATGGATGGTGGTGTAGAACAGAGCCAGGCTCTCCTGCATTCGGTTCTAAAGAAAGAGAGACAGAGAAGGATACAGCATCAGTCTGTTCTTAAGTTTTGATATTGTGTTCGATTGATTGTAATGAACTTCAAGAGTGAAAAACAGGAGATCTCTTTGAAGATTCAGACACTAAAGGATGACGCATGGGGCAGGAAGGAAGTGGTGCCTTATATGGGAAGAGGGGGTGTTAGGCATTCAGGCCACAGTGGAGGTTAATCACATTCAATCAAATACATTTTTTCTTTGTCTTGGTGAGGTGAAGGACATGAGACAACCCTCCACGCACCGCCAAAAAATAGGTGAAAAAAAGGGGGTTCAGGGTTAAGAGAGACATGCAAATCTCACTGTGTTGTGTTATGTTATAGGCAAGGTAATAGTGGTTTACATTATCATTATTATTATTATTATTATCATCATAATGATGACAGTGGTACAAAGTATGGAAATATAGCTGTTAGTGATGATAGAATGAACAGCTTTGTGACAGGATGGTAGGGAGGAAGTGGACAGATGGAGAAGGACGACTGGGGATGCTGAGTGTGTGTGTGTGTGTGTGTGTGTGCGTGTGTGCGTGTGGAGGGTGTTTTCTTATACAAGGGTGAGACCTGCTGGTGGAGAAATGAAATGACTGACTGATGAGATAGACAGATAGATAGATAGATAGATAGACAGATAGATCGATCGATCGATAGATAGATAGATAGATAGACAGATAGATAAAGAATTAAAGAATTTTTTTTATTAAATTTTATTTTATTTCTAACCCTTTCACTTTTGCTGCTATCCTCCTATCACACGTCAGCCCTGAACACTTGTCTGCACCCACTCCACCCGGCCTGCACTCTCTGCTTCACCTCTCTTGTGCACTGTCCATTGCTCAATATCATCTGCAAAAAACATAGTCCACGGAGACTCCTGTCTGACCTCATATGACAACTTGTCCGCCCCTTTGCAAGAAAACAAGAAGGGGCTCAGAGCTGATCCCTGACGTAACCCTACCTTCACCTTGAACCCATTTGTCACTCCCACTGCACACCTCACTACTGTCTCACTGTCCTCATACATACTTCTCTGCCACGCCCAACTTCCTCATACAATACCACAGCTCCTCTCTTGGCACCTGATCATAAGCTTTTACTATATCAACAAAGTCACAGTGTTACTCTTTCAGGCCTCATTACTTCTCCACCAGCACTCTCAAAGCAAAGACCAAATTTTTTTTTTCCAATATGAATATTTACAAATAAGTGTATATATATATATATATATATATATATATATATATATATATATATATATATATATATATATATATATACATAGATGTATATATACACAGGTTCTTACTATGGTCTCTCTCTCCTCCAGGACTTGGTCAAACTCGCTGAGGGAGGCCAGGAAGATGAGGGAGGTTACATTTTCAAAGCAGTGGATCCACTTCCGACGCTCTGACTTCTGACCGCCCACGTCCACGATCCTGTCGGGGACCACAGCAGAGTGACAGTAAGAAAGAAAAGTCTGTTTAATATACTTCACAATAAATCTTTCCACATAGTATTCTATGTTTGACCTGTTATTTATGCTACATTATACTGTACATACATTAATATTCTTATTCAGGTGCTTTCTATATGTATTGTATTTTTTGCATGTCTCTTAGTCTTTAAAGTCCTTATTTTATTCTTGGTTGAAGGAACTGAGTCAATAAAGAGTCAGCACTGACCTGGGATATTTACAGGTTCAGAATAAGAATTAGTGACATCTAATGGTTAGACTGCAGATTACAACAAACAGAAGACTCCCTTAAACTCTCCCATTATCCCTGCCTTTTCCTCCCTCTTCTTCATTGGTTTAGTCACCTGGTTTATGGGGACGGAGCAAGTCTTCACTTCAAAAAATGAAATGAACACTGACTGATTTGTCTGTTCCGACTACTGTGGGAAGCTAAAACAAGATCCTTTCCTTATGTAATGCACTCCATTGTCTACCGCTTTATCCTCCACATGAGAGTCGCGGGGCTGCTGGAGCCAATCGCAGCTCACATAGGGCGAAAGGCCAGTCCATCACAGGGCCACACAGAGACAAACAACCATCTACTGTCACACTCACACCTACGGGCAGTTTAGAGTGTCCTATTAACCTCTGCATGTTAACATGCAAACTCCACGCAGAAAGACGCTTCCTCACTGTAAAGCATCAAAAACCACACAAATTTTATTCTAAAGCAATTATTCACTAATACAAACACACTTACTTGTATAGTATATTCAATTTTCTACCAATTATCTTCCTAAATGTTACCCACATGGACTTTTAAAAATCACTTTAAAGTTCACTACAAGTTCAAATAACGGGATTTGAACTAAAGCAACAGAAAATTGTTGCTTTAGTTCAAATCCCATCACGTGTTAACTTTACTCCATGTCTTTCAAGTGTTCAACGATAATTCTGGGATCTACCTTGTGATTTACTGTAAGAATAGGTGTCATTTCACATAGTAACACAAAGTCTCCTGTGAGTGAACTTTGGTCTTTGTCTGCTGAGCTCTGTTGGAGCAGAACAATACACTGCTCATGGTCAAAAATAAAAATGTACAGACAGCTCTGTGTGGAGGTAGCCCCGAAATGTGATCCCAACAAGAGACATCAACAGACAAAGCCTTTGTAGGAGTCATTTGTAAGGGGTTTTGTGTTTGTTTGGTTTGCTTCTTCACAAAAGAGGTTGTAATCTGAGGAGCGGTCACCTTAGTGTGATGGTCTTGATGTTGAAGGCGTAGTCATGGATGCCCGTGGTGGGGAATCGAACTCGTAGCACATCCTGTTCTGTGGGGATGTAGTCCTGGCTCGAGATTCGGTCCAGATTATTCATGTAGCTGAAAGAGAGGATGGTGGGAAATAATAAGCTCATTTTACAGCAGTGCACACTCGTGTCATTGAGGCTCAGGGTGAGTAAAGCCCCTGTCCCCTATTTTTACGTCAAATCCAGCCTTGCTTATGGAAAACAAACTGAAGTGTGATGAAGTATACGAATTACTGACGGTAAAAAGTGATTAAAAATACAAGGAGCAGGGGACGTGTACAGATTATGGCTTTATGGCTTGTGTTGATACAAGGTGTCATTAGCTAATGTTGACTGGCCATCTCTTATCGTGTGCACACCATGATGACTGAACTGCAGGGTAAACACAGAACAGCAATAGAAAAGAGCGAAAACAGAGGAAGGCTGCCAGGCTTTGTTCTCTGTTACATCAGACGCTTTGAGCGTGAGCCTCACATTATCTCTGTGTTTGGCCTTTTTAGTCTGACGGTAACTCTGTGTTGCTCTTTGGGGTTATCAGTTTATTTCTGATCGATCGATTGGTTGGTGAAGCCACTCTCGTATGACT
Source organism: Solea senegalensis (assembly GCF_019176455.1). NCBI lineage: Eukaryota > Metazoa > Chordata > Actinopteri > Pleuronectiformes > Soleidae > Solea > Solea senegalensis. The sequence goes on along the minus strand of NC_058034.1, from coordinate 3,264,299 downwards.
TGGTCTCTGTTTTCCTTAAAGACTCAAAATATAATAACAGTAATCATTATTTTTACGCCAGCAAAGAATCAGCTCCCTCCACTGGTCAGAGCACAAAATCACAAGTTAAGGCAGGAAACTATGATGTGGGCTAAGCTTAAAGACAATATTGCTTTGAATCTGATTGAAAAAGTATAAACACAGATAAAAATGCAACCGATAGCAATGCCGATTTTCATGTGCATGTTTAACATGCTTGGAAAAAACTTTTTATTGGTGGATTATTTGGTCAATAAAATGTCATAAATAGTGTGAATGACAGCATTTTCTCAGAGCCCAAAGTTGTTGCTTCAAAACAAAAGTCCAAAATCCAGAGAAACATTTTTTAGATGGTATTCATATGTTGTGTCCTTACATTATACTTCAATTTTCTAGCCTAATCCTTTTTGTTGGTTAATTCCAGTTTAATTCAGTGTTTCAGTGGAATGATGACACATCCCTTTGAGATTTTAACCATGTAGATAGTTTTTTGCTCTCACCACAATCATCTCGATACAACACAGGCATCATCACATTGTTCCAAAACAGTTTCCCTGATTAAATCACAAGCCTCAACAGTGAGAGTACTTCGCCTGTTTATTTATATGTTTTTTTAACAAATGAAATTGTTTCCTATAGGAACTCTTCACAGCACAGTGAATAATCCAAAGTGACGGGGGACACTGTTTCCAGAAGGAGATGTTGTTATTGAATTTTGAGTCATTTGTCAACCGGTCTCTTAACCAGGACAACTAATTAACTTAACTTATGAATTGAAGCTCAAATTATACCAATTTCATAGACAAAAAAATCCATCCATGCATCTATCCAGTCACAATGCTTATCCTACAAATAAAGTGTATCATTGTAAATATCTGGAGTTACACTAAAGTACAGACTGATCTATAACCATAATAAATGAATATATAATTAGATCAATGGGTAGGGCTTTGTTTCTAACGTGTGCAGTAAATGAAAACACTGTATTATATGATTTTTATTTTTTTTTTTGCTGTTTGATCACTCATTGTCATGTGGTGCTTGCTGCCTATGACAGATTTCTGTAATGTGATATCACCTTTGGTAACTTTCACCAACAATGTTTCATCATGTGACCCTCTCAGATTCCCAGCACTAACTCTCACTAGGGTGTGGTGCAGTGTAATGAGCTCGGACTGTAGCTACGACACAGCTACTCACTACTCTGTGGAGTCCAGTAGTTGGTATTCACAGCGGCGGCTGTAGCAGACGCGGATGCCCGGGTCTGCCCACAGGCGGCGAATCCCCTCAACATAGCCTCGTTCCAACTGGCTGATCTGAACTGTGTTTACGTCCTGCAGCCACTTAGCAAACATCTGAAAGGCAGCAAACAAAAAAAAAAAAAAAACGTGTTAGAGGATGTCCAAATATAAAAGACACTCAAGTGAATGTGACAGTGCCAGTTTGTGCCAGTTTGTTGCGTGCGTTTCCTTTAATGTCAGCATTAAGCTGAGTTATCTTGCATCAGTGCTGACATCTGTGTTTCTGAGGGAAAGTGTTCATGTGTGACTGGGCGTGTCCGGGTGTGTTGTTTCTGCTGGTGAAGGTCTGAGGACTGTTTGTGCCAGGTTTACCTCATTCTCTGGGTTGGAGTAGGGGATTCTGAGCGTGTCCATGGCTCCGGTCATGGCCTTGATGGCTGAGAGGATGTTCTGAAAGATACATTTGGCAAAGGTTTTCCTCTCCTCTTCAGAAAAACCTCGCCCATGGATGATCTTCATTTGTCGGATGAAAGTGGTTTTTCCACTCTCCCCGGTCCCTGTGCCAACACAGAATATGAGTTTCACAAATGCGGCGCGGTGGTGTCAGGCAGGTGAGCAGCACAGCACGTATTCAGCAGGTTCAGCAGGTTCAGCCCACATCTTTTATTTCATGATCTGCAACTTTTAATGCCTTATCTCAGCTGAAAGTTCTAGACTTTAGAATCCGTTACGTTTATGCACACACAAACACACACACCGCTAAACCCAGTGAGTCACATGACACCTGGAGCTCTATATTTTAAAAGTCAAAAACATACAAAGATGCCACAGAGGCTGTACGGCCACGTACTCTATGGTGGAGTAGCTAATTGAGCAACAAGCAATTAGCAGCTTTAGCAATTATGACAGACTTTGCAACAACTTTTACTGAAGTGATTGTTTGTAGGATTTAGAGGCATAAAGTGGCAAACTCGTGTGTTACGACTAATTTAATACCCTTCCACCCACCCATCCATCCACCTTCTACCACTTCATCTTCCACATGAGAGTCTTGTGGGGAGTTGTGCCAATCTTAGCAGACCCTGGACAGATCACCAGTCCATCACAGGGCCACAAACAACCATCTACTCACACTCTCATAGCTACAGTCAATTTGGAGTGTCCAGTTTACCTAATCCTCAAATCTGCATGTTTTTGGACTGTGGGAGGAAACCGGAGAACCCGGAGAAAACCCCCACACACACAGGTAGAACATGCAAACTCCATACAGAAAGGCCCTTGTTCTGACCGGGTCTCGTACGTGGGTCTTCTTGCCCCAAATCACCCCTTCTAAATGTGTGGTATAACCCACAGTGACACTTTGGTTTGTCATTTTTGCGCTACTATAGAAACATGGTGGTGGTCCATGGCAGTCCCACTCCCAGTGTGACTTATAAGTGAATGAAAACACAATGACGCTTAGTTTCAGCTGATTACACAGGGAAGAGTAATGATGAAGCTCAACATGAAGTGTTTACAGCGTCTATTTTACCTAGTTAAAAGGTGAAAATGTGAACACCCTTAAAGGAAACCACAAAAAAGGAACTGGATTCCTGACGGATACTGTTGAACCAGACAATATTTAAACACATACATACTTTTTCTGCATTGTTAATTGTGCTTGGATTACAGATATGAGGGAAAATTGTTTGTTTGTTGGTAGCCGTATGTTTGCTTGATTTAACAATTTTACATCTTTGCATATATTCATATAAAGTTGTCTCGCTGTTTATTGTTTGTAGTCTCTTCCGAGGCAGGCAGATGAAGACATAACCAAGTACTGACATGCCTAACAGAAAAAACTACAACTAGAACCACTCCTAGTTGACTGAGCACAGATAGAACAAAATATTGTGTCTTAGTAAGGAAACAGGAACAGATAGGGAATTGGTCAGCAGGAGCGAGTCTAGGGCTGGGAAATGCTGGCCGATGTCGGCTCACATTCCCACAACAAATCATCATCACAAACTAAGACCAGAACTAGTACTCTGGTAAAATACCCTGCGTGTTATTTACACTATAGAACCTGGGACGATGCTAATACTGGCATCTGAGGCACAACATTATTATTATTATTATTATTATTATTATTATTATTATTATTATTATTAATAATAATAATAATAATAAAAATAATAATAATAAAGGCTGGAGAGCAACAGTCCACCCAGTGGAGATTGGCTTCAGGGCTTTTTACTGTAAAATCCACCACTCAAAGACTCAAGAATATATGGACAAGCCCTGTGCTATTATTGTATACTATATCATTGATGGCTTTCCCCCAAGAAGTTGTTTATCAGACGTGGTAGGCCCATCATGACGATTTATTTTAATCATTATCCTTTTAGTGTGTCATTAATAAATGAGCAAATAGGCCACATCAACCTTTACAGTTGACGTCATAAAATAGTGGCTCTGCTCTTTCAGTGAATGCATGATTTCAAGTGCATTTGGCAAGGTTGCACACCTTCACCACTAACACTGCGGAAAACCCCACATGCAATTGTCATATCAAGAAAGTTATTTATTCATTTATTTGTGTTGTGACTTTTGTGTATTACAACTATTAAACAATTCTTTTGCCCGTGTGAGCTTAAATACGTAGGTATTACTACTACTTCTAATAGTACTCTTAGTACATGTCGGTTTTGAAAAACTGAAACTTCCTGATAGATTTGATTTATGTTGCCTTGTAAGACAAAATGGAAACATTTACTTTACAATGTACTTGTCTTATGCCTTCTCAGTTACTGTGACATCTCGGGGGGGAGTAAACTTTAAACAAAGAAAACCACTTAGGTCTGCAGTGCTCAAAGCAGCTGTGAAGTAGACCTGAAGATTTCTGGACGATGCAACTCTACAGTCCCTGTGGTTTTTCAGGTATAACCAACCCCAGATCGAGACCATTCTTTAAATACTTACCGATGGTGACACATGCCTTACATTGTTTTCTCACTTGACTGCGGGCTATGAAACAAGCCTGGCAGTTTTTATTTGTATACAGGGTGTTCCATAAGTCAATTTTATTTCGTTAATTTGTGCAATTAATGCCACTGGTATTGTTGAGTGTGTGTGTGTGTAAGACAGAGAGAGCGAGAGAGACATTTCAAGTTCGACATATAGTTATGTAAATATAAGGACATTTTGGCCTCACAACTTCAAATGGCTTTTTAAGGGTTAGTTTAATGGGTGTTTTATGGTTAGAACTGGGCTAAGACATGTAGTGAAGATTATTAAGGTTAGGGTTAAGGTTACTCTTAACCCTAACCAGGTCTTAACCAGGTCTTAACCCTGAAAAGGCCCTTTAACTTTGTGGTGGCTACATAAAATGTCCTCATTAAGATAGGTTTGTATGTTTCTTGGTCTGCACGAGGATAGATAATAAATAAATTCATCTTTATTTATATAGCACATTTATAAACAACCAGGGTTGACCAAAGTAAAAGGTAAAAAGGGCTAAGTTAAGTTAAAATCTGACCAGATAAAATATTGCCATGCTGAAGGGAAGACCAGAGAGAAGAGGGTTGTTCAATATGTGTTCAATGTTCAATAGTTAAACGCATTATTCCTAACCTGTTGTGGTGGTTAGGGTAAGGGTGTGTGTGTCATGTACATACATGTTTTTCTACCCTTGTGGGGACCAAGAAACATACCTATCTTCACAGGGACATTTTGTCTGGTCCCCACGAGGTTAAAGGGATTGTTCAGGGTTGTGTGTGTGTGTGTCCACTTACCCAGCAGGAGGATTTTAATTTCCCTCTTCTCCTTCTTCTTCTGCTGCTTGAGCTCCTGCCTAATGGCCTTGTCCACAGCAATGGTCCTCTTCTCCTCCTCGGACAGGCAGCACACGCAGGTGCGGTGGCACCACTGCCAGCAGCCGGCCATGGCCAAAACAACTGAAATGAGACAGTTAATGAATGATCAGCTGCCGACAATAAACGCTCTATCAAGCTGCCGCGCTGTGCCCAATCGTTGGCCTTTAGTTTTTGTTCGGAGTTTGTTGTAACACCTGGTCCCAGGAAGTTTTCTTTGAGGCTACAAACATAATCACTGCCTGCGTCAACACGTCGGTGTTCAGCTTTGAAAGTGCACTCCCACTACACTGCCTTTAAAATATTCATCATCTGCTTGAGTAATTATAGTCTTCTCTCTCTTTTTTTTTTAGACTTTTGAGAGTTATAAAGTGAAAACAACACAAGCTCCTTACCTGGAGTCGGTCTGTCTCCCTCCCTGTTAACGAGCAGGTTCAGACTCTAATTGCTTTTTATCGTGGTCCATTTCTCACCGTGTCTCGTGTCCGCAGCGTCTGAGGCGCACCAGCATCGTCCCTGACCCACACTGACACACGGTTTGATCAAACTTCAATAAGAAATTTCCAAAAAAAAAATCCGGTTCACTGTCAAGCGAGCGGGGAAAGTCCACCGCGCCTACAGAGGAATGCGCAGCCTCTGTGGTCCGCTGCGAAAGCACTGTAACCGGAATGCGCTCACGGCTACGCATGCGGTAAGAGAGCGGCAAAATACCGCGGTGGCGCCGGAAGTCAGGCGTTGCTCGTGTAAAATAAGAGCACAATGTGACAACTGGACTAGACTTAGAATATATTGATTGATTGAGAATCAAAGTAACTCCGCGGATTTTTGAGAAATTTAAATCGCTGAAATATTTAAGAAATGTCATACAAACTCCATGGTGTATTGTTTCTCTTTAACTTCATAACACTTGTTGCCTGTGCTCATGGCTGGTCAATGATTCAATAACTATATATATATATATATATATATATATATATATATATATATATATATATATATATATATACACACATACTACTAATAATAATATGTATATGTTCATGCATTGCATCAACACACTTTATCATATCCCAACAGTCAGCCGCTTTGTCGTTTTAGCTCAGATGTATGGAATATTTGTAAAAATACATTTTACTGGTTTCTTATTATTTTCTTTTAATTTTCCCCAAAAGCAAAAGTCTACCTTTAATTTTAATTTACCAAATGACTTCTGAACATACCGTGCCATAGGTTTTTTCAATGAACAAAAAACAAAAAGCCAGGATGGGAGAAATATATTCATATCTGTGAGTTCTAGTCCAAAGGCATGCAGCAGAATTCTGAAAAAGCTGAAGGCGAGCAATTGGAAGTGTATGAGTTTCACAAGGCTGTGCCTTGGCAGATATAACAGAAATCTAAAATCATAGTCCATTATTACCCCCAGGTTTCCAATCATGGGTTTGTTGTAAAGATCAACAGCGGTAGAGGTGCTGCCTGGACTGAGTAGTATAATTTCAGCTTAATTTTCATTAAAAACTTAGAACATTTCAAGCCATTTAAAGCATTTAATCACAACACTAAAGTTGAATTAGCCTCTTTGTTCAACCTGAGAACTATCTGCAAAGCTTTGAGAAAGTTTTTGATTCTGGGATCAAATCAAACCAGTGAATCTTCTTATGGAATGCACTGGGAAAGCTGCATCATGTTGAGCAATTTCAGTCCATAAAGTGCAGTGTCTCAGTTCTGCTCTGCACCTCTGTGATTCACTGTTGATACTGACCACTCCCCAGTGACATTGCTGCAGAGTAAATTCACTGCTGCATGACTCACCGCAGCTTGTTGCATGCATGAATACACCAATGTTATGAATGCATCAAAAGCGGATGGATACTGTGATTCTGACTGTGGTTTTGGATGTTGTGCTGAATGTGAAAAATGCAGCCATGTGGGTTCAAGAAGCCAAAGAAAGTACATGATGAATTTATTTCAAAAAGGAGTTAACGATATGTGAGTGCAACATATACAACTCATTTCTAGTTTCTTAAAAGCATTTTTCATACGTGCCCCTCACGTGGAGGGAAAAGTGGTAGAAGATGGAGCTGAAATAATTAACCGACTTCTCTTTTTTCATTATTAAAACAAGATTTCTGATTGTTTCAGCTTCTTAAATGTGAACATTTGAGAATATCAGCAGCAGCGTAACCCTGTGACTTATTTTGAAAGGCTAAAACCGGAAAACAGCTGTGTGCTGTCTGATCTGACAGGTCTGTTTATGAATGAGTGCGCTGCGCTGAGATGCGGATAAAGTTTCGTCTGCGTGAGAGACTCGATGCTTCTTGTTTCCGCCGAGCTCGAGTGGAAGCAACCAGAAGTCTCAGTGTTAAACCTCGTCCGTGAATTTTCTAAAGCAAACACACACATTCGAGTTTATTAGGTTTTGAGAACGATAGGATTTTGCTTTGTTTTGAGCTCAATCTGTGCTTTTTTAATTCCCCATGACAGATGTGTTAATATTACAAAAAGCGCACACAACAACGAGGGAAAGTTATTCTCTCACGGGGAAAAAATGTGAATATGTCAAACAGTGCAGCAGGTGATCTGGTTTTCCTGAGTGTACAGCAGGTATTTAGTCACTCCTTCTCCTCAGCTGCTGTTTGGATGTCAAGCTTTTGTGTCAGCCAGCAGAACCGGTTTATCCAGGGTTTCCTGGTCTTCAATAGTGAGATCGCCCACTCTGCGTTGTCATGGTAACAAAGTTAGGTGACAGAGCAAAAGAGGTCTGCATGGACTTTCTGGAACAGTACATTAAGTACATGACAGTTTAATGTAAACCTGCTCCCAGGTCCTTACAAAAACAATGTACCTTGTCAGGGTGAAGAGTCATGGTGTCACAAGTTACAGGGTTAGAATCAAGGGTTAGGGGTTGGACATGGAGTTGAGATCTGTATGATTGTAGGGTATAAGTGTCAGGAATGCATTATGTGTATGAAAGTCCTCACAACTGTTGAGGGATAAGTGTGTGTGTGTGTGTGTGTGTGTGTGTGTGTGTGGGTTGTATTTGTGACATTTTCTGGCATAAACATTGGTTTTTGACAAACTTTGGTTATAGTTAGGAAGGCTGTCCAAGTGGCTGTAACTGGATGTGGATCCATAAAAGCACAGCTGTACCAACCTGTTTGTGTGATATTTGACTTACATTTAGGTAAACAAGTTTCATAAGATGAGCGCCAGCAGACAGCCTATCTATTTCATCCCTGAATGTATGGGTCTCCAATGTCATGTGCTCTTTGATGAATAATTATCCTCAAAAGGTCATTTAGTTATCAGTATTTTTTTTAAAAAACAACTCAGTCAAAACACATACATTTTTTTGGATGAAATCAACATTATGTCAAGATTTTATTTTATTTTATGTAAAATAAGATACAGTGAAAGAAGAAGGGGTGGATGGGCTGGGTGGAGGACTAAAAATCAAAGACAGTGTGTTGGCAGAGTGTGGTGAGGAAACATGCAAAAATGGATGGGTGTGGACCGAGTGGAACAGAACATTATAGGTTTAACTTTATTTTATCATCACTGCCCATAACAGCGACAACGATAATGTATATACAGTCGTGTCATCGTCTGATAAAATCCTGCTCGTAGCCACAGCAGCACAGAGACCACGGGAGAAGAGAGTGAGGAGACTTTGTCCCCTGCTGCCGGCTGGTATAGGAAACAGGATGATCAATAATTAATCTGACAACAAGCATCACACCCTGTGAACATGGACGGGCACAACCCCAGGTGGCGCTCAAGCACCTGCTCTTTTGCCCTCTGACCCTTTGAATGACATGTTTATTCATTTTTTTTATGTGGCCCATAGCATGAAATACTGTATGTAATATGTTCTACATTATAATATCTAAAAGCAACGGGACTGATGTTTTATATTTTGTTGAGTAGCAGGTGCAAGCTTTTGAATTTTAAGTATGTTCGGAGAATGCCTCAAAATGTAGAAAGGGGAAAATGCAAATCATAAGAAGGAAAGAATTTTCCTGTTGAACTCCGCTTCTGCAAAGGGTTTTTATTGGACATTTAGCACAGTCACTTTAGTCACTCCTGTGGTGGGTGGAGTCTTGCGATATGATCAGCAGCCTGGTGCGTTGTGGGCAGGCAGGTCAGGCTGTAATCCTGTGAGTCATGACTAAAGATTTTCTTGATCATACCAAACATACCAACTGTGTTGACACCTGAATCACTTTGTTCTTTGGAGTTATATTGTGTGTCTTCAGGAGCTCATACTCAAAACTGCCACAGTTTATCATTATGAGAATTTGAATGTGATTTGAGCCTCAACACATTTATATTTGTATTTTATGTATAATACGTAAAATTGGGATTATATTTTTTTTGGACGAGCATTTGCTTCAGATTAAAGAACACAGAAGTTATCACCAGTGTTGTAATGTGAATTTTGTACTTCAGTACAAATACTTTGTTACAGTCACATAACTGTACTTTACTTTGTTATTTATATTTCTAGCAACTTTTACTTTTACTCCACTACATTTCCCCTAACTATTTTTGTTACTCGTTACTACCAAATAAAATCAGAAGAAGAAGAGTTACAGTAGTAATGGTCTGTATTTATATAGAGCTTAGTCTTCATAAGCTGCTTTAACAGTTTTGCCATTCACACACTTCAACATGAGGTTATGTTTCTTGCTCAAGGACACAAATAGACTAGCTGAGCTAGGAATTGAACTGAAAACTTAAGTACATTTTATATCAGAAAATGACTTTTGATACTTCGGTACAGTAAATGCCATCTACTAAAAGACTTTAACTTCAGTAATATTACTATATACACACTTATAGACACTTCCCTTCCCTTTCAGGTACTTTATACAAGAATGGTTATCACCACAGTTCTCTAAAATGGTGCGTTTTATGGAACCTTACTCTTGCAACTGCATCCTGTGTCCACAAGATGTCACTTGGCTCAACAACACTGTGTGCGAGCTCATTCCAATAGAAAATACCTTACACAGAGCGAATTTGTTTAGTTTCAAGTTGCTACAAACTGAAAATAAACACCTAAGAAATAGTTTGCTATTTACTTCTGTCACCATCACCATCATCTTTCTGCTCCAGTAAACACTGCCGGAACAGTGGGAAATAAATAAGTAAAGCTTAGTGTAATGTAACATCAGGATACCCATGACTGATTATTTCATTTTTGTGTTACTGCAAACCAAGAACATGAGGCAACTTTTTCACATTTGACTTCTTAAAAGTACACTAAGTCATTAGAAACATTTTGCTAAATCTAGAACTTCCATCAAAGTATGCCATAAATGTTGCAGTTATTACACGTTTTGCATTTTACTCATAATAAAGTACTTTTACTTCCAAATACAGTGTGTAATGTATGAGATTGCAGACTGTAACAGAGGATTCACGGACAGATGTTGTTGTTGTCGTTTTCTAGCATGGGCATTATCAATCATTTCAAGGCACCGGTGAAGCAGAATACATTTGTTTTTAAGTGCAGACCATGAGGGCAACACTTGTGTGTATTTAATATTTAGTTACAATAATATTTACCAGAAATTCAACAATTCTTATTTGCTACAGATTCTCCCATGATCTGAATGTTTTGAAAAGAGAGGAAATCTGCATCTATGGTTTTGGAAGACATCCAGTTGTGCAGCACTTTCCATAAATCCTGAATTATATCAAAAGCATAGAACAGTTCTCTACATCAAACTAAAATATTTTTCTTAAAAATTAATTGGAGGGGTGTATGTCGTTTATTGTTTTAAAGTGTATTTCTTTATGTTTGGGGGAAGTTTGAAATTTTAAAAATGTTGTTTTAATGGCTGATATTTCAGATTTGTTGAGACTAATTTTGAAGATTAAGAGTGTTTTTTTATTTACTTGCTTGTACAGTGATATTGTCTTAGAAACGTATTATTGCGCTTATTCACAAGGTCCATATAATACATTTTAATGTTATGTAATCATGGTATTCTCTTCAGATTGTTTTTAATTGATTGAATATGGACTATTGGAATTGTTGTGTCTCTTTCATATAAGTCTTAATAGAACAGTCAGTATTAAATGTTGACATAAAATAATGCAGTTCAAGTAAATTATCATTTATGTTAACATATATGCAGGTCTTTGACAGGAGCTGGGCGTGGTCCATCCAGTCAAATGTCAGCCGCTTTTCGCCGACACGCCTCCAAGAGGAAGCCTTCCGCTCAACCAAACATGACAGGTTAATCATTCAGTAAAGACACGCCTTCAACACCCACAAGCTCTGATTTAATTCGATCTGCCTCCGTCAATCAACTGTATCCCGAACTACGTCAGCAGCAGCAGGAGCTGAGGCAGCAGCGCCACACCGGGGTTTAGGAATGGGTGACGAGGAATGATCACCACCACCAGGAAAAATCACCAAGAACCGTCAAATGCACGGATTAAGATGTGACTGCCAGTAAGGCGTTTTCGCGTTTACGAGTCGAGTCCAGGAGAACTATTTTGGGGAAACTTAAATTTTGCCGGAGGTCCTCTGTCAACCCGAGCGTTGCTGTTTTAAAGCGAGTCTGTTGCATATCCAGGGATGGCTAGCTGAGCTAACCTAGCCGTAACAATTAGCCTGTCCATTTAGCTATCCTGGTTACTGGAGCCGCGGTCTGTGAGAGGACACCAGCTCCAAACGCCGCTGTCTTGCGGTAGTTTTAGTCGTGTTATTATTCGGCGAGCCGTTTGTAGACGTTGGAGTTTGCCCTTCTGTTTGTACAGTGGATGGGCAGTTTGACGGGCGCTCATTGTCACTGCGCGGGCGTAAGGCTTTGCTTTCGGGGCGGCTAGGTTTGTGCTCGGCCGGGCAACCAGCGCAGTGTTTGTACAAATGTGGCAGTGGCAGTGGCAGCCAACTGTGTCCCACTGTGTCTGGGGCCGAAGTTTGTATTCTTAAATTCATAACCGTTTTATGATTGAATGCTGTAGTTACACGGGAAGGGAAAAATATACAGTATTGTCATGGTAGCCTGTTTGCAACATTAGCAACGTTTAGCTCGCCAAGTAATATCAGCCTCTCTGAAAAGTGCTGCAAATAAAATGGTAATTTGCACCGTCGTTGAATATCGTACATGTTTATGGCCATGTTGTGTTGTAAATCTTCTGTGATCAGCTGTCAGACCCCGTAGCCTGATGATTTAGACGTTGACGAAGCTGTCAAATTTTTCATACCGTTTCACCCTCGACGTGGAACGGCCGTATTCTCCAGTGAACTTGGTTAACAGCGTCTGGAAGTAACTCTTGAGTGTTTTTCATTTAATTGATAAATTAGTGTGAGGTGTAGCCCGGCGCCCCTTGTCACACGGGCTTTTTAGCTCATGTGGTGATGACTTTAGACTCCATGATGGCTTGTTGCCTGAGTGAGGAGGCGAAGGAATCCAAACGAATCAACGCTGAGATCGAGAAACAAATCCGGCGAGACAAGAGAGATTCAAGACGGGAGCTGAAGCTGCTTCTGCTGGGTAAGACCGCTGCATCCACACTGACTCACACTTGACTGGAGAAGTGTGCTTCACCTCAACTCTGACACACACACACACACACACTGGTTTTACGTAGCTATTCCTAATAGGACACTACATTGACTCTCAGTCATTTGGATAGCCTAACCAAAACCTTATCTCTAAGCTATATAACCTTTATGTCCAAGCCATAATAGGTTATAGCTAAACCTTCATCTTTACATGTAACAACAACTAACATATTTATCCTAACTTCCACAGCTTCAGAAATTAGGTTCCACCTCATTAGAACCTACACACACACACACACACACACACAGACACACACGCACACACAATGGTTTTGATTGTTTTGCACAGGCTTCACATGCAAAACACTGCACCCACAACTGCACAACTGCATGACCCATGTCACCACAAGATTTGTGCTTCCCATTTAACGGGAAATAGCAGTGGGAGAGTTATAACTGATAAGATTGATCATTTTAGTTGTATTTAATTTACACAGACTTAAAGGTTGCATGTGATTCTTACTATAGTTACTGTACCATCCATCTTTGACCACAGACAGCCACAGTAAAATAAATTAAAAATGGCTATTACTTAGATCTGTGGTTCTCAAACTTCTTATACCAAGTACCACCTGAGAAAATATTGAGCACTCAAAGTAGCACCATTATCACCAACATTGATATACAGTGGTCTAAATAGGGGGGTGGAGTGGCTCAGTGGTTAAGACCGGTACCCTGTGCGCGAAAGACATCATGGCCGCAATGGTCGCAAGTTTCCACCCCTCGCTGATTGTACTCAATTCCACTCTAAGTCGCTTTGGATAAAAGCGTCTGCTAAATGACATGTTATGTAAATAAACCCAGTACAGTCCTCTTCCTTTATACATCAGACACTGGTAAATTGAAATTACATTAAGATGGAGTGAGTGGTAAGGTGGTTATTGTAATTATTTCGTTATTCGTTTAATTTTCTGCACACTTGGGTCTAAATTCCTTAGCTCCACTTCAAATATGCACCCTGGTATATTCAGACGGTATTTCTGATATTTCTCCAAGTACTACCAGAAGAAGCTCACGTACCACTGGTGGTACACGAGCCACAGTTTGACAACCATGGAGTTAGATCACATGTGTGTCACCATTTCAGTTTTGGGGTGGGAATCACAGGGTACCTCACGATACGCATGGATACATGGTCCATGATACCAATAATATCACGATTCGATTCTGTGATCATCAATATGTTGCAAGACAATCATATAGCTATACATCATGATATCTGTCTGACTTGAAACAAAATGTCTGTAAAAAGCTATAAGTGCAGGATTCTGATGACTGTTTACTTTAGAACTGCTTTATTTAATTAAAATATCCATATTTGCCCTGGCATTTCAGTAATCATATTGCATGAGGAAAGAAAACTGTGTCACCAAAATAATATATCTGTTTGGGGAATTAATTGTTCTCCAGAGAATAGGCTATGCCACCTACAGACACATTTTGAAGGAAGACTGGCAGAGCAGTGTTGAGCATTTTAAATGTAATATCACAATGATTGAAAATTCTGTTCTTTTGTTCACTGCACACTAGTGCTGGGTGATATACAGATTCATACCGAAAACTTTATTTTTTCTGATATGAATCACACGACTAGTATATAGAAAACGGAACACGGCACAGCAAAACACCATTTGGGCAGGGACCCTTTACACTGTTGCACCACACATGCTAAGGCCATAGCTGAAGAAGTAACTGTGGTAGCAATTGCATCAATGAGCAATTTTCTTCACCACCTTAGCAGTAAACACATGTTAGGGCTCCAATGTATGTAGTTACGTTAACCAATACACATAATTCTGCCACGCACTCTCCCTTGCTTGATCACTCACGTAATACAAACACACACACGCAATCACCTTCACCTCTCTCGCTGGAGCACTCACTCTGTTGTATACCATGAAACCGTTGAAATACCGTGATATAAATGTCTGATCATGCTGCCCAGCACTACTGCACACTACAATGAAACTAAGTTAGGGTTTCATTGTATCAGACTTTAGCCGGTATCCACTGTGTGGATAACAAATGCCCATATAACAGTGTATGTATATATACACACACACACGCATTCCCCATGTGCCCAACTGCAGGTCATTTAGTCTCTTTTGTAGTAAAGTTAATATTTTGCCTACTCAAGTCACAGCAGATGTAGACATACATTTGATTTATTGTGCATAATAAGTAAATATAGAAAAATAATTGTTGATGGCACTAGCACTTGCCAATATCTGATAAAACATTTTAAATTAGATTAGACTGTATTGATCCCACACTGGGGAAATTGACATTATCGATACAGTGCCAATAATATTTTTTTGCAAAATTTTGCTACACCACCAACCACAGTTTTCATTATTTTATTAACAAATGTAATTATTGTTACTTCATTAACAGTGCTGCTAGAAGTAGTGTATTCATAACATACTGCACTTATAAGTGTAGGGAAAGGGAAATCACTGACAACAGGAGGAGGCTCTAACAACTAAATTGTGATAATGGTAATCCGTTTTATGTTAAAGCATAGAACCAAACGGCCCATATTTATTTCTGACATTATTTGCAAGGAATCTCTTTTTACAGTATTGCCTGCTGATAAGAACACAAGCTCAGAGTACGCAGATGTCCCTGGCACACACAGACAGCTTCCAGAGAGTATTAGGTTAGGTTATTAGCAGGTTTTCGGTGCACGCCAAGTATCTTCATCAAAAGCAGCGGGTGCTATCCGTAGAGAGGAGAGGGAGGAGTATCGGGCTTACATCTCTAAGATGTTGTGCCTGCTGTGCTTACAGCTGACACTCATTTGATATGGTAGGAAACCTTATGTGTGTCCTTTGCTGGATTCTAAGGGGTACTACTTATTGCATTACTGCATTTCGACCGTGAAAATGACATCCAATGTTCAAAATAATATGGGAATTCAAATAAAAAGGGACAGCCCTAGCAGAGATACCAATATTGTCCTGCTTTTCCTGCTCAGAGATGAAATCCTGTTACCATGACTCATTGAAGGAGACAGAATTGGGAGACATCCCTTTTCCCTCCACAACCCAAACTGTTTTGATGAAGATGTCAACAATCATATATAAACAATGTATTATGTAACCGCACATTGTTTTGCAAATATTTTCCTTTTACTTTAACATAACTATGCAAATAATGATTCTTTTGGTGGTGGACAAATTTGTTGTTGTTGTTGTTGTTGTTATTATAATAATAATGATGATAATAATAATAAGCTTTTTTATCACAATTTATCACAAAGAGCTCATCCACATGCCTTTGCTTAGTAGAACTCACACTGCAGATACACCTGGACAGTTTTTTGCTACGACTGATGTGAGCATTCAACTTATTTCATTGGTTTATTTTTAGTGAACAGTTTCAGTCCCAATTTTTCTGCCTTTGCACCATTCTTCATACATGTACAGGGCTTGTGTAATATCTGAAACCAAATATATACATTTTAGCTTGAACTATTAAAGCTGGGTATTACTTGAATTTCCATTTGCAATTTCCACACAAAGTTTATTTAAATGTAGTGGCTTCACTGTAGTACTGTGGATTGATGGACTGTGAAATTTGCTTGTGCTACCTACTGAGGCAGACTGGTAGTTGTGTGGTAGTTGTTGATGTTTTAAGTGGAGGTAATTATTGCAGCTGTTTATCAGCAACAGGCTGTCTTTCCTCAGTGGTGTGGTTAGTTAATGCATGGAAGACATGCAGGCTGAGGAAGAGCCAGGGTCAGAGGAGTCCTCTGCCTTTTGCTCTGTAGCTAATGAAAGCTCAGACTGTACATTTAACATGTACAGTCTGAGCTCAGGGATCTGCAATTACTATACCAGTTTTTGAACTTCCTTTAGAAAATAAACAACGTTTTTTTTTCTTAATTAACCTTAACTTAATTATTGGAGTGACTGTGTTACACCTGTTACTGCTATTATTTTAAGTAATTTAAATCATCAGCTGAAGTCCTGGATATGAAAGGAATCCCATGCAAGTGTTACCCTTCAAATTACACCACTTCCTATTAAAGTGCTTTTTATGTCAATTTAAGTTATTCACTGGTCACTACAAGGTAAGCCTTGCTTGAGTTGGACCATTTTACATTTAACCCTTATTCTTCATAGTATACATTCAACAAGGCATTCGAAACATTCCTCAGAAATTGTTTCCATGTCCATGCTGACTGACATGATGGCATAATGCAGTTGCTGCACATTTGTCGGCTGCACATTCATAATATAAATCTCCTGTTCCACCACATCCCAATGGTGCTCTATTGGATTGAGATCTGGGGCCTCATTTTTAAAACTGTGTAACTACTCCTGAAAAGTTGGTGTACAAATAAAAAACAGAAAATGCTCACGCACATAAATATTCTGATTTATAAAATCACACACACACTCTTCCCATGCTAGTTTTCCTTTATAAATCACAATCAACTTGCAGTTCAGCGCAGCTATTGCAATCAGAATCAGAATCAGAAGAGCTTTATTGCCAAGTATGATTTGCACATACAAGGAATTTGTTCTGGTGTCATTGGTGCATAACAGCATACAAAATTTTTAAAAAGTTCAGGTAACGCCCGTAGTTGACCACAAATATTCAAAAACCACCTCCAGATTAATATTAAAATTTGGGAAAAAAGGAATCAGTAGTCACTGCTAATGTAGTCGCCATACCGAGAAGCAGTTGGGGGTTAGGGTTTCTGTGCACGCTGATGCTGGATCCAGTGGGGCAAAGAGATCCAGCAGGACACAGTCGGAACTGGCTCACAATCCATTCATCATCACTGGCTAACAGATCTGACAGGTCTCTGAAAATCCTCTATCTTGCTTTCCCTGAAGCTTCCATTTGCCTCATCCTCTAGCAGAGCCAAATAAACTATTTGTCATCTTTTGTGCATTGTGATTGCATTTCTTCTTTTCCCCTCCCCATTTGGCTTCAGTTGTGGCAATTAAACTGATCGTAGATAACAGTCCTGCACAATGATGATGATCATAATTTTTATTTAATTATTATTTTTTTAAATTCCAAAATTTGTGCAAGCTTTTTAAACTAGGCCCCTTGTGACTGTGGAAGGCATTTCAGTACAGTGGGAGAAACTGTTGTCAGGTTCAAGGTTTGCTATTTGAGCTACATAGCATGGTACTATCCTGCTAGAAGTAGCAATTACATGGGTACACTGTGGTCATAAAGGGATGGACATGGTTATCTTGATCATATCCATGTCCTAAATCCATTTTGAGTTTGTCATGTGGTGGGCTGAATAGATATTTGAATTAATAAGTAGTTGAACGGGTGTTAAAGGAACAGAAAAGTTTGTCACGCATTGTGACCGTGTGCAAACAGTGAGACACTTTACTATGTGGATCTGATGTTGACTGATGTCTAAGTCAATAGTATAAATGGAAAAACCTGTGTAACATGTACTACTGCAGTGCTGCACAAATTGTTCATATATTTCCTATTTGTGAAAGTATATTCATATTGAAAAAGCAGAACATCTGACCTACCTGACAAAATTGCATCATTTGTGGTTTGAATATTATTTAAGACATAATCGTATTAAGTTGTAGGTATAAAACTATGTTGGGTAATGCTAATTACAAACTTCAAACAAGGCAGCACTACAAGAGTGAGTGTTTTAACAGGAATAAATCCCTGGCAGTACTAGACTCAAAGATGTGCAGCTATTTGCCTCGGCCGGTTGGGTTTGAATGGAAAATAAGGGGCAGGGGAGAGGAGGTGGACAGAAAGGGGAGTAACAAGGCGACAACAAATCAACATATCAATGCTAGTCTGGGGTGGGAATCGCCAGAGACACCACAAAATCGCCACACAAAATATCACAATATTTCGCTGTATTGATTTCCCCCCATCCCAAATCTTAGTACAAAATAACACACAAGAACGACACAGCAAAAGGACAAATCAATAGAATAATTACATGGGAAAGCTAAAACAGACCAAGCCTTAACACACAAGTTTAAAAACAGAAACGCACGTCTTTTTCTTAGTTCCTACTTTAAACACTGTACATTAGCAGCATGTCAGTTATGTGTGCCAATTATTACAATGCTGCTGTGTCACCCTGTTGTTAAAAGTTCTGTTTGAGTTCAAAATATACAGCCTGGAAGTTCATTGCACCATCAGAAGTAATTACCATGTGCATAGAATAGGATGAGGTGAACACCGCTTATCCCTAGTTTCACTTTGAATTCATCAGAAAAATAAGACGGCGATGCTATGTTACTCTGAGAACCTAAGGTTTTGCTGTAAAAGTTAAGGGCATAAACAAACATCCTCTTGCTCACAATTCTGCTTGTGTTCTTCATTTCATGTGAGTGTGGAAGTATTTCAGGTTCCTTACTGTAGATGAGAATCTAATCAACAACTCTGCACTCACCTGCAGCTTAAGAGGCATTACAGACAGTGCATCAAATGATCGACCTCACGTTAGTAATTGTAATATAATGTCATCACATTTGTGCATGTGGGTAAGGGTTAGTGAACAACTGGATAACTTTGAAGGAATAACCTGTCACAATATTAATTCAAATATGACTTCTGGAAAAAAGTGACAGTCCTAATAATTTCCATTCCTGGAGGGCACACACAGGTGTCGACAGTTGTAGTCTGCTCTGACTATGTGTCAGTATCTCACACAACCACACCTCAGAAACTCGAAGTATCACTTGAATATTAATCATGTTTGCTTTATTTAAATAAGAACTAGCTTTCAATTAATATGATCAAGCATGCCATATTTTAAGGAGTTAATGCACAACTGAGCAGCAACACTGTGCTTTGCGCAGAGAATCACTCCAGAAATATGTAAGCTGAAAGCTAAAATTAGTCACATTTGACAAACATTTATCATTCACTTTATCAAACAACTCCTTATGCTCCCATGCAGTATTTGTCATGTGAAACCTCACAATATAAGTCGGATTTTAATTAACCCTATGAGGAGCATATTCTCCATACATGAATTAGCTGATGCACTAAGCAAAGGACATTCACCTGAAATGAGTCAGGATATACAGCAGGGGTTCATTTGTGCCAGATCCTTTTCTGGCAGGATCCTCTTGGATTTGGCCTGCCTGCGTTCCAGGACTTATTTGGGCCGACCCAGTACCTCTTGTATAGGAAAAAAAGAATATATATATATATATATATATATATATATATATATGTATATGTATGTATGTGTGTGTGTGTGTGTGTGTGTGTGTGTGTATATATATATATATATATCTATACATACATATATGTGTGTGTGTATATATATATATATATATATATATATATATGTGTGTGTATATACATATGTATGTATGTATGTGTATATGTATATACATGTATATATGTGTGTATGTATGTGTATATATGTATGTATATATGTATTCTTTTTTTCTATTTACATTGTAACGAGAAACTATCACAAGATAAGATAGTTTCTCGTTATAATGTGATAACATCTTTCTGTGACTTGGAAAGATATTTAAATTGTTAGCTAGCTAGCTATATATAGACAGAATTGTCTTGGCTTTTCACATTGGTATGTTACTGTCATGCTAAAGATCCTCTTTAGGAAAGAACAACTCCTTTGAACAAATGTGTTGTAGTAAGTTTAGTAAGATGACTTACTAAATTAAATTAAAAATAGTGTTCAGCTACATGTGAAAAAGTGTAGGGCACCATAATGCTACACACTAATCAGGTAAATGATTACTAATAGGACTGCAATTAATGAGCCAGTTAGTTGCAGCCTTTTGTCTTTATTGTAGATACAATAAATACTTGTACTTTGTATACTTGTTATGTAATGCAATTCTACTAGTTCTGTCATCCATCCTAACTTTTCTTTCATAGGGTTATGTATGCTGTCTTATGTATATGTACTGTACTTTATAGATAACCCCCCCCCCCAAAAAAAAACAAAACAAAACTGAGTATTGCAATGTGGTACGAAGTCAAGGCAAGTGTAGATGTTTGTAGTTCTGCACTATTTGTCTGGCTGTTCTGTTGGCTTAGTGAACTGATGTTGACACACCCAGTTTCGGCAAGGTATGTGGCAGCCTGTGAAAGACAGCCCAATCCTTCTCATGTCACTGCCTGTCTAGCTTGTTATGACAGAAACGTATGGCCCACATTAAATTGTCACATTATTTTTATGTTATGATGTATATTCAAGTGCTTTAAAAATTAAATGTATATGGACACGTTTAGGCATTGTGCAAAAACCTGCCACTTGGGAGCAAAAATCAATCTTTGAATATCTGACCTGTATTATGAAAATAATATTGACTGATTTTTTTTTTTTTTATTATTGTTATTTTTTTTTTTAAACATTTTATTTTGATCATGTTTCTTGGCCATATCGAGCATGAGGTTGAGTGAATCTTGAGAATGGTGGAGAGGAAATATGGAGTTATGTAGCAAGTGTTGCTGGCAGAGCCTGAAAGGCAAATATGTGTTCAAGAAGAAAAAAATAAAGTTAAACTGAGAAGAATATTCAAGGATAACTGAGAGTAGACTGTTCTTGGTAGACAAGAGTGTATGCCAAACTGGCTGCAATGGTGATTTGTGTATAGAAAGTTAGGTGATCAGGCAGGTGGGAGAGAATGAGGAGTGTAACACCCACACCAGCAAGACAGAGAGACAAATATGACAGAATCACGTATTATCACAAATACCCTGAATTTGAAGTGACATTTCGACTAACTGGAACTTGTTAGAAGAACAACAAAAGTCGTCACCTCATTCATATTGGTATGCGATCCCATATTGTGTGCTGCCGGCCCACAAATCCCATTTAAATTGCTTGTCAATGTAATCAGCTTTTTCTTGGCATACATCTACCTCCTGAAAAATCTCATATCTTGTTACTTGACTTTCAGACAGATTTTGTCCCAGTTGATGACTTTATAAACACACTAGACACCATTTAAATGTCCATATTAATTAGTTTAGTGTCACTTTAACAGCTGTGCATTGTGTAAAAGAGGTGCGTGCTTCACATGCAACTTGGAGGAAAAAAAAGCTGAAATAGAAAACAACATGGGGATCACTTAGTCGGGAAAGTAAATAAACAAAGGAGGTTGCAGCTCTACTAAGGGATTGTAATAAATAATGCTGCTGGTTTGGCTGGTCATGCTTTCTGCACCATTTCGGGCTGGATGCATATTCCTGTAGTCACTCCTGTAGTCCCTGGCACTGACGAGAAGTTTAAGAGATTGATGCAGTGAAGAATTGATATCTTAAGTTACTGTGTGTGCAGGGACATAGTGTGACATCATTGACTTCACATCATTATGCTCATAAGTAAACTTCTCAAGCCTACTACATGGGTCTGGCCAATATATTAATATTATATCTATATGGTGACATGAGATAAGACATTGCCTTACATTTTGGATATCTTTGTATCGTGATGTATAAGGTATCTGTGATGACTTTTGCTGGTTTTATAGACTGTTGCAATGACAATGAGTCATATTTATTTCATTGAATACATTTGCCACTTACACAAAATATTTATTGATCAAGAAATACATGAAATCAGCAAAATTCTGTTTAAAGAAAGTAACTTAACACTTGAATTTTAAGCCAAATTATTTGTGTGATAGCAAAGTTTGACTATATTTATGTTACACAAGAAATATCCTTATTTTTTTTATTATATTTGTATTATAATTTCAATTTCTTTACAAGGAAAAGTATGTCAGGGATTTTCCCCCCCAAAATCCCCAAAGCTCTCAGTTTAGATCTTGATGTGCTCCTATAGTATGCTTGCTCTATGTTGACATACAAAACATCCAAAAAGCAGCAAGGGTGGACTGCCCGATTGCACTATTTTTAAGATATATATATATATGCAATTCTGGAACTCTTGAAGCTAAAATCTTAATGGTACAGCAAACAAAATGTACAACTGTTACCATTTAAAGATGTAATGTTTAAGCAAAGTTGAAGTTCTTTTCTGTGACACCCACAGCATTACTTGGAATCCTGCTCACATAGCCAAGGGCTTGAGAAGGCAAGGGAGGCGAGACTGGATGTGTGAGTGTCAGTGTTATGGGTGTCCTCAGGTCATACAAAATGTGGAGCACCACAGACTCGTTCAGCAATTAAACCTGTGGTAGGCAGGATTGACAGAAAATGTGTTGCCTGCTGAGTTTCACTTGCAAACTGTAAATATACTAATGTTTTGGGATCCAAGCTCCATGTCCTGAGCTCCCCTCATCAGATGAGCTTAACATACTTGTTTCACATGAGGCTGTGTTTTATCCTCTGAAACTATCTTATGTTGACACTAGGTTTTGTCACCTCATTTTTTTTTAAGTTTCTTTTTTGGGGTTGGAAGTCATGCTGGACTAGCTTTCTTTCCAACTACCCCCTCCAAAGGGAGGTAATTCATGTGGTTGAAGACATTTCCTGAAATTATGTAATATTTATGTGAAATTATTTCAAAACGACAAAGAAAAGAGTGTTTATGTTTTGTGTCGATAGGGCCTTATTAGCTCAGGTCATAGGAGAACAGCACAAGATGGGTAGCTGTTGTGCCAAAACAGTCGGACACAGGCTTATGGGAGAACATTTTACCGGATCCCCACACATCCAGAGAGATGGCAGAGATGAGTTGCCGTTATGAAATGAGCTCACGGTGAGCAGAAGATGGAGTGATGGGAACCCACAAGGAATGGATTTCATCTCAAGAGCTAGTGTCTGCACAGCAACGTTAACGCCGCAATTATTTACATTACACTGTCCATGCAAATTCTGACATTATCCTAACCTGCCACTTATCCTTCCAATGACAACAACACTATCTTTAGCCGGTAGACTCCAGAGTTGAATGTTCATCACAAATCCAGATTGTGTCCATTTATTTCCCTCCAGGCTCTTGTCAACTTTAAGTGACTCTCCAGAGTAAGACGAATGGAAGCTAATGAGGAAGTTAAAGATATCAGGATACTGCAGGTCTGGAATAATGTCCTCTCTGTTCCCAAACTTGCTAAAAGCGTGTCAGGGGCATTGCAGGTATCAGATATATTCAGTCAAGTTTTGCGATATTGGTTGGTCTTTCAAGTGAACTCAGACAGGTTGAATCCACCACAGGTCCATATCAAGAATGACACATTGCCATCCCTACAATATCTCAAGGTATCAACAGCTGTGAATCAACATTACCTTAATTCTTATGATGAAAAAAGGTGTCAACTGTGCAGCTAGTACATGAGTATTAATAACTTCAAGTCATGATACCAAGAGGCCCCTAACATTCTACATAGGTGGTGATACAAGCCACATTAAACCTATAAAAGTAGTTTAAAAATAAATGCAGGTTTTTATAAAAAATTATAATACATGTGATATGAACACCAGCATTCATGTTTCATCCAGCCATCATATAACGCTAGTATATATAAATCAGTCAGTTTTGCGGGATATTCTCACGGCTTAACTCTTCCTTGGCTTTATTTTCCTAATTCATTTCTGGTTAAAGTTTCTTCAACCCTATAAAACCCGAATTCCCTTTTTTGTCCCATGTGCTTTTGTCCATAAACTTTATATTGAGCTATATAAAATTAGTTTCTGGAGGATTTGTTGGGGGTTGGATGCAGTGACAAGAGAAAATAATATGAAAAAAATGTTGTTTGTGCATGTTATTTTTTTCAGGCAAACAAGAATTCCAGTATCTATAGCAGCCATAAACTGAAGCATTTACCAATATGGCAGTCCAAGCATGAAGATGCCATCAGTAAGGCAGCCAGCTGGTTCTATGTGAGTGAGACTTAAATAGCTTCTTAAATCCAGGACTAGCTGTAACTAGCCCCAGGATCTAGAAGCTTTCTCATGTATGTTGGTTTTTACTCAACAACTGGAAAGGCAAATAAGACTTATAATAGACAAGTTATGCCTTTTGTATAATAACTACATTAAAGAAGCCAGCAGTAAGTTGAAAGGGTTAGTGAAGGTACTATAAAGCAAGCACATCAGATTGTTGAGATCTGCTCGTTTTTTCCCCTGCCTCAATTACAGTGAATCAAACATGCACATGGGTGACACATTAAAGTAATGATCTGAATAATTGAGTGGCTAACAACAAATGCTGATGCTTCAATACATCGTGTAAGGGGGCAGGCACTTAATGAAAAATGTTATTTATCTGAATGAGTGCTTTAAACAAGGTAAAGCAATTTTGAAACTAATTGGCATTCCAAAGGTCAACCCCAATATTTCTTTATGGCATAATTCCAATATTGTTATGGAGTAGGAAATGTCATGCTTTTTTTGTTAACCAGTGATTGAGTTTGTAGATGATAGTATGTTAATTGTTAATAAATTATAGAAAGGCACCTAATTTTCGTAGTTAAAATGCTTAAACGTTGTACATTAGCATATCTCATAAAACAAAAGCTTTGCTCGAAAAAAAGCTCCCCTTCATGTCATTAAGTAAACCTGCAGAGAAACACACGGATACTAGCTGACTAACCTGGGGAAATGTGGTGCATTTGCTTTTTGCCAGTCAGCTTCTGTTTCATGGCTGTTGAAACGTAGTGATCCATGAGCAGTAGCATTCTAGCTGTAGCCGTTCTGTCTTCTGCCCAAATTGCAGGGTTATGTCCCAGTGAAGGTGCAGGTCAGGGTTTGCTTCAACTCGCTTCAATTCCAGGACATTTCTACTTCCTCTCCTGCTGCTAATTACTTTAGTGGTTTGGTTGATGTGTGGCCTCTGGTTTTTTTTGAGTTGCAGAGAACTGACCCATAGATTGGAAAAAAAAACAAAAAAAACAAACAAAAAAAAAGACGGTTTATTTATTCATACAGTTTTTCATAACAAAAATAAATTCATAACGGTAAATTGATTAATAATTAAAGATTTCATAAAGCAAATTCAGCATTTCTTGTCTTCACACATTATATATGTTCAAATATAGTAGCTGTGAAAAAAATCACACATGTAAAGTAAATAATTATGGCGTTAAAACTGAAAATAGTTTATCTTCAGTAGTCTTCTCTAAAATATTTAGGCATGTCTAAAAATGGCTTCATGATGCACAGGAGCCATACTTAAATCAACTCCTCCTCAAACGCAGTGTCGATATGTAAAAACTCAGCGGCTGTAACTGCTGCCATTGCTTTGCTAGCTAGCTGAGCTGTCTTTGTCTCACAAATGTGTCTTACCTAGAAGAAGATCTGAATGAGGAGCAGACTCCTGCTGTGAGGCTGCAGGTAAAACTGAAGAAGAGGGACAGAGAGAGAGGGTTGAGGATTGCTGCTACACTAGCTCTGTTTATGTGCAATAGGTTGTTGATCTACCACCAAAATGGTTAAAATGTTGCTTCTCCACACGTTATCAGAGTGTATACATTAATAGTCTGTACAAACACTGACAAACCGAGACATTCACAGGCTCTGGTCCCCACTTGAATTGGAATTGGTCCACACACACACACACCAGTGGCTGCAGTGGTCAAGCCCCATAGTCTCAGAGCAGACAATTAAGCCGAGGGTTTACATGATTTAAAACCTATTTTTTAAACACTTGGTGAGTTTTTTAATCACTCAAATTTAGTGAGGTTGTTACTAACGCGTTTTCTTGTGGGGTGATAAAGTCAGAAGCGATATTTTTTTATTACTTTACAGGATCTTTAATGGTCAATATCCCTAGTATGGAGCATGAATCTCTAAAAAATGCTGAAACTGACCCAGGAACTTTACCCAGGACTATGCTCTGGCAGTCAAAACAAGAGTCTAGTTTCCTAGAAATGTCCTTGGAAATGCCCTTGCAGACATAACAGGTCACCAAACAGCTAATCAGTTATTTACATCTGTACAGTCAGACAGGCCTTCAGCAAGCATTTCCCAATACTGAGCTCAAGTGAATGTAGCTTACTTTTTGTCGTGCTTTTGGATGATTTAAAGGATAATTTGCTCAGAGCACATGTCTCCTCTTCTGCCATGTTACTCTTCATGAAAACCATAGCTAAAATGTTTCCTATGCCCTCCAGCTAGTTCTGACTGATGTGACAGATCAGTTTCAGCTACTCCCCTGTTCTTTGTGAGTTAATGGTTATGTAGCAGAATGACTAATACCTTAGCCAGTCTATGATGTGGGCAGGGTGACGTGATGGTTATGCTTTGGTTAATGGTCACAGCAGTGTGACTACTGGGCTTCACTCTGGTCCTGGCTTTGCTGTGTTAGAGATTTTGTAATGGCTCGAGGTGGAGGCAGATGATCTGATCCTTAAAGGGAGAGGCCGAAAGAAGAATAAACCAGTAACATAGTCAGGATTTTTTGAGCAGAAAATAATTGCTTTTAATAAAAACCTAAATTGTAGTTGTGAAATTGAAAACCTAAATACCACAAAAGTGATTGTATTGTAATAATTTACTTCAAAAAGCATTTATTTAAATGTTTGTGTATTGAACTCTATGGGTTTACAAATTCAGTGAGTTCAAGTGCACATTAGTCAGTATGAGATGCATGTAAATATATAGACATTATTTTCTTCAGAAAAATGTAAGTAGATATCCACCATTTTTTGTGTGTGAGACTTCTGGTTTGGCCTTTCCTGTCAGTGGTTGTGTAGCTTTACACTGCAGACAGGACAACAACCTTTGACAGATGATATCACTTCTAGAAAATGGGTATCATGTGTGCCCGTCAGGGGTTGATATAACAACCGTTGGTTGAAGTGGAAGGATTTAACGGAATGTTTTCATCATCAGGCACAAATAAGACTGGAATGTGGATCCAAAGTATAAACTTGTTTTACTCCTCCGAGGAGTTGGTGATCTAGTCATGTAATTTCAACGGTGGTATATTGCTGATTTTTATCCATTCATTGTTTAATTTCTTTCATTCATTCATTCATTCATTCATTCATTCATTCAACCGTCCACACCGAGCAACAGCACAAAATAATTTAAAATACCCTCATACGTTACCTGAGGCCACTTCCTCATGTTGTCCTCCCCATCCATGTAGAACTGACCTGCCATTTCTATTTGTTGTCGATAGCTGTGAGTAATTGCACAACATTTTCAAGAAAGCAGACTTGGTCCATTCACACATATGTACAAGGAAAAAATAATATGGAAGTGCCACACATGCACAGGACATTGGACCCTTTGTTATTTCCTCAATCAAAAATAAGGTCTATATGTATCTAAATGTTATATATATTTTTCATTTCCATGCCCTGAGAGCAGAATAGTGGCTAAGTGTTTTGGGATTAAAAGTTGCTTCTGTGGAGATGTACCAAAGCCTATCAGCTGGTGTTTTCTGCCATGTATTTATGAGTCTAGAGCAGGAGTTGCCATGGGAACTAACATTACCCCTCAGGAGTAGCTCCAGTGAATGTACACTAGCTTGACTCTGAGAAATGCTTCTGCTTGGTTTTCCAGTCGGGCAGAAGAATGAGATCTGTTGAATGAAGCCGATCATGCCTACAAGACCTGTTATTCTTGGAATTAAAATTGTAGTACTAATTGTCCCACATGAGCTATTTAAATTCATGCAGAAACTGCAAATAAAACGTTATATGCTGCAGGGCAAACATAATCAGCATTTCAGTCTAAAATCAATAAAAGAAGTGGGTATTAGGATAGTACTTTTTTGCAGTCTTCCTGACCAATTAATTTATTTCTGTACTGTAAAAGTGGGGCCAGCTTGAGCAAGGTCAGAGAAAATGACAGACGGACTGCAGTCATTTAATAAATAATTTGGCAGAAATGGTGAATATTATAATCATGGAGAGTACTTTTCTGTTGCCTCTTTAAGCTCTAGCCCGGTGCTTCTGGAGTTCTACTGGCCTGCTGAGAATTGCATGTCTGTTGCAGCAGTGAACATAGTTACAGCTGAAACAATAAGTGTTTTACCATGTTTATGTCTGACAACACTAACAGAAGGTGAGACATTAGTTTTGAGGTTGCAACAAATCTTTTTTCATTTCTTATTTTTTGATAATATTCTCAATTACAGTATAAATGCTGCCTGCCATTATGTAGTTCATACAACTATCAACTGTTCGTCCTCTTCAGTAACCAAAATCTGGAATACCTGCAGTCTGCCTTGGATGTTTAGACCCACTAAACTAAACCCAAGCTGGTGGTTAATGCAGAACAATCCTAATTCATGTTATTTACTGTACAAATGGCAAAGAACCATCTAATCTTCCAAAGATCTCAACTACTCAATAGATTGAAATTGAGGTGGTCACATCCTACACGTACTTAGGTATCATCATTGATCAGAACCTGTTATTCACCACACATTCCGAACCTTATCTCCAAGCTGAAGGTCAAGTTGGGTTTCTTTTTTAGTAACAAATTCAATTTCTCACTCAGGGCAACAAAGTACTTGATATCAGCAGCTTTCTTACTTTTGGTGCATTGTATTATGGTGATTTGGTGTTTATGAATCCCCCTGAACAGTATCTAAAGATGTTAGACATTGTGTACCATTGTGCTTCTAGATGTTTCTGTAGGGCTGTAGCCTGTTATTCGCTATTTAATATTGTTTTGAACATGCAAGCCCTGTGAACGTGGGCCCTGCTATGCAACACCTGTAGACTGTAGGGCTGTAGACTGTTATTCGGTATTTAATATTATTTTGAACATGGGATATTTAGTTTGAGTTCAAACTGTAATTACCTGCTCGAAATGCATGCTGCCACCTCATAAGCACGTAGTGAAATAGTAACCCTCAGAATCTAGCAAAGGGTTCACATAGGGTTTCCTACTATGCTGACAGAACCGTTAGAATGCCCACCGCTAACAAAGACCCATATATACTATCAACCCACAAAACTGATGTGTCATGATCACAGGTCAGTTTTAAATTGTCTGTCTGCTCATCAACACTGAGTGAGGAAGAGCGAATCAGATAAAATACACTAAAGTTGGTAGATACCTTTTCTTTCTTACTCCATCCCACACATCCCAGAATCTCCTCTGAAGCTGTTCAGCTCTTTAGTCAATGAGAAAGTAAACTCTAGTGCTGTCTTGACAACTGCTATTTATGTCTCTCTCAAAGACATACTTTGTCTGAGGGGGAAACTCCAATGTTGCTTGACCTGCTTCCTGCAGTGAAAGATCCTGTCTGGTTAGAGGGCAGGCGACGTTCATGGCACTCCTTCACTGTACACAACTCTGCTCCTAATCCAGCGACAGTCAAACACCACTCAAGTAATCCTGGAAGACATTTCAGTTACTTTGCCTTGGGGATACCAGCTGTACTTTCTAACACAGAGCACAATCTATTATCTAATGAGCCACTGCAAAAATGGTTGTTCTGTATATATTATCAGTGTTTCATCAAGCCTTACATGTTTGTTTCGCAGATATTTTGTTCCCAAATGGTATTGGTATGCTCTACTGTCAATATGCAGTTTTACTTTCACTTATGAAACACTCCCTTGGTTGTTTAAGGAGGGGACTATGAATGATTATGTCAGTATTTGTTATACTACCACTGTCCTAATATCTTGACATAAGATAGACAGTCATTGTAATGTAGGATGAATTTTAACATTCTAACAATTTGTCAGTGCCACTATAAGGGGGCGTTCACATGTTCATGCACAAATACATTACTTTAAATGGAGATGCATGTCAGGCACTGGCACATACAGATTAATTCCTGGAACTGGTTCATATCTAGCTCTTTTTGTATCAGTTAGCAAGTCATTATAACAGTACTTTGTTCAGAGGCCATGACAAAATGCTCTTCCCAAAAGATGATGAGAAAAATATAAAACAGAAAATAATGTACATGCACTACACTGATTACAAAACAGTCATAAAGAATAATACATTATGTGTTCACCTAGATTATGGCTGTAATTTGCCACCCCTAAATCTTGATGAGAATTTCTTTCTGCACTTATTTAGGAAGATCTGTTGATTGTATTTTGTAGGAGTGGACCAGTGAGTTCACTTTAAAATAACTCTTAAACTGCTCAGGGATATTCCTTTGAAAATAGTTATTAAAATACATGTGATTATTTCATAAATATTTAAAATCTAGAGTCTACAGTTTTATGCACCAGACTCTGGTCGGGTTGTAACGCAAAACGTTTTTATTTTTTATTATTATTTAGTATTAGTATTTCCCCAAACTAAACTACATTATGAAAACGTTTCAACATTTCCAATTACTAGCTAACTATATTTTCATGTCATCTTCTCAGGTACTGGAGAGAGCGGCAAGAGCACTTTCATCAAACAGATGAGAATAATCCATGGTTCAGGCTACTCGGACGAGGACAAGAAGGGCTTTACCAAACTGGTGTACCAGAACATCTTCACCTCCATGCAGGCCATGATCCGTGCAACTGAGACCCTCAAGATCCCATACAAGTATGAACAGAATAAGGTGTGTACTCAAGTATTGTGGTACAAATATTATTTGTGGCATGTGAGGTTCCATTGCAGTATTCTGTAACGTATTGTGTTCTCTGAACGAGATGATGAAGATGATAGTGATGATGATTATTGTTATATCATTCTCAAATACACTTGTTATACAACTGTTCATGGTCTCTATTGCCAAGTGCTTGCTCATTGTGTTCCTGTGTGCTCTCTCTATGATGATTGTAAGGTCTTGACCTTACTATATTAAGTGCCTTGAGCTAATGTATGTTATGAATTGGTGCTATACAAATAAAATGTTTTTTTTGGTGAGGTATAAATGCAGGTTTTGTTAGTAGACCCTTATCTTTGAATATTAAGTGTTGTGAAAAGTCTTTTGTGTATTGCTCTTCCACAAAAGACTAACCACTCTGTGTGGAATCTTAATTCTTAAAGTCAGTCTCTTATGAAATGTTTCGCTGCAGTCAGAATAATCACGGTGCATCATTTTATATCACACCAGCTAATGTAAACATAATTCTGGCTGTGAGCTGCCCTTCTCCAGCCAAATGTGGCCTCCCACAATGAATGTGGTCAGTGGTCTGACATAAATAAGTTTCCCTAGAATAGTTGATTTTTTATTTTACCAATTGAATTTTGAACAGAATCTGAACGTACTAATTTCAAATGCTATTATTGCAACTTTTCCTTTTATGCACTGTTGCTTTTCTCTCAGAATAATGCCCAGCTTGTGCGTGAGGTTGACGTGGAAAAGGTGTCGTCATTTGATCAGCCGTACATTGGTGCGATAAAGATGCTGTGGGCCGACCCTGGCATCCAGGAGGCCTATGATCGCAGGAGGGAGTACCAGCTCTCTGACTCAACCAAATAGTATGTCTTTGAATAACCAATTATTTGCATAATGTTAAAGTGATGAAGCACTCAGACTTGGGTTTAGGCAAATGTTGGGAAAATGTTGCCAGGTTTTTTAATGACTGATAATTGTTGCATTAATCAATTTCAGAGAAAATGTATCTTCCTGATGTTTAGGACTAAGAATGAATTGTAATAAATGTATTTTTTTGTATTCATGAGCTGCATCTGCTGGCTATATTCATATTTGTTTTATACTTGTAGGTTTTTGATGGACAGCAATTGTTTGTGAGTCAGTACTTGTGCATGTGGTCTCATATAGGTGAGATTGGTGAATTGCCTACATGTGCATTCCATATGTTCCTTCCACCTCCACAGTTACCTTAATGAATTAGAACGAATAGCTTCATCGGGGTACGTGCCCACTCAGCAGGACGTCCTGCGGGTACGAGTGCCTACCACCGGTATCATTGAGTACCCATTTGACCTGGCGGATAGTATCTTCAGGTACTAGTGTCAAGTGCTGCTGATCACTGGTTGACTAGCTGCTTGACAGTTAGTCAGTTAGTTGGAAACCCGCCGATGCCGCTATTCCCGTCTACCTTGTGCTGCACAGCAGAACTTGGCACTGTAACGCATCCCTGATGGTGTACTCTCAAAGACATCCTCTCGAGGCTCATCAGAAAGGCACTTGCATGTATTTTCTCTCAGGCAGTCAAATGTGGCCTTATAAGTGCTAAATCATCCATCTGGAGGCAACTTTAAAGTCCCTGCTTGCCTTAAAATGTCTAACTTATTTTGTCTTTGGGAGCTGCCATCAAGGATGATCTTAAATTTCTAAGAGAACATTTGTGGGGTGGTGGTACTAAATGTCACCTAATCCCCTCATAACTCTTGGGAATGTTTTCTCCTTTGGTTATATCTGGACTGTTCTACTTGCTTTTGGAGGGGGTGTGCCGTATCTGCTGTTATGCTTCACTTTCTCCTCCCTCCCTATGTCCTTGTTGTCCTTCCTGTCTCTAGCTATCTAAGTGATCTGGATCGTATTGCTGAACCATCCTATCTACCAACCCAACAAGATGTGCTTAGGGTTCGAATCCCAACCACTGGGATCATAGAATACCCTTTCGACTTGCAAAGCATCATTTTCAGGTAGAAGAAGAACCACTCTTTATTTTTTTTCATCGTCATTTCAAAATCCAAAAGGCCCTCTGAAGTCTGAGTCAAGATGTTTGTGTGTCCTATAACAGCTCATGTCCCATTTGTACAATAAAACCTAATGTCTGAATATTTCCAATCTGTTATTTGTTGCACAGTCAGTAGTTTTTACCGAAATTGAAATAACAGTTTATCTGTTAACAGACAACACACCATGAATGTTAAATTAACAAACATTAGGACTTTTTTTTTTAGTTGATTCGTCAATGCCTGTGGTTACCATGGCAACAGCAAGTGTTTCACTACAGGAAACACTACTTGGTTAGAAATACGACAGTGAAAGAAAGTGGTGTATCCGTTTACAGCATGGACTAACAAATCTGGTGTGTTGATAAAAGAAGTATGACCAGAATCTGAATTCATGCTGTTCCATACCTGCTACATTTCTGTGTACGGCCTCTGACCTGAACACCACACTTGTCTGCAGTTTTTGTTCTTTTAAAAATTAAAGATAAATAAAATGACACTACACTATGCATGCATTGTTTGAAAGAATCCCACATACATATCACTTAAAGCGGAATAGACAAATGTGTTTTATCCTCTGAAGTCAATTAATGCAAACCTCTAACAACAAAATTATTTCCTTCATTTGTAGAAACTGTACTGCTGTGAATAGCTCATCCAATCATGCATCAAATCAGCTAATTGTGGCTTTGGTGGGATGCATGAAGGTGTTTTAGTTGTTGTTATTTTTTTCTCAGTACTTTTACTATACTTTGAAAATCTCTACTGCTTGTTTTTTTTTTCATCATTGCCAACTTTACTTTTAACTGCAGCATAGAGTTTGGCATCCCTCAATCATAGTGATGCATTCCAAGGCAAACTGTTCCTTTTGTGTGTCCAGACACCGAAATGCTGACAAAAGACAACACATTTTACATGATAATCCCAGTCTATGTTTCCCAGAGACACAGGTCCCAGGAATTGGCACAGAGACGGTCTTAGGACCTGACACAAATAAGCAGAGCAGAGCTTCCATTTGTAGAAAGAGAGCTATTGCAGAGACGTAGATACACCCAGGCAACAAGAGCATTTACAGAAGAGCAAATCAATAGGAAGCCATCATGTCAGCCCTCTCCTACGCTTACCAAGGCTTGAAATAACTCTGCTTGCAGTGACGACGTGCTGAAGAGGTTCCCAGCTGCCCTGCTGCCCTGCTGCTGTTGGCCAATAGACTCCTTTCTGCTTAGCTGTACTGCTCATGATGAATCACTTACATGCTCTCATTGACATCAATTATGTGTAGAATTGTGCCCAAAAAAACCCCCACAAACAAATATGAAGTGGGCATACTCAATTTATTTAGTTATTTATAAGTATGTTTTGTATTGTTCAACCCAATATGTTTAACAAGGAGGTGTGGGATTAAGCTGCCTCTACTCGCAGCTGACAGGCCTGTTGCCAAAAAAAGGACGCCGTTCATAGACATCAGGCTCGCATCCCTCTCTTGTAATTGGCTTTTGAAGTAATTGAAAATGTAATTTTATTCTGGCTTATCCAGTGTAGGAGAGCTTATTGTACAAAGTAGGTCACTCATCCTTGCTAGAGGAAGAAAAGGAGGCTGTCTGATGTGAAGGAGTTTTATTTTGGGCATCTTTGGAGGACTCCATTTATCAATGCCCTCCCTCCCTTAGAGTCAAAGACTGAGTGCACCTGTGTGATGTATTTCCTTTGTAGGTGATTTTAGATATTTGGTGGAATTAATTATGAAGCTCTGGCAGTTGACATCAGAGTGTTGTAATGCAACATTTTGATAGGAAGCTGCGTTGTTCAAATCCATAGCGTTGTGACCAGGATGCCTAAACAGTCGGAACAAGCAAAGACAAAATCATTGTACCGTATCGCCAAAGACCCTGTGAGATGGCAGTGGTGGATCGCTGCTATAAACGCTCAAGGCGATCACAGGAGTCTTGGGAACCCTCAGGCAACAAGTTCTGCGTGTGTAGTGATCACTTCATTTTAAGTATAGAATCCAGGGCTAATTAACTGTAATATCATATTGTCATAATAAGTTCATAAGGAAGTTGAACATGTCAGAATGTTGCAGGTCTGAATAATGTGTCTGTGTCACGTCTGTTTACTCGTGAAATGCCTTTATAAGGGTCACGTATATTAAGCCCGCCCAGTTCTGTGATAGGTTGATCGATCTCCGTGGATTTAAAGTGTGTAGAGAACTCTGACGGCTTAAACCAGCACTGGTGCTGTTCATTTTCGCAGAGAAGAGCAGAGGTGTAAACATGGCAGTGTGTGAGTCACATGATATCTGGACCTCTATGGAAGTGAGACTAAATTCCAATGAATATAGTCAGAGGGCTTTTTTGTGGTTTTTATTTCTGTTGCTCTTCAGTAGACCAAAAAAAAAAATAAAGCAATCTGGATTTTTGCTTATACAGCAGCAGGATGACCTCATTCGAATTATATAATTACCATTTTGTTGATTTGAAACAGGAGTGACAGAACATTAGCTGATCTGTGAGTCGATCTAGGTCTCCATCTCCAGAATTGAAACCGGTGTCCTTGAAGCTCTTGTTTGACTATTTCTTCGTATTTCTTTTTTTTTGAAATTCCTTTTGTTCTCCTCCAACTTTAATCTGTGACTCCTCTTATCCCTCCCACTCAGTACCTCTTTGATAGGCACCTTTTAAAAGAATAATATGTAGCAATATGTTCTTTGTCTCTCTCCTGCATGTGCTCTCCAGTGTCTGTGTTGCATAGAATGAAGTGGATCGTGTACATGCATGCTTCCTTGTAGATATTTTTGATTCACTTCAGGGAAGCTTTGCTTGGTCCTTGCTGCGGATTCTTGTTTCTTTTATACTCTTGGTGCGAAAAGGACATTTGGCTTGGACTAGACTAGAATCCTTAAATATTATCTTAAAGTTGTCATATCAGTCGGAACACATTGGCTTTGATATATGTTTATTGGCCACCATTTTATACAAAACGCTGGTGCAGTTTAAATGAAAATTTGGCCCAACCATTGCAAGATAAACGCCTCTTTACAATGATGGATTGTGTACTGTAAAGTCCCACTCCTATTCTGTACTGACCCAGACTGTCTGTCCTTGACTAAATCACCTGAAGGTTTTCTTCTTGTGGCTTTTAAATGATTTGAATATCATAAATGGGATGTTGGTGCAAATAAAGGCGTAGGAATTTTGTGCTAATTGTAATTTTCTTTTCTTCTGTGGCCCTTCATCTCCTGTCACGTTCCAATCAGGATGGTGGATGTGGGGGGTCAGAGGTCAGAGAGAAGGAAGTGGATCCACTGCTTTGAGAATGTCACCTCCATCATGTTCCTGGTGGCGCTCAGCGAGTATGACCAAGTCCTGGTGGAGTCGGACAATGAGGTGAGTCGGAGGCACAGAACAGTTTGATACAGCATATGCATACATTTAAGTCATTTGTTTATTTGGTGCTATAAGATGTGAGCAACTTAAGGATAGAGGATCCAGCGAAGCCGCATTTGAATTACACATTCTAACACATTCTAACACATTTTCACTGGGCCAAAAAGTCATGTTTTATGTTGCAATAAATATTTGGTCCAAATAGTCCCTAAGTGTATGTAAAAACTGTAAATTACTTTACAATAACTTTTCCGTTTCTGTTTTATTTTATCAGCTCTCTCACATTTAATGAGGTGGGATATACTGTAGTTATTAATATACCCTTTACAATTACAACTTCACAAATACCTTAAAAATGAGTTATTTTTGCACACACCCACAAATTAATGATTCCTTTCCTCTTGGCCATGGGCTGCCAAGAGACTAAGTACTGTTACGTTTACAATTACGTAAATCAGGAATGAATGATAAACTGTTGTTAGGGGTATTTGTCCTCTCCTGTTGACTTTCATTTGAAAAAGACATGTTTTCATTGTCTTTTTATGATGACAAACGTGCAGATAAGTGGAGGTGTGTCATTGGTGCCGTCCCGAATCATATACGCAAACACACAGTAATGATAAATGCAAGGTCAAGTAAGCTCTCCATCTGTTTACTCCATAGATTTGCCCATATCACTGGCTCTATCTCTCCTGAATGTTCAGATAGAATTAAGCTAATGCGATCAACCCCTGCAGCCCTCCGCTCCACCCCGATGAACGTTCTCTGACCTGGTCATTCCTGTGTTTTATAAAACAGCCTCACTCGCTCTCCTCTACATCACTTTAACTTCACTGTCGCTGGTTAATTTCAGTTTACTCGATGTGATATACGTATGGCCATTTAACAACAACAACATCAGAGACACGGTAGTAGTACATTATCACACAGACCGTGCATCATCTGCCCTGGTTCTTTGTAGGTGTAGTGTCTCATTAAACACACAAACAATTGTGATTTGTGAATGTGGGCTATACAAATAAACATTTTGTTTAATTAAATATATTTTCCCCACTAAGGGGGTTATTTTTCAGCCGTGTCTGTCTGTCTGCCTGGTTTGTTTGGCTGTTCGTGATCAGTGCATCTTAAAAAGGGCTGCATTTGATGAATTATTCTGGGAATGGACCTGGTTATATTTAGACTACAGACAAATAGATTATTTTGGTGATACAGAATCCATTTTTATTTTTTATTTATAAATTGTATTATTTTTTTACTTCATTGAGTCACGTCTGACCAGGATCATATTATGAGTTACTGTAAATAAACTGAGGGAGTGAAGCTGGAAAGAAGTTAAAATCAGAGGAAGATTGTTGTTCCACTTTTTATGTGTGTTTGACTGTTTTATTTAGAGGAACAAGTCTTACATTTATAACTTGTTGGGATCAGTTAACAGGAAAAATTTCACATTCAACCCCCTCAACTATTTCTCAAGCTTTACTTCAGCACTGCTGTATTCACTGTAACACATCAATTTTAGATGCAGTGCCATGATGCCATCAAGCTTCATCAATCCTTTGTGTTCAGTGTTTTGCTTAACAAATACATTCACACAGTCTCTAATGTGATCTAAAATAAAAGCTAACTGATGCTGGCAATGTTAACAACCGTATGATATGATGAAGTAACATAACACATTAGAGGGGATGAATGCAAATAAATCACCAGTAGCTGCTCTCCGGTTGTCAGGTTTGTCTTTAAAGAGAAGCTGAATGTTGGTTTCATTTCTTTGCATTTTCATTATAACTAATAATATATTTGCTGCCATGATCTAGCTTGGTGATTATGTTTTGATGAATTCCACTGCCCCTACCCACCTAAATACATAACTGTAGTCCTGTTCTTATATGGCTCTAATTAGCCACATATTCAACATTTCATCATACACAGATTCAGATAAATGTCAAAAGTAAAGGTTGTTTGCAACATTTTCAGATTCATAGACTTGAAACCAGAAATATAGACACACAAAGACACACAACTCCTCAATGCTGAGAGACTAGGAAGAAGTAATTGTGTACTTTTGTAATAACTTACACTCACCTGTCACTTTATTCGGTACACAGACAGGACGCTGCTGTTCACTGCATTCGAAGTCCCTTAAGTCAACATTCTCAGATGCACGTTTTGAACTTGAGCAGGTCGTCTTGACTGTGTCTACATGCCTAAGGGCACTGAGTTGCTGTCATGTGATAATAATAAATAATGAAACCTCCATTTTTATAATTTCATTCACAACGAAGACGGAGTTGAGCAGAATTCTAAATGTCTTGCATACCGAGCGCGTGCTAACGTTGTGTTTCCTCCTCGTCTGCCGTCAGAATCGTATGGAGGAGAGTAAAGCTCTGTTCAGGACTATCATCACATATCCTTGGTTCCAAAACTCCTCGGTCATCCTCTTCCTCAACAAGAAGGACCTGCTGGAAGAGAAGATCATGTACTCTCACCTGGTTGACTACTTTCCAGAATTTGACGGTATTTTATAATCCTTTTTATTTATTTGTGTAACCTCTGGCTGTGTTGTTATACACAGAAATACAACTTCCTGGTTTCTGTCCAAGTGGTCCAACAGTTTCTTCTGAATGCTAGGGTTAAAATGATCCACCTGTATTGTGATTGTAGAGTGACATCTTATGGTTGTAATGCTGTACTGCAATGCAACCAGATACTCTCTCCCCAAAGTAAGTGAACACAGTAGCTCTTGGTGCATTTGGCTTATGACCTTCTAAGATGCCCACTCACCCCAGCCCATCACAGTGTAATCTAGGATTGGCACATTGCCCAGAAATAATCCTCCTCTATTTTTATCACATTTATGGATATTTTATTTTATGACATATTTCAACTCAAACTGAGAATAGTTATAGTTACTGCAAATACGTTTTTGTGATACCAATATCGCAACCTTAAATGTGTGTGCAAGTCATAAACAGCCATATAAACTCCCACTGCCTGGCAGACATTTGCACCCCTTGTCACAGGACGGTGGTGGTGCACATCTGTCTTTACAGCATGTTCCCTGTGACTAATGAAGCATTTACATTATATTTGTGATGTGTGAAATCGTACAATCATATTTTTTTTAACCAATCCGGTTACTTGGGCCACTGTGGAGTGGATACCGATACTGAGCAACGTATCGTCTTATCCCTCACTGAAAAGTGATGGAATGACACCAAAGAACAATAGAGGCTGAATGAGGCTAACCTGATGCTCCATAAAAGCTAAACAAGACCAATTGTCTGTTGTTCTCCCAGGTCCCCAGCGCGATGCCCAGGCCGGCCGCGAGTTCATCTTGAAGATGTTTGTGGACTTGAACCCAGACAGTGACAAGATCATCTACTCCCATTTCACGTGCGCCACCGACACGGAGAACATCCGCTTTGTCTTCGCTGCTGTCAAAGACACCATCTTGCAGCTCAACCTCAAAGAGTACAACCTTGTTTGAAGGAGAAACGGAAAATAGAAAGTGATGGAGTGAGAGCCAGCAAGAGACCTGTAGCCACCCCACCCCACCCCACCCAGACACACCAAAAGCAAACTCCACACACACACATGCACCGACATGAAACACACAGCTGCATAGAGATGAGCTTTGTTTTCTACTTTACCAGACCAACTTTACTCTTGCTCTTTCAGTTGTGTGTTTGCTTCTTTTCTTCTTTCTTTTTTTTTTAATGGTTTTCTTGTTTTATTAATCACTCCTCTTGCACAGACACACATAAAACACACTAATATACACTATAACACTCCTATCACCCGTTTTTAATAGTTTTGGTCTGGGGGGGTGGTCCTCTTTTGGGCCTTGTCGTTGCTCACATTTCTTTCTTTCTTTCTTTCTTTACACTACATTATCCACAGTGTTTGTGTATGTGAGGTGGTTAGAGGGCCTTCTTTGGGCAGAGTAAGCTTTTATGGAGTAAGGGCTTTCTCTTGTTATTTAACCCATGCATGCTATACACTACAGGACGAGGGATCGAGGCCAGGCTGCAGGCTCTGGACTCACTAACTATGATAATAGGGATATATTATCAGGCAGTGCTGGGCTGCAGCGAGGCACCTCTTGGTTCCCCTCCGGTCTTTAGTTGTGTATTTGCAATTTTCTTTTGGCAAACCTGCCCCAAACCGGAGCACAGGAGCTCTTTTGAATGTAAATAAAGTTTTTGTGGTGCTCATACAAAGGTGAGGGGTAGATAAAGACAACTACACATTCTCTATATATTTTAAATATTTTCCGCTATATTACTTTCTTGGTTATATTATTGCTTTTATAGTTCTCCTGTTCAAGTTGAATTGAAGATGACCATCCTACAGAAAGAGTCACAATCTTTTCCTTTATACGCTGCTTCTCACCGTTAAGAGTCGACCAACATCTTGAAAGACAAAAAAAAAGATCGAGACACAGCACTTAAAAGTATTTACACACCACGTATCAACTCTCATGTTATTTTTTTACCACGTTGCCAAATTCAAACCACACACGTGTTCTGTAAATATAATTACATTGCCAGTATCCTGTTCGTCACCTCAAGTCGTTGAGATACCAACAAAACATATTTGGAAACTGGCATTGCCGTAGCAAATGTTTTCTCGTATTGGATCTTTCAGACATCGGCGTGGCGTAACAGCTCACTTTTGTGTGGCATTTCCTTCCATGTCGACGGTTTGTCTTAATCACACGGTGTATCAGTACCGTCTCCACTGATCACAACCTGTGAATGACGACACTACATTAATCCAGTGCGGTCGTCACTTGTAGATAAAGCTTTCGCGCTGCCAGTTCACAAGTTGGTCTTGATCGTCCAAATCGCTCGTCATCAAATTGATTTGACACCATATTATTCAACTAACATTTGATAAACTGTAAGTGATAGCACGGGAGTAAATACTTCTTTTTTTGTGTCTAATTTATCAATCAATCTATGTATTGTCAACAGTAAATGAGACTTCCTCCCTAGTTTCCGGTGCAAAGTTTTTCCAGCTGTCGGAGATGGAAGGAGATTTTATACTGCTGTAATATATCAAGACTATTTTATGGACAAGTGTTCTATCTTTCTAATGATACTTAATATTTTAAGTTGTTGGAGTTCTGTTTTTGAAATTCTTGACAACGGACAAACCGTTTCCATGTCGGGGTTTATGCTTTATGCAAATAGGAAAATGAAAACAGACAAAAAAAAAAACATAGTGGTTGAATATTTACTGTTCAAGGATGCTTGCTTTTTTTGGAATTTGTATTTGGCTCTTGGTACCGATCCCATATTGTGTCTCTTGCCTGATAGTTGTTTGAATATTCCATTGAGCTGAACGTTGATAGATGGCTATTTTTTGTCTTCACAATGTAATTCAGGTAAGTTTTCATAACTTTTTCATCACAAGGGCTACTTCTAGCGGCTTTGGTAGAAATGAAAGGACTATAGACGGTGTACGGTATAGCAACAGGTGAGGTTTATTAATCAGAAGTGAGATTACGTTTGTCGTCCCACTGAGGATGAGGGACACTGGTTTAGTGGGGGGCGGGAGGGTGCAGCGGTCCACAGATGCCCACTTGGCGTTTGTGTGCTGGCTGTTAGCTCTTTGTCCGCTGTTGCCTTTAGAAAAGGTTAATGACTAATATCAAAAGAAAAGGCGTTTCCCAAGGTGCAAAAGCACATTGTTTGTGTCGCAGCTGTTGTACCTAAACATTTCTTTTGGTCTTTTTTTTTTAATTTTTTTTTACAAATTTTGTGCTGACATTATTGGCTTTACGATCATTTCTACTACGTGGTTATGTGTTCTTGCTTCATCTTCTCATTGGTAGTGTAGCCATGGTTGACTTTGCCGTCGTCTGTGTTGGATTCAGAAAAAAAAGCTTGGACATCTTAAAAAAATTTAAAATGGTGCAATGATTTAAACCCATTCAGACTAAACTTAACAGAAATTATTTATTTTAAATCGTTTGCCAAAATGTTTACACTTAAAATGGTCTTTGTTCTACTTATTTAGATGATCACAAATCTCATGCAAATGTACGTTATATTAATGATGCCATTTAGACTTAAATGTAATCCGAAACGTTATTGAGGGACATAAAAATATGTATTTATTCTAAGTGCCACAATTTTGAATGATCTCAGAACAGACTTATGAAGGTAACGGTTTTATTTCCAACATTTAAAAGCCTTCTCTTCCTGCTAATGTAAGGTTCACACACTTTCGTCCTAACAAATTAGTTTTCTGTGTACTACATTTCAGCCCATTTATCCTTTTGAAATTAAAAGCCTATGTAGTTTTGGATGAATAAATTGACTTGAGCGGTCTGTTTTTTCGCTGCTGGGGAAACATGCTGATGTCCATCTGTGTGTTGTGTTTTTTTAATTTCTTGGCATCTCCTTAACTACAGCTTTACAACCTTTAGACCCAGTGTGTGGCTGGCTCATTGCACGTCATTCTCATGTAGATGATTAGATGTCTAGCAAATTGACTTGAATGACTGCAGCGAGGATGATAAAGGTGACCAGTGTCGGTGTAATAGTTTTGACTCTGATGAGGTGGTGGTGCCTCTCTGGTTAATCCAGCGCCAGAGTCGACACAGAGAGAGCGTCAGATGGGTACACTTACCAGTGTTTGAATGCGGAGCAGAGCTGGTTCATTTGTCTAAAAATCCTCTGCATTTGTTTGTACTGTATTTGCTTTATCTGCACGGAATGCAAGTTGGAGGAAGTTTGTGCGACAATCCAGTACAAAAACACTGTGCCAAGCAGAAAATCAATCAGCAATTGAAAAGATATCCAAAAGTAAACATTTGGAGTAACTTGACCCAGATTTGCATCTTTAGTTAATCCAATTTGTTTTTTCCAAATGAAGCTTGAGTGTTGAGCCTCAGTATTAATGTATTTATTGAAATTATTTCAAAGTGAAGGTACTGAAATGGCTATTAATATAATATTTTGGTGGTTATGGTAAGGAGCGCGTTTACATGTCCACTATTGTCCACTTTTCTTTGGTTTCCTCCCTTACTTGATTGGACTGTGTATTCTTTCCCCGGGTCGAAGGCACTGAAACTGCAACACTGCAATGGGCCTGCATTCATGCAACTTAGACGTCCTTTTCAAACGCGCTTATTGGTACTCTAAGGTGTGCGTGTGTGCGTGTGTATACACGTTTGATGGCTATTGCTTATGCTCGAGATCCATTCTGTTAAGAGGGATGGACATACAGTGATATTAAAAGCTATCTTTGCTTTTTTTTTTCTTCTCTTTTGTAAGGTTGAC
The DNA here is from genome assembly GCF_019176455.1 of Solea senegalensis. Classification (NCBI taxonomy): domain Eukaryota; kingdom Metazoa; phylum Chordata; class Actinopteri; order Pleuronectiformes; family Soleidae; genus Solea; species Solea senegalensis. Next base: position 3,220,502 of record NC_058034.1, on the reverse strand, counting down.
ACACCTTAACATGTGTATTTAGGACCACTTAAGATGAAAGACTTTTTTTAAGAGTTAAAATTTGTGTAGTGGTGTACAAATTGAAAGTAATGTATTTTTGGTTTTTTTTCTCTTTATTTTTTTTTTTTAAGTATACCAAATGTAAATTATGTACAATGAGTGTGCCAATCCCCTTTCTTTGTAAAGCCAGACTCTTAACAAGTGCCAATGTTGTGAAAAATAAGAGGGCCTGTGAGTTTCATGGTCCTGTTTTTAAAACAAATAAACAATAAGTATGTGATTAATTAACAAAAAAAGGACAGTTTTATTCTATATTGAAGATTAATAATGAACTGCTGTTTTTAAAAATAACTGTCATTTTAATTGCATGTGTTTACCAGGTTAGGGAGGGAGTGGGTGGGTGAGATACTGTATTCATGCAACACCCTCATGAAAAGGGTTTTAATGGTTATTGATTTACTGTATTTTAGCCATATTTCTCTTTTGTATGTTTCATTTCAACCACTGTTGCCTGAACCTCATTCAGACATGAAAATGATTTTTCATAGCCTTCTCCTTTAAATGTTTTGAATTGGAATAAAATATGTTCCTATACTCTCTTATTGCATCCCTGTACATTTCTGTGTTCAGCCACATCATTAAAATAAGGCAACTGTTTTTTTTGATGTGATCAATCTGTGTGTTTTTGACTTTGTCAGCAGGTTTCAAATGACATAGCAGAGTTAAACATGAACTATTTTAAACCACAATGCAGATTATACACTGCTCTGCCACAGCAATAAAAACAATTTCCATGTATGCTTTATGTTACTGCATACATATTCAGAGCATATCATAGTTTGGACAAGTGCATTTGCAGTTAAATCAGGTGTTTTTTTTTTTCAATCTTTTGACCTCTTGGACAACATTCACAGTTGGTCAAGACCAGGGCCGGGCACAGACATTTGGAAGGGCAGGGGCGAAAATTTAAATGGGCACCTACTGCGGGCACCACAAGTATATCATTTCCCACATTCTCACACAACTATCTATATTTAATCATACATGTATTTATAACCTGAGGTCACAAATAGATCATAACAAAACGGCAGGATTGCCTATAGATAAAATACATAGGCTTTGTTCAGGTATGGAAACAAATAAGTTTTGAGAAACCTTTTCTAAGTTCATCTTATTGTCCATTTGGCTGTTTGTTCTTCATGGAGGTGAAATATAATAATAATAATAATCCATTCCGATCACTTTTCCCTCATTTTGCGAAACGGCTGAACATTTTTGTTCAGGGGCCACATACAGCACAATTTGATCTCAAGGGGGCCAGACCACTAAAAATAGTAAAATAGTAAAATAATAGCATAATAACCTATGAACAACAAGAACCCCTTTGTTTTTTCTCCTTTGTTTTACATTTACTGAAGGATAATTTTACAAAACATGATATTTCTTGAGAAATATAAGTGCAATTTCAACAATATCATGCCTAAATTTACTATTTACACAGCACACTGGATCTATAAAGGCACAAACATTTAGTCTGGAGCATTTTTACATTTAGATTAGTGTGAAATTTTAACAAATTCATCCTGTGGGCCGATTGGACCCTCTGGCAGGCCGGTTCTGGCCCCCGGGCCACATGTTTGACACCCCTGTCGTAGAGCTTCACGACAGCGAGCGCCCCCCCACTTCTGTTATTGAATATGCTGGTGTTTTCTCTCCTGCTGATGTTTTTGCGATTTGTGTGTGTTTTTGGTTTGCATCATTTTTCTTTTGCGGCACGTTTGTCATTTCTCCCTCTGCATGTGTTTTGGGTAGTAACAGTGCGTTTGCAGCCCATCTTTTTGAATCTTGCGCCTTGCAAATATTCCATATTAGAAGAAAACTCAAACTAACACTAAAACTAATAAAAAACAAACTAAAACGAAGCATTAACAAACATTTTAAACTCATAAAAACTAAGCAAACCCACTCTAAAAACGAATTAAAACTAAAGTCCAAACTAAATCTCATGAAAAAAAACTAAAATATTATTATTATAATAACCTTGCTCATGACCTGCTTTCCATACATGGGGCTATCACTGACTGTGAGGCAATACACTGCTCTGTCCACAGGAGGCGCTCGCTGCTCACACATCAGCCGTCAGAAGCGGCAGATCCGCGGTGTGTAGATCAGCGCACATGATCTAGCTGCTGTGTTTCTGTGTGGGGCGTTCAGCGGCGGCGGCGGCATCATCATCAGCAGCAGCAGCAGCAGCAGCAGAGTCTTCTCTTCAGGAATGAACTGACTTTGTGGCTTCATCTACACACTCAGTTTCTTCAGGATTCCTTGTGCTCACACGGATAAACCTTCACAATCAGGGATATATCGATACATTTGAAGTGTTTTCCTCTACTCATCCTTCTTATTAGCGCCTCAGCGGCTACACTGAATATTAGTCGCTGTTACCCGGGTTTTTATTGAGGCAAATCCGCAGACATTTTGTTATTTAGAGCGTTTTTTTTTCTCGTCAGTGTTCTCGCAGCTGGCTGAAGAGAAGGAAACTGACAGTTTGTTTTTTCTGAGGGGGAAGGAAGCACAAGAAGAAGTAAGAAACACACAGCGCTGCGTCAGCTCGCTTCACCCCCACACTACAACACCGCTTGTGTGCGAATGTGTTTATGTGTGACGTTATTAATTCACCCGCGTTTAGCTCGCGTCGCTGCCGCTGGTTCGTTGAGGCGGAAAGCTCGCAACAGCGATGAATCATTTTTGACGGAGAGCTTTTGAAGAATTAGCTAGCAGCAGCAGCAGCAGCAGCACTGATGGTGGTTTCCTGTCCACACGCTCTGTAAACACGGGGGTCAGGACAGGTACAGCTGGACACACGCGAGACACCGACTCTTTTACTTCGTTAACGGCTTGAAAGTGCATCACTTTCATCCGGCGAATATATATTTTTGTTTTTTGTATTTGTTTATTTGCTATTTTTTTGGGGGGAAGGGGATTGCTAGCTGCCGTAAGCTAGTCATCCGGCTAACCGTGGACAGATCCTGTTAAAGGCTGGGCTCGCTGTGGACAAAGGACCAACGCCAGGGGAAAATATAAACACAGAGCAAACACACTAGTAAATCGTGTCTGTGAAGGAGAGCAACAAACCAGGACCTGACATGATGTTTCCACAATCAAGACACTCAGTAAGTGGGTTTTTCTTTTTACTGACGTGTTTGTCAATAAATGAGCTGCGTGTTTTGCTCCACCTGATTTATCAAGGCAGGTAGGTTAAGCAGTGAAATGATGCATGCCACTTGTATTTGTTTGTCCCTTTGACAGTATGTTACAGCATTTTAACTTGGGACTGTTATAACGGCAGTATTTCGTTGTGGACGTGATTTTATTAATGGAAAGTGCTTGTGTCTGTCCCAACTTTTCCCAGATGATGGCATTCTAGTTATTATTCTATTATTTTAAAATTCATAGAGACAACATGTTCTAAATGTTTTATAAATCACTATTTATAATTACAAGTGTTAATGGATGGTACATTACATGTTAGGATGTAAAGTCTCGCTGGCATCAACACAAAAACATAGCCACAGAGCAATGTGAATTTGCATGAGGCAGGCTTTATCATCTAATTAATCTTTTGTTTTTATGTCTGATAATGTACTTGATAAATAACACAATTTACTTTCTTGTTAAGTTTATGAACTAAGGCCTACATAACAGAAATACTTTATTTAAAATAAAGCACCTTAGATTCACATTCCAAAAATTGGCACCTTTTAACAAAATGACTAATTTCGAGGAAGAATTGGTGTACATCAAGTTTCCCTTTTTCTATTTGTCAACTAAAGCATCTTTCCAGATTACTCCGTTTGGCTGTTTGGAAACCATTTAAAGTTACTTTTCTCACCTCTACCAGTATGTGTGTGTCTCACTGACTAGCTCTGGTCCTAATGCTCATCAGAATTCTCTGATGTAAGTCTTTTAGTATCAACATGTGGTCATTTACAGTGCATGCAACTGATCTGAATATTACCCAAGTAGCTGTTTTCAAATGCCCTGTCCATCCGCACCAATCGGGTATTTATCAGCCATACTTCTGTCAGAACATCTCTCAAAAAGCAAATCCGCACAAGTAGTGGTTTTACAGCCTGTTGATGAATTTTAATACCGAAGAAAAAGGGCAGTCTCCTGTTTCCCTAAATCTTAAGTTTCCATGGTAACGGAAACTCAGTCCAAGGCCTGCGTTCATCAGTGACAGGGGCTCTCATCCCATCGGTGAAACATTTACGTTCATTGACTGGCAGCCAAGGACTCGAGAAAATAAGTCTATGTTTTGACTTATAAAGATAAATTAAGTGCAACGCCATCTTGCATGGTCCTATAAGTATTGGTTGAAATGTCACCTTGTTTGATAAGAGCAAATATGGCAAAGCAGTGCAAGTGCAGCACAGGTAAACACAACAACAACAGGGCTGTTTTGTTGCCAGGGACTGTGCCCTCTGCTCTTTTCCCCCGGCAAGTTCTTGTTGCCACTACTACTTCTTTTGCTGCAGAAAGGGGAAGATTGTTTGCTGAAACTAGAACCTGAAGGTCTTTTGTGTCATGAATGGTTTGCCCTTTGGCGGCCAGTCTGTGTGGCAGCATGATTGTTCTGTGCCCTTGTGTTAATGTGAGGCAGCCAATGTGTGACAGAAGGATGTGAGCGTTTTGAAACCTCTGGTCACAACCTGACTTGTCAGCAGAGTGAACTGTATCAACAGTGCCGACCACATGTTTAACTTAAGTGTTTTAAAATCGATTACCTTTGGAGAATATTTAGGTTTTTTTTATTCATTAGAAGAATTATGACTGCAAATCTAAAAGCGGGCTACAATTTTAGGCTATTAGAATTAATTACCTCAGGAAGCTGAAAAACAAATAATGCAACATGCAAACTGAAATGCAAATGAAAATTTATAGAAGTAGAACATCACAGTAGAGATGCCTGGACTCTCGAGCCTTACAAACTCCAACATCCACAACTGATTCAATGCCTGAGTGAGTGTTACAATAATGTCTGGTGAGTGTTGTTTACTGCTGCTCTTTTAAAATGATCCCCCCACACACAGTTTCTGTTATGTCTTTAGGGAGAGTGACTTGTTTCTGTCAACTGCTCCAGTATTCAAGTATTTGGTAGCAGGTGTTTGAGACATTCTGCATATGACAGTCAGCTGTGTAAGATGTCCCTCAATGACACATTTGTCTCATGCATTACAGATCACCTCGAAGCGTGGGCTGACCAATTGTTTATCCAAATTCTTGAGTATTGTGCTGCCACTTTGGGATCGATGCACTTATAATGGTGGCTACACAGTACTTTAACATGATGTTGGATCCAAAACTGAGCTTTGAAAACACATTGGAAACGTATATTTGTACTGTAATTGTACTAAATTGAATTTCAGTTTGCCCCATTAACACCCACCCACAGATATTTTGATGGCAGAATGACAGGGAAATGGTGCTCGACATGCTGATGACCAGCCACCGGCTAAAGTTTTTGTCCTCTGGGACATAATCGGGCAACTAGTAAACACCTGTTATCAACAAGCAGAAAAGGGTGCATATTCCCACCCAGCATGAACTTCATTCATTGAATTGATGCCACGCATGTCATTTCACAAGTACTGCAGCTGGTTGAGTCATAACCCACCGTGTCCATTTCTATCACACTCCTTTAATATACCAGCGTATTCGCTCCCCACTCACGGTTTTAAACAGAAAAACATTCTACATACACCTTTCATTTTCAAATCCAGCTCCTCCTCTGCTGCTGCCACTGCTGTCACCAGGGTCTGAGGATGAGGAGAATGTATGACACCCATATAGATATGAGTGTTAAAGATAAGGAGCTGGAGGATGAGAGAGTAACGGCAACGTGTCACAATGACAGATGATAGCTCTCTCCAACGGACTCAGTCATTACTCAATCTGCTTTTGTTATACGTATACTTTGTTTGCTTTGTTCACACTGCGGTAACATCACTGTTAAGGTTCTAGACTGTTTTTTACAACGATATGTAGGGTGGGAATCACAGGGTACCAATAATATCGCTATACAACGATTCTGAATAACGATATTTACCCCGGTGTATCGATGGACGACGATATATCACCTAATCGATATTTTGACCCACCCCTAAAGATATGCACAATGAAGCATGTTCTCATGTATGATGCATCTTATTTACAGCAGCAAAAGAAATGAAAGACACAAAAGAAAGACCATTGTTTATTTGTCCCTTTGTTTACACTATGATGGTTCTGCTGTTTTTTTCCACATATGGTGTAGGTCATACCATTTTGATTCGGTTATATGCATGTTGCGTTTTCGGAATATGGAGAACACGAATGGCAAAGAATAATTATAGCACCTGTCAGCATCTACTTTACATTTACTTATTTATAATGCAATTATCAATTATGTAAAGTTCAATGGAAAATGTGTTGAATTAAAACTAACAAACTAACTTCTGCCCCAAGTCTTTTTAAGAATGTGATGTAGCCCCATGCTTTTTGATCATTATAAGTGGTTCATCACCGAAACCATCATTATAATAAGTGGTTTCCTCTCCAATAGTCTCATTAAGATACAAATAAGACCAAGGTAAAAATTAAACTGGGAATCTTGTGTCTTTTTCCCTCCAGTGGGCAGCTTTTAATCCACTGCAGCAGGTTTGTTGGTTTGCGAGGGGAAAAAAATGCCTCATTTGAAAGTGGCACAGTGCCTGACCCAGTTGATGGCTTTTGCCATATTGTTTGGGTGTTGATTAATCCTAATACAGCCTCAACAAAGCTGGCTGTGGCGTGAAAGTGGAGCAACAGAAATGCCCGGTGCCAAAGCCAGAGAGTAGCACAAGGAATATGGAGGCGAAATCTCTCAAGTCCTCTGAGCCTGTGCTTGAGATGGCCACAGGTTGCACACACACACGTGCGCACATGGACACACTCCCTCCTCCTCCTCCTCCTCCTCCCTCTCCTCCTCCTCCTGCTTGTCTCCCTTTATCATGTGTTTCCTTCCAGATCTGCTATAGTGGTGGGAGGGTCAGGGGCAGTGGGTGCACAGGCATTATTAAGCCCACTTGAATTAACAGAACAGCCCCCAGTCTTTCCTCTAAAGCCTCCAGCTGGGGGGAGCTTAATACATGGTCCCCTGTTTCATCCATTAAACAAACCCCCGCCCCACCTCTGCACACACACACACACACGCACACGTTTGTGTGTGAGCAAAATGCCTGGCTGAGTATGTGCTGAATATTAGTGCACATAGACCCATAAAAGAAGTTATGGCTTTGAACATGCATACATACTTGAGCTCTTCTTGACTGGTAATTATTGCTCGAGTTCATGCATAGAAATAAAAGCATTATTTCCTTTCACCCATGTATTAACAAGGACACATACACACAGACATTCTTACTCGCCTCAAGGGTCTTATCTGCTTTTTTGTATCTAGGGAACAAATTGAATGTGGGGCATGACACACGCAGGCCAGCAGATGTCTGGGTCGTTAAGGTTAGGCCAGCTGATTAGCATGACAAACAGATTGCCCCCCCCCACCGCCTTTACACCCACCAAAACACTCCCACCCTACAGGAGGCCCTGCTTTTGAGTGGCAGAGTCGAGGCCATGGGTCACAGGTGATGTTGATTTTTGTGGAAGGCCACAGTGGATGATTGTCAAAATGCTTTTGGGTTGGCTGAATGGGGGTACTGGTGCAGCCCTCTCTTGTTGAAAACACACATACAGTCACTCACTGATTGGGACTCAAGGAGATACATGATTACACATTAAAACGACTTTAACTTCCCTTAGATATCAGACTTTTGTACCTCACTCCAACCCGACTTTTGAATTTGGGGGTGGGGGACCCACTTGTTTATCCACTTTCAGCCTGTGTCTGTCTATCAGACAAGACAGTTGTCACAGGTCATCAGTAACATGGTGCAAGGGTTAACCTAAATGTCCAGTATATCAACACAATTAAAATGTGAAGGTGTCCTTTTTAATAACAAATCTTTTATGGTGAAAGCCAATCGAACTTGTGATGGCAGGTGTACAGTATGTGTTTTGTGTAACTGACCAGAATGTTTTACTGATTTTGTCTGCTGCAGTCTTGTGCTTCATGATTTTTAGTTTTTTTATGTCAGCTTTTATGCTGCATTGTCACAGTAGCACACCAATTAGCCTCAACAGTAAAACTTGTGACTATGTAAGTTCAGTGTTGTGGCGGTGTCCTCTCCTGATGTTGAAGACTGCATTGAGTGTCTGTATAAACTGCCGTATATGCAATTCCCTGTGTCCTCTGCACATCCTCTACTATTACACTCAAGTCTTGCAAGATCTGTGTGAGCTCCAGTGGAGCTAACAGCTAAACTAACAGCTGAGTCCGCAGATTTGTCTGTTACATTGCCATCTGTGGTGTTGAACCAGAAATACTTCCTCTCACCGCTTTTTAGATGCTTTGTTGTTGTGATTGTCTGCTCATTTAGTTTGTTTGTGTCCTCCATTGTCACCACAAAGCAACATAACATCACTGTTGTCTTCTAATGAACAAAGAGGGCATGGATGCAGGCCAAGTTGTACTCACAGCACCCTCTGCTGCACAACTTGGCAATGACTTCAAACTGTCTGATGCACTTCTTGGCCGGATTTAAAAAAAAACCAAAACATTTAAACAGGTTTTTATATTTGAGTTTGTAGAATTGCACTGAGAGGTCAAATTAAAAGTGCATTAATGTAACTACGTTGGGGTAAACTTTCTATGTGAATGTATTTGTGACGCACCAGGTTAGAGATCCAAATGTTATACTATTTGCACACTCTGTGAACCTGTCTTTCACAACTAAGCAAAAATATTATAATAGAAACCAAAATATCGCTAAATGTGAGGAATAAGATGAAATGCTACTACAAGGCAATGTGGAAACAATTTGTCACAGTGTTTTTTTTTAAATGTGTACATTGCAATATATTGTGATGTGCAACTGGATAATCTAAGACCTGAATGTAACAAGAAAGAATCCAGGGATAGTTGTTGCCGATTGCCAAATTTGCTGTGGTTTTGGAACCTGTATATGAATATTTTCAGTCTTTATTATGTCAACTTTATTATTTTATAGAATGTGTGCATTGCTATATCACAAAGTGTCAGATAATGTTTTATTTTCTAGAAGCTTTAAGCACTCAAAACTTGAGTTTATTACTCTATTACTTTATTTGGAGGAAAGGTTGTCTGTAATGAATTTGGTGTTTGCTCACAGTTGCAACACAGTCCAAATGCATCATGGGCCTCTTTGAAGGACTGACTACCCCTTATCCTGCTGAATATGCACAATGAAAGAAAAGTATTAGTGGTCGTCGAAGCCAACACCTAAGTAAAAACTATCAATTGTTAGCCTCCAGGGGGTGATATGTTTATAAAAACATTTGAATAGATTTCAGTCTATTTCAAAAGCATGTAATGGGGGGTGGAGTGGCTCAGTGGTTAAGACCGGTACCCTCTGCGCGAAAGACATCATGGTCGCAAGTTCGATTCCACCCTTGGCTGATTGTACTCGATTCCATTGTAAGTCGCTTTGGATAAAAGCGTCTGCTAAATGACATGTAATGTAATGTAATGTAATGTCAATATTGAAAAATTTGGTGTTTGGAAGAAAATAGACGATAAAGTATGGTACATGTTTATTCGACACCATTATGATTGACAGCTGTTATCGTCCAATCGATGCCTGGTTGCAGGTGATGTCATTGAGTTCAGATTCTTATAGATGATGTCACTGCAGGGCGTTACTTGTGATAAGGTTATTCTAGGTCTGAATAGAGCCCGCCCCCATCTTCAGTGAGGGTGATAACATGTTTGCAAAAATATTAAGTTGTTCCCATTTCAAACCCCTGCGTGTGGTTGGGAGAAAAATAGTGTATGATTTGTGAAGTGTGTTTGTTCAATTCTACACACAGAGACTATGTGATCCAGCTGTTTTACTGCATTGCTGCCAAGTGGCAATTGAGAGGTTGTTTACATCGTAAACATAACAAGTGTAATTTGTCATATTGACAAGCTTTACGGGACAGCCATGTGTTTTCAAATGATTCCGATTTATTTTCCGCAAAGGAGCTTTGTGTCATGAAGTTGGATGTTTTTGTTGCATCACATTATACAGCCTCAGTGGATGTAGCTGCAGAACAACACAACTGAAGAAAAATCTTTATAAAGTGATTAGAAATATACAGAATTAATTTTTTATTTACAGATAGGAAATTATAAGCCAGAATCAAAGTTATACGCTACAGGCGTGAGTAAAATAAGCAATACTTTATATGTTCATTGTACACATTTTTCCTCTCTGGCCTGCTTGGCCTTACATAAAGCACTGCAGTAAACTCACCAGAAACAACAAAACAACAAAAATAAAAACAGATTTCAGCGGAGTTGTATCATGTTTTTGGTAGTGTTTACGTCTGCCAAAGTTACAGATGTCTGCGCGTGTGTGTGTGTGTGTGTGTGCTTGTGCTTGTGCTTGTGCTTGTGCTTGTATTTGTATTTGTTTACTCTTTCTGGCATAAACTAATCTTGTCAGGACCAGTAGTCATCAAGGAGTCCTGGAACCTCATTTCTGAAGAACTGGTTACGTGTAGGGCAAAGATGTAAATTTGGGTTATTCTAAGGTTTGGGTTAGGCATTAACTGGTTATGGTTAGCTGTGTGTGTGTGTGTTTATGCACAACATTAACAGGCACAGTGGTGGTTGCGTGGAGTATAGGTTGTCATGTTATAAATTCATGAGCATATGACAGCTTTGTTTGTGTGGGAGGGCCTTGTTGTCTATGCATTATTATCTTAAAAATGTATTTGCGCATTTGTGTGTGTGCGTGTGTGTTTTCAGACATGCTTACTGAAGGATGTTGTCGGTGGAAGGAAAAGAAAGTACAATGTTAATGAGTTTGTGCTTGTGTGTGTTTACGTGCACCTTAACGCAGGCACACAAGGGTGTGTGTGTGTGTGTGTGAGAGAGAGGGGTGGGTGGAGAGTGGAGTAGCTGCATCAGTATTCAGGAGTGTGTGGGAGGTGGGGGTATTAGTGCTTCCCTCAGGCAGAACGGTGCGATGGGCTGGAACAAAGCAGCTCAACGGGGGGGCTGCCTGATTGGGACCGCCTGACGAGGGCCCCTAGATCTGCCAGAGCGTAAGGCACTGCACCAGTCCAGACAAGAGAATTAGCTGCTCTGTTTGTGTGCCTGAGAGCAGTGGGGCCTCTACTGGAACAATACGTCACCTCATCACCACCAGCATCCCATTCAGACAGTGAGGATTCACAAGCAAGACCATGAAAACCTCCCTCACTTAGCCTGTTTGTTCAGGAGGTGGGGGGAGCACGTCCACTGGGAGACGGGCCTGCTTTCTATCATGTTGCATTCAAATACATGTTGGCAGGTATTGCCATCACCCTGCTGTGAAGTTGGCGCCCCGCTCTTTTAAGTGCAACCAGTGTAGGGCTGCAGCGACCAATTATTTTCATTATTGCTTAATCTGTTCTCTGTTTTCACGATCGGTCTATAAAATGCAGAAAAAATAGCAAACAGCATTGATCAATGTTTCCCAAAATTGAAAATCTGGACATCCAAAAAGTCTTATTTTGTCAAAAACAAAGACATTCATTTTACTGTCACAGTGGAGTAAAAAACAAAACAAACAAAAAAAATAAATTAAATTGAAAGGGCTGAAAGTCTTAAGCCCCTGTTCTGTCCTCAGTGACCTGATCAGATGTGGACAGTGCTAATTGTGGCTGTTCACACCTGGCAATAAAATGTGTCCTGAGCATGTCTCCTCAGGTGAGATCGGTCCCTGTCCTGTATCTAAACACATACTGACGTCATGTTTCTTTGCAAGAACAAAATTCAGTTTGAACAAGTCTGAACGAACAGAAGTGTCCACTGTGTGTGTGTGTGTGTGTATGCTTGTGTCTACACCAGTGGGGTAGACTACTCACAATGCTGTATCATAAAATATCATTTTAAGCAGAAGAAAAAGAAATCTAGTCGTGATCAGTGTTGACCTTGTGGCAGTGGCTGCAAATAAATCACTGTATTGGTTCTGATTTGAGTGTGCTTGACTGTGCTGATCAGAAAACGTCAGTGAAGGAGGCTCTAATTAGTCCTGATGATGGTTTGAGTTCATTTATGCTCAGAAACTTGGCCATGTGCATTTTGGCTTTCAGACCTGTAGTCTGTATGATCTGCATACGATGGAATCACAGATGTAAACACCACGTCTAATCAGGGTCTAAATGTTGCCTGGAACATGGAGACGTTTTAATTATATCATAGCTTAATGTAAATATTACATTGGGACTTATTTGCTGATTATCAAAATTAAATGACTGCAATCAGGGGAAAAGAGCACTAACTTTGAAAAATTGCAATATACAGTATACACACACACGCACACACACAAGAACTTTAGTGTCGTCACCTCAGTCAAGCAAATTAAACACAAGTTCCCTGGTGTCAGCTACATTCCAGCACTCCAGCTTTTTTCTTTCATTATCCACTTATTTGTTGCGAACTTTGGGAGTAATCTTCCTTTTCTTGCCTTGGTCCTCCCTTGTTCACCGAGTGTTGTAAGTAATAACCTTGGTTTTTACAAGCAGGCATCAATCATCTGCACAACCGTACTGGGTGTAATCTTAAAGCCCCCCTTCTGTGAGGCTGGCTTTAATCTCAGCCATGGTCTCCAAACCCACAGCCGTGTCAGCCTCACCACTTTCCACTCTTGACAAATTGCCCATTTCCCTTGGCTTTGCAATCTCTGCACTTTTTCCCTTTGGTAGTGTGTGTGTGTGTGTGTGTGTGTGTGTGTGTTGTGTCATGGGATGCCTGCTCCCACCTTGCATTTGTGTACACGCCTGTGTTTGTGGGCAGACTCTGCTACATTTTTGTGCATCTGTGATTTCGGTGGCTGAGATGTCATGCTGGTGTGTTTGCAGTGAGCGCTCAACTGGCTTTGTGCGGGGGGTCGAGATAGTTCTGCAGAGTGGGGAGAGAGGGCGAGCCACGCCAAGCCTATGTTTGCAAGGGCACTTCACTCGAAGTGATAAAAGTAGCGTAATCCTCTTTAAAGCGTCTTAACGAGGTCAAATCTGTTGGTCTGCAGTGTGTGTGTGTGTGTTGTGGGAATAACAGTGCAGAAATGGGGGTAAACCTTGGCTTGGTTTGTGAGAGATAATAATCAAAATCAAATTCCTGGCCCAAACAGGATTATGCTCTCCCTGCGCTCTAAAGCCCCTGTCCTGAGCGGCTGAAGAGACAATCCTATTCCTTAGCCTCCGTCTCACACACACACACACACACACAAATCAGCTAACATTGCAGGGTGTACTTGGCCCAGACAGAGTTGGCCAGGGTGAGCTTGGATGTGGGCCAGTTAGCCCCATCCCTCTCTCAGATCACTGGGCACACAGGCTTTAGTCCAAACACTAATCATGGATATTTAGTTGGAACTGTTTGGTTGGAGCTATTCTTAGATGGAGGATGTGATCTTGTTTGATGCTGGTGTATTAGCGAAAAGCTTAGGCTTGCAACGTCTGGCTCTGTGGATTTTTCTTTTTAAGTCGTTTGTCTACATGTTAAACACGTACGGCACATGTTTTGTTCTCTCAAATAATTAACCTCTCTAATAGTGTGAATTCTGCTCTACAAGTGGGAACTTATATTTGGGATGGAATGGGCTGGAAAAAAAAAAAAAAAGCAGCAACTTCCCTGTTTACACTTTACATTTCAGAGTTGAGAATGAATTATTCCAAGTGTAACACAGTAGAGCCCACAGTGCATCACGGAAATGCAAATAACTGGCACAAAATTGCAAATAAATAAATATGAGGATACGTTCCACACACCCTTACTATTCACATTAAGTGTGATGCAATTAAGGGGATACATAATAAGCACCAGAATTAATTTTCTCACAGGAAGAAACAGTTGGAGTCCAGATCTAGTGATGATGAGCTGTTGCTCAGCCAACACTGAAGAAGAGAAAATGGCTTGCTTTGGGATGTCTGTGAGTCAGTCAGCCTGTCTGAGGATTTGTTGAAGCTACTATTTGTAAATAGTCTTAAGTTGGACTGGGCGGTATGGCTTAAAACTCATATTGGTATACATTCTTGTGTGTATATATGTGCATTTGTGCACTTCACAGAGTTCTTTCAGAGGCATTTCCACTTCTCATGGCCAGAAAGACGCTTCTCTCGTCTCAAGGGTTGTAAACAAGAATAAGTTGTAGGTAAATGTTTGTCTTAACTTGAAGCAAAAATGTACACACACACACTAAATGGTGACATTGCTTTTGTGGTTAGATAATCAAATTGTTGTGGTTATATGGCATATTAGAGGGTGGCATGCAAATGTTTAATAAACACAATTAATGGAAACTTCAAGGTGGATTTTATTCAATAGCTATAACTCTGTTGAAAATATGAAACTACCATACTATAAAATGACTATTACTATACTACACTGGTGTGGTCACTCACCATATAATCTCCTACCATGGATATTGTTTCTACTGCACACCTGTGGTAGAACGAGTCGCCTTTCAACTTGAAGGTTATGGGTTTGATTCCGCTAGTCTCCATGTTGATGTGTCGTTGGGCAAGACACTTATCCAGGACCAACGTGGGGTTGCTCCTGACGGCTGTGCCGGCAGCGTGTGAGTTGGTATGAAAGATGAGCGTTAGAAAATGGTCATCAGGACTAGTAAAGCGCTATATAATTGCAGACCATTATACTGTGCACATTTTAATATGTTTCATGTCCCATCATTAGTGTCACACATTCTGATGTGTTCCTATCCTGTCTGAATTAGTAAATCAAAAAAGTTATAGCCACATCATCGCTCCCATTGGCCGAATATGGATATGAAAAATACTTAATAACTTGCATGAACAAAAAATAGTTTCTGCTGTTTTAATGCTGTCATATTTACTTCACAACCCCCCCACACACACACACACACACATTTTCAGTCATTGAGGAAAACCTGTATTCTTGAGTAATCAATAATCGTGAGTCTTCATCTATCCTCCCCCCTCAAACTGGGCACGGGAGTCTGTGATGGACAGAGGAGGCGGATGCTCAAATGGCATCCTTGAGACTGTTGCCATGGAGCAAACAAACAGGCTGGCATTGAAAAATAGGCCAACTGTTCATCAGTGTAGATCTTCTACATTCATTTAAAAGTGGCAGTGAGATAACATCCAGTCATTAGTGAGTGGTTACAATGCCAAGACTCAATCCCTGCCCCCAGCACACACACACACACACTGACTGAGATGTAAACAGTCAGGCAGCGCTCCAGGAAATACAATCCCCACACTGCAACTACCCTCAGGCAGGATTATACAGAGGAGGATGTTTTCCAATGTATCCTGCTGTTAATGTGCATGTCTGTGTGTGTCTTATTTATATCTTAATACTTCATTGAATATGTGTACTTTATTCCTTGAATTGGGGTGTCTAATCACTGCAGTGTGTGTGTGTGTGTGTGTGTGTGTGTCTAAAGCCGACCTCCCCTGTCTTCCCTTTGACTGATCTATGGAGCAGAAACAGCCTAAGCCTGATTCTTATTTAAAAAAGACATTATACTTCACACTAGATTTCACATGGATTGGACCGGATGATGAGGCCAGGATGGGGAAGAGTGTGTGTGTGTGTCTGCGTGTGTGCACACGTGCATGTGTGTAATGAGTGGACTGTGGGTTGGTGGGTGGGGGATGGGGGTGGGGCAGCAATTTCCTGAAACGATGAATCCCATTTATTCGGCAAAGACTGTCTCAATTGCCTCACCAGCACACAAAGCTTTTTAATGCTTTAATTGCGTCTCAAAGGAGCAGGGCAGAATCAAATTAGAGATTGTCCTACATTTAGGTTCTTTGTGTGTACAGGGAGTGTGTGTATGTGTGCGTGTGTGAGTGAGTATGCACTATGCAAATGTAGCATGTGAGAAAGTGTCTGTGGGCTGTTGTATGATTGTGTATGATTCATGGCAGTGAATATTAGTTCCTCTGGCAGCCAAGAGTCATACATAGAAGCTTATCACACCCTGTACACACACACACACACACACCTTTGTGTCTCTTTCTCCATCACGTCCACACTGTCTAGGCTATTCCTATACACACGCGCACACACGCATTGGCCAAGCTTCTCTCCTCCACAAACACATCTTCACACTCGCAGCATGTAGGCACCTTTTTTGTCACAGCAGATGGCATGTGTCACAATATTACGGCAGTATTTCATTAACATTATGGGCATCCATCTGTTGTGGGCTCTCCGGCCCCTGTAGAGCACCTTGTTTTGGTCACTGACGGAGAGTGAGAGATAATAAACATTGTTAGCTGCGCGTGTTGCATGGAGCTGGGAGAGGCCGACATAGTCTGAGTGTGTAATGGGAAAACATTCAGGTAAACACTGTGAAAATTGCCCTTAAATCTCCTGCAGTGCTTAATGTTGCATCCTGGATTCAAGCTAGAGAATTTGATTAAGGATTGCTGTTGGATGAATCGCAATAACATTTTTTTTTTTTCAGTCATTTGCAAAACAATTTAACAATCACACTGTTCGAAGAGTGGTATTGTGCGTAGGCTTTCTATTTGATGTGTTTTTTAATAACAAAACTATTGAAATGTCTTTTCAAAAACGACTTCTTTGTTAGTTTTTACTTTTCACATTAAAATCTAACACAGCTCTATAAAGTGAATTATTGAGAGGTTTTAGCTAGAGATGAATGATCTGGGGAAAATACCTTTAGACTGATATTTCCTGACGGATATTGCAATAATGTTAGATTTAAATGTTATGTTAGTTTTGCATATTACCACTCAACACAAGAAAAACATGAACTATTCTATATTGCTATACAATAAAATGAATTAATAAAACAAACATGTATGCAATACATTAAGTTGCAGCTGTTTGAATTAGTAATTTTGATCAGACAATAAATATTCTGTCTTAGTTTTAGCCGCATAGCCAGTTGTACAACTCTGCATAATGTTTAAGTTTCTACAATTTCTCAACAGCACATGTTACCAGCTGTTATGATGATGACTTCAAAGACCACAAAGTATAAATTAGAGTTGAGACTGTAATCATATTTGTTTTCAAGTCGGTACTAGTTTGCAACAATACCTTTGATACAATCGAATTTGCTGATTTGATTCATTAGTAATCAGCTATTATTTTCACAAAACCTGGGTCAAGCTAAAAACCGATTCTTCAGATGCTTCAGATACAGTCTCAGCCTGGTCAGAGCAAGGAAAGTTCTCGGCATGCCCACAACATGTGAACTGTCCTGACGACAACAGTCCACTCCATTCAAACATCATCTCAGTCAGTCTGACGAGATCTGTTATGAACATCTGCTCTGAGTGTTCGTTACATGCCGACAGCTCAAAGTACAGGTTTGAACTAACGTCTGTTTGTAAAGTCACCCATAAGAAGCTGCACTGAGATATGGGATTTGGCCAGCCGTTTACTAAGTTGACGTCATGTGCTCGTGAAGAAGACCTGAAAGTTATTTGTAGCCACTGCTGCGATATTACCATTGATCAACACATGATTTATTTTTGACTGGTCATTTCAAAGAGTTTCTGGTTATTCATCCTTCTGCCATGGGAATCACAGTTCCCCCTCTCTTCTCTGCACATACGCATTGGGTCGGAGTTTCCGTGAAGGACTGCACGTTTCCCATCAAGTTTGTTTTTTTATAAATCCTGAACTGTGGTCAGAAAGTGGCATACGCCTTCTTTTGTGTGTATGCAAGCTTAATATTTCAGGTTCCATGGCCAGCAGTGGTCCAACTGATTTACAGTCATTTGCATTCTCTCATACAACCCCTGATTTGGTTTATGATGTTCTGGCTTCTAAGTTCTCTCTGTTTCGTTCTCATGCCCTCATTTCCCTCGTCTTTGTCCTCTTCTGTCTCCTCTGCCTCCTTTTTGGTTTCCCGAGGGGCACGATGCACAACCTGGGGCTGTTGATCAAGAGAAACTTTGGTATATTAAACTTTTACATTCTGTACTCCACAGGGAGGAAATTAGAACTAGGGCACCAGAGCTACCCTCATGCCCAGGGGGCAACCTGTTTGTAGACAAAACCACAAGCACATAAGCAATTTTTCCACTTGTCTAAGAACTCAATAACGCCCACTAACATCTGGATTTTGTTTGCAGTTGCAGACAGAACGTCAGAGTCAAATCACTCGGCATTAGACAGGTTTTTATCAGCTCCATCTCTTATCTTGCACTGATGGAAACTTCACACCCAGTTGAAATTGGTGCAAATTAAAAAAAATGTCAGCGTTCTATCAGACACTGACGTGCACCAACCTAAAAATCTTTAGGTTGCCTTTTAATTCTAAAAGGACCAAAGGAAGAGACTGAGGTGTATCCACCCTCATATTATTCCATGATTTTTATTGTGCTTTCTTATGTTGTGTTGTTCTGCCTCTGCCCACATTGCTTTCCTACACTTTGGTTTCCAGTGTTTTTGTGACAGTGAACATGACTCACCAGGGGAGAAAAATGAAAGGCAAAGTCCTCTTCTGGCGTTGGGAAAGGAGCTGTTTTTGCTGTGTGGGTTGCATGGCTGCCTGTAGCTAAGTGTTTTGTGTTGACACAGTCTCTGTGTGGCACAAAGCCATATAGCCGAGCTGTTGTTTGCCGAGTTTGGTCTATGCCACAGTGGATGGAGAGATAACAGAAAAGGTTATTCTGTTTTACAGTCGAGGTTCTGTCTCCGGGCAGCAGCTAGGTTGGTGTGTGTATGTGGTGGCAGCCTGACCGTGTCAGTTCTTCTCATGACAACTGAACGTGTAATGGCTCAGGTCGCCGTGCTTGTCACCGTGTGTGAGTTTGAATGACCTTTCAGTTGTCCAACCTTTACGGACTCTCTTCAAGCATACATATGTGTTTTTATCTATACCGTGGGGAGCTTTAGTCGGAATTCTTCCCCCAGTCCTAAGCATGTAAGAGCCAAGCACTCGCAAAACAAAATTCAAAAAGGTGTATTACTACAACCTGAAGCAATCCTGTTGCTTTGCATATTCTCTGAACATAGTTCTGTGAATGCAAAGCAGCCGGTTTTGTAGTTAAAAATGAAGCTGTGTGACATGCCATGGGGAGCAGAGTACAAAGTGACAGGTCATTCCTAACAGCAGCAGGCTGGTTTCCCGTAAGTGCTGCAATCAGATTTCTGATGGGGTTTTTTTTTTTATGCCTGCTCAATCATAGTGGGAAAATGTCGATTTTTCTTTTTCTCCCCACCTGACCCATTATGCAGCCTGCTGAGAAATAATGAGATTTTGTCCCTATTTGGGTTTGATTCTTGCTGTGCACACAGCCAGGCCTTGAGAAAGTAGTGTGGACAGAATTACGATAAGAACTATAAAAGCAACATTTAGTCTAAGCAGAAGGATAATTTTCAGGTCATACAATGACGAGAGAAAGGTTCTGAGAGGAAATGGGTGGCATTTAGTACAGTTTTATCCAACATGCCTAACATTAACCCTACCTGCGGCTACAGGGACATTGTGGCAGTTCAGTAACTCATTATACACAGCTTTCTCAAGGCGGGTAGGCCTCACTGTTCTGCATCATAGGTAATCGGTACTAGTTTGCAACAATACCTTTGATACAATCGAATTTGCAAAATAGGCAAAATATGTGGAATTTTATGTGGAATTTTTCTCATAGATATTAATGTTACAATTTGATGTATAATTTAAGTCAGGCTTTAGTTCAATAACTACTGTGTTTATAGATCGAAACCTTAATGGAACTGGAAATGTAAAAGTAACTACTATACAGTAGTACACTGATGCAAAAACGATCTAAAACAGAAAGATTACGCCGCAGCCTTTACAATTTGCCGATTGCATTGTTAAAAACTGCAGAGTAGGTTGTGTTTCATGTTTATTTTCTTTCACGTCTAAGCTGATCACAGGATACTACAAGATAGCGCTGCCTCATCATTAACATGATGTCTACCATGTTGAGCACGTTTTGTTATTGTTGTGTTTCATCTTTTTAGTTTTCTTCTTTATACTTTTTGATGGAATATACCCAGTTCCGCACGAACGATTCTGCTGTAATGTCACACATGTGTTAAGTAGCACCACCTAAAAACACTGTTCGACGAGGGACCCCTTTCACTGCTGCACCACACATGCACTAAGGGTCTAGCTGTTTGACAATTACTGTGGTACTAACTGCAGGAATGACCAATTTACTCCACCACACCTGAGCGGAAAAGAAATGTCATATGTGTGAAAACATCTGCATCCTTATTATTGTCATGACTTGCCATCACGGGGTTCTTACTTGTTCTTCTCTGCTGTTTTTCTCTTTGGCAGGCTTCATCGCAGCAGCTGAAATTTACAACCTCTGACTCGTGTGACAGGATCAAGGATGAGTTTCAGTTCCTCCAAGCACAATACCACAGGTGCAAACAGAAACACCCATGTCTATTTCTACATACACACACATTACATACATGGCTGTCTCATAGTATACATAGTATATCTCCAGGCCATAATAGGCTCAACCTTTGCTCCTAATTGTTGAAGTTGAATATCTGAAATGAGCTGTAGTATGGCAACAGGAACCTGCCATATTTTAGCCAGAAATTAAAATATAAAATACTTAATTTCTCAACATTATTCGTTAATTTGTGAAATCTTGCTCAATTCTCAGTGTACAGGCAAGCATACAATTATAAATGTAGCTTAGGAAGAATTATGTCTCTGTTCATAAATCAATAATGAATCATCAGTGTTTGCTTTGGTTTAAATGGGGAAGATAGTTCAGTGAATTTCCAGTGGGAAAAGGAACTGTTGCCTTTTAGCTCCATAAACTAACATTTGTGTACTACATTGTAGTACACTACATTGTATTTCTTTGTGAAAATGAGACTAGATAATTATAAATTGAGAAATAACGGTTTGTACTTGAGAGACATCTCAGCAGTCGACTGTGATAAAAATAAAAGCTGCCTTTATTCCCCTTCACTTTAACTCAAACACACTGAAACATTTTTATAAATTTATTGTATTTTATTGACTCATACCTAATTTAATCTCGTTGACCTGTGGCTATAGATCATTTTTACAGCCCAAATTCCGCCACAGTGCAGGATGAGGCACCTCCGAAGTATCTTATCTGATTGTAAGTCATCTTTTTGACAGTAAAGAGTGGTGGGTGGGGGGTGGCGGGGTGAGACAGGGTCTGCGTCTCAGTGAGAGAGCCTGTCTTTGTAAGATGATGGACTTTGAAGACCATTTTCCTTCCTGAGGAGTTGGGTTTGTTCCTCTGTACCTGTTCTCTGAGAACCTCACAGAGGCTCTGCCTCTGCTGAGACAGGCGAAGGCAGATGAAAGCCTGGCATATTGTGTGCAAAATCCCTGCTCTGGTCTGATCACTCTTGTTTGTGGAGGATTTTGAAGCTGCAATAACACCCTGTGTGTCTTTTTCCTTGCCTTTGGTTTTTGTAATTCCCACAACGATGAGCAGCACCGTTTAACCCTCTTCAGAGAGGCAGGGCTCAGTTGAAAGAAGACCCTTTTTGTCTGAGCATACAGAACATGCATACAGTGCCTATTGACTCAGGAGTGGGGCTGGGATAGGGTTGGGGGGGCTTGGGAACTACAGATGGGGCTTTGTAGTGCTCTGTCGCTGCACTGTGCTTGTCTGATGCTGAAGCCTTTAAAAGGCAAATGTACCGCAGGCGTTCCCTCGGGTATAGTAGCAAGCATTGTAGCTGTCATAGTCTTCCTCCTCCCACCCCCCTTTTTACCTCCTCCCCCTCCCCCTCCCCTCGTTCACATGCATAAATAGATCAGGGAATACATAAATCAAAATAAAGATGACAGCAGGAACGATTTAGAGACGGAAGACTCGGCAATAAAACTCCATCAAAGTGTCGTTTGAGAGCAGCGGTGCAGGCCCAGGGGCTTCTGAGCACCAATCAGAGGAGGCACAAAGCCAATCCCAGGTAGGCTGGCAGCAGGGAGGCCTGTTGTCATGACAACCCACCACACAGCCTACGCATGAACACAGGGATAGCAGAGAGGGTTTAATGTAGGAGGGAAGGGCAGTGGCAGTTTTGGATAAGTGGAGGCTGCTTATTCAAACACAGGAAGAAGGTGGCAGAATAAAACCGCTCGTCACGGACAACAAACAAACAAAAAAAAACAGGTTCCATCTCTTGAACAGTTGATCAGGTTGGGTATCTGTTGCATGTGGTCACCACCATGATCACCTAACCTGTAAGCTGAGTTGACGGGACATGTCTTTTCTCAATTCTTTCCTTAAGTCATGGAAAGCTGGTCCATATCTAGAAATCAAAATCACAATACGACCTTCTGCAATATCCCAAATTGAAAGACAATACATTATTTAACAAGGAAAACATGTGAGACGGCAGGATTACGGGGAAATTCTGCAGCGCTGAATTCAATTCACTTGCCCGAAAATCTTGACAGTTTAGATGCAAAAATGGTCAGTCCTACCCATTGTGGATCATATCACAATTATGTCTATAAAAAGAACTGCAAAATGTTTTATTTATTTTTGTTAGCATATCTTTTAGCTTTGATATAAATGCAGACCAGTGTCTACTGAAAAAAGTGTTAGCCTTTAGATGCTTGCTTTTAATTTGCCTAAGGCGTCTGTGAAGGCAACTAATCATTAATGACGGACACAAAATTTAAAGCGCGTCACATGCTGTTAGATTAATTAGGTAATCATTTTAATTTAAGTTTATATGCTGCTGTAATCAAACACACAGTGTGATGTTTTACCTGCTGTCTTAATGGTGCATTTTAGCTGTTTTACTGCTTCCCAAAAAACCTGCTTGACCTTTTGTAATGGGTCAGCTGCTGAATACATACATTATACATTATAGTCACCTAAGACAAAAGGTCAGGGATGCGACAGAGTTAACTCTCCTGCTAATCTCTGGTGCAGAAATCAGAAAAAATGCTTGTATTGCTAAATCCAATGGAAGCCCACAATTCTGCTGGATTGAACACTTTTGGAAATTGTTGGAATCAGTTATTTTAGTTAAAATAAAGTACAGAAATGCACCAAGTAAAGCATTTATCCACTGGTGTTTAAAACAAAAGGAAAAAAAGCTTCATCGTTTCCATATGCACTAATAACAACCGTGTAGTTCAGATAGAGATGACCAATACTGAAGGTAACTCCAGCCAACCCTGCTGCTGCTGCTGCTGCAGTAATTATAGACGCTCGGAAAATGCTGTACGTTAGAGACAGCTCACATTATGGTTGTTTGTAACATTGTGTTCAGTCGGGCAGTTAAGACTTATCAGCGATGAAGATTCATGCAGCGCTCGCCGTAATGGGGCTGTCATTCCTGCAGACAGCTGAGAACATCCCTGCATAAATATACACACATCATCAAACAGGTTTGTCAGACTTACCCTAAATATAATCGTATCCAGTGTGTGCCTGTGCATATCTTTAGGTGACATGAGACTTATCAGATGTTGCCTTCTGAGACCTGCATGTTGTATCTGGCTGTTTCAATCAAAGGCATCATGGGGGATATTTTTTTTTCTTTCTTCAATCTCTGTCTTATTCACTCAGCGATCAGGCTGACGTTTTGACGCGTCCTCCTTTGTCCTGTCGCCTCACATATCATCAGTTCTGACGTGATTACAGCTAATGGCTGTTGGAGGGACTGGGTCACAGGAAACGTTCCGCTGCTATATATAGACTTCTTACTTCACTGCTTCTTCCCTGAATTAGAAAGCAGGATTTAGGCTAGGCCCATCTCTGTAGGTTGGAACAGGTTTGACCCCTGTCAACTGACACCAGGCCAAGTTTGATGACAAAGTTGTTGCTGACTAGTACAAGTGATGATGATAACGATGGTAATGATGATGATAATTATTGAGGTGGCGGTGGTGATGATAAAGACGGTAATCGGGGCTGAGAGGATGACGGCGGAGGTGGTGCTGATGATGCTAAATGTGGAGGCAGTGATGAGGGTTGAAGTGATGATGAAAGTGATGACAGTGCTGTTGGTGAAAGTGGAGGTAATGATGATGAAGGAGGGGAGAAGTCATCAGGTGTCAGCACTTTAGGAGGATGACTGTCAAGATGACTAACAAGCTCTAACTCTGTGCTCCTCCACCTTTCTCTGCAGTTTGAAGCTTGAATGTGACAAGTTGGCCAGTGAGAAGTCGGAGATGCAGCGCCATTATATCATGGTAAGTGAGCTGTGTGTCTGTGACTTCCATGGATGTTTGTTTGCAAATAAATACTTTTTAACTGTTCCCCATCCTCCTCCACCAACACCCTGCAGTTTTCTTATTTTCTGTTCAATTCAAAAAGTAGTCAAACCTTTTTATCTATACAAACTGCACACAGACGAATTGTTGAGTAGATGTTAACGCATCCGAACACACATACATACACAAACTTGTTTTTATATCTTAGGGAGGACACATCATTGACATAATGCCTTCCCTAGCCCCTTAACCCAATTCCAACCCTAAAACAAGGTCTTAACCCTAAAAAGGCCCTTTTAAAGTAGTGGGGCCCAGAGAAAATGTCTCCTCAAGGTTGTTTTTACATTTTCTGGACCTCACAAAAATATAAATACAAGTACACTCACACTCAGGATTCACAGCAATCCTTTTTACGACTCTCATTGACTTCCATTAATTAGGACAGCCTAAAAGCGTTATCCCCAACCTTAACCCTTAACCATAACCAGTTAATACCTAACCTTAAACGAACCACAGATCAAATTCTAAACCTTAACTTCACCAGTTCCTCAGAAATTCAGTTCGGCCTCAGTAGGACCAGGTTTTGGTCTCCATGGCGTCTACTGGTCCTGACGAGGTCGGTGTTAATGGCAGAAAAGGTCCTAACGATGTGACATATACAAGCACACATGCATATTATTCTTTCCTTTTCAATTCTGGTTATTTTATGTGCGTGTTCCTCTCTCCTCCACCATTATTTCCTCCCCCCTCTGTTTCTCTTGCCCTCTGTCTCTCTGTACACACACACACACACATACATATTTGAAAACACAGATGTGCTCACCACTCTCCGCTCCACCTCAGGACTAATCTCATTGTTGCTGGCCATGGCTGTGTAGCCGTCTGATGTTTTGCCTCTAATTGATCCTCTGACTGGCTTTAATCTTATCTAATCTGTGCCGCCGCATTGCTCTCTCCACCATTAGCCAGCCAGCAGACACAGACGCATACACACACATACTCGTGTGTGTGTGTGTGGGGGGGTCTGTGTGTGACATACACGCTCATACTCACTCAAGCATTGTCAGTTTGATCGGAGCCGTTCCCACTCACAAAGACAGCATGACTGTCACTTTTTGTACAAAAAATTCAAGCATCGCCTTGAACGTCGAAATTGTAAACATCAATAGCTCAATCTTTGCAGTCTGAAAGAGCAACAGACTTTTTGAAATAGTTTGGTGATTCATTTGACCTTTGGCTGTCCTCACTGACCTCTCGAATGAGTAATGTTTTGTTGTTTGCCATAGAAGGTTTTGGACTTTTTGGACTTCTCATTAGTGACATCACTTTGCGTTTGGTATTTGTATTCACTTTCTAGATCCCTGTACAGGGCACATCACCTTGCAGCTGCTGTGTTGTTTTTGTCCCCAAGGCAGTTTATTTTCTTTAATAATATTTGCTTTCTGTTCACCTTGTGCCTTAATGGCTGCCATGTAAAAGAAATACTTTACCCTATCAATCTGTCGTTTCTGTTCTCTGTTGGTTTTAATCCCTGAAATATTGCAGCTTCATGTCACCATGAGCACAAGCTCAATGTTTTACCGCCATAGAAATGACTACGACAAATATGGACTACCAAAATGAAGACTATTACACTGCTTTTCTTCAAACCTCTTTTTGTTGTATTTCCTTTGGAAGACATGTAAGAGAAATACAAAGCAGTCCAGATAGAGGAGTCACTCCTGGAGTGTTCGTATAACCCACTGAGTAGTTATGATTACATCTCTAAAGGCTCATATGAGATCGACAGACTTACATCACACACTCTTATTGTTGAGAGCTGTAGCTGTGACTTAAAAATCTAAATTCACTCCATCAGTCTAGTGTCTGAATAAATAAAGTATTTCATCAGTAATGATCTCATCTCAAAACGGATCTCAAGATAAATGAGAATGCATCACATCAGTGCTGTAGGAAACTGTATTAGTCAAGAAAATAGTTGATCAGTAATGAAAATAATTCCAAGTTGTAGTTTTCTACCATAGCTAAAAAAAAAAAAGATGCTGACTTCCCACATGGTTACCATGACAACAAATCAAGGCAGCAGAAGCACCACAAATGGATGGATGTCATTTGATTTAAAGTTTTTTTTTATGATTGCACTATGTCCACTGCATTTGAAGAAGCAGAATGTTTGTTCCCATTTGTTCTAACTGGGACTGTGATTCTTTGATACAGAGGCACAAACAATACTTTACTTTTTTACTACCCTTTGTGTTACTGCGGCAACATGAATTTCCCCTATGGGGATTAATTAAAGTGTGTCTTGTCACATTCCTGCTGTTATCTAACTGCACCATTTAAAATGCATAATTTCTTTAGAAAAAAAAGAACAAAAGGATTCTACCAATATTTGGTTAAAGTGAGGCTATAAAAGTGAACAGAATTAATGCAATATTGCCTCCTCGTTCACTTGCTCCCTTGTACTCACACATGCACACAGACACACCATGTGTGCATGCACACACACGCACTTGTAATCGCACTTCCACTCCATCAGTGGCAAGCTCAGCCTTGTATCCCTACAAAAATCCCCTCCTGCCGCTGGCCTTCTAATAGCATATCAGGTTGCCCCACTCTTCCAGCCAGCGGCAGCACCTCCATTTCCCCAGTGCAGTAATTGCTTTAGGGAGCTTCCACATGGACACAAACAGTTACAGTGTGTGTGTGTGTGTGTGTGTGTGTGTGTGTGCGTGTGCGTGTGTGCGTGTGCATTTATGTGTGAGAGAGCTGTGTGCTGTTTGTTTTCCAGAGACAGAGCCAGTCCCCCTGCAGACAGAGTGGGTGATTAACAGGGTTGACACCTAGAGGGTGGCCCTCTCATTAACACTGAACACACACACACACACACACACACGCACACACACACACACACTCAGTTCCTTTTACTGCTTGTAGCTGTGTGCCTTCCGTTTGTTTGTTGATTTGAATGATTAAATGAGTAACCGTGTTGAAGGTGTGTCATTTGGGTTGCGAATGCACCGTGTGTTAATTAATACTGATGCCAAGTTTTCACTTAATCACCTTATTTTTCACTCCACGGTTGAAAATCTTCAAAATGATCTCCAGGTTTTTAAATTCTGCTTTTGCAACAAGCATATAAATATCCTGAATTATTTTTATCATCATTTATGGAGAGGATACATAAAGATTTGGTTCATTTGTTGATGTAACCTTTCTTTTTCTTTCTTTTTCAGTACTATGAGATGTCTTACGGGCTTAATATCGAGATGCACAAACAGGTGAGTCCGTTATTTCACACGAGTCTCCTGAATTATTTTCTTGTGTATGAAAAACTTTATTTTGCTAAGGCAAAAAAGGGAACAGGAAGATCTCTTGAAAATGTATCGCGAGTGAGTGGGAGGGTTTCCTACCTCAGGTGCCTCCCCTCACTTGAAGGTTGTAGGAATTTTCCTGCACTTGTGAGCAGACAATCTCCCACTGCATTCTTCATATGAGAAATCATAACATGTATAGGTATATAATGAGTTTAAAGTGCACTGTGGTATTAAAAAGTCAAGGTATCTAAACCACTAAAATGTTCTGTCATACCGTGCCTAAGGTGTAACAGTAAATGACTCGCAATACCATGATAACCTGACATTGGGGCTGGTGTTTGCTTCTTCCTACACATAACGTATGTCTGCCGGGTTCAGGTGGGGTTGGACAAAAAAATATGGGTTCAGACAGACGGGCCACACGTTAAAGCCTTTAAGATAATTAATTGTTTAGTTGTTCATGCTGATAATTCAGCTGAGAAAGATTTATGGCCATCAAAGCCTGGAAGGTGCTCTTGCTGCCTGTCGCTAACATGATCTATGAAAACAAAGAAAACAAGACATTTACGTCCACAACCTTGAACATAAATGACTAAATAACGTCTCGCACTGTGTGATGCAGTCACAGCTGTGCATTCCCAACCCAATTTCGCCTCCGCACATTTGCAGCTCACTGATTGGCAGGTGTGAATTGTGGAAATAATCTCAAATGTTTGAATGTCACCTGCAGCTCTGTGTAAAAATAAAAACAGCAGAGGGGTTTTCAGATTAGTTTTTGTCCACTCTAAAATCAATATTCCATTTCTGCTGAATATGGAAATGTTTATGCAGCATTTTTATTATTTCAAATGCTGGTAAATTTGGTAAAATTGCACTAAAATGACAATGTGTGGATTTTAATGTTATGTTTTAGAGGTAATCTGGCTTTTTTTTGCCTCTGTTCTTTGTTAAATAAACAGCTAGTCACTTATTCATGTATATTTGCACATTTTTGTTCTCAGAAATTGATAGTTGATGAAATAACTTGACAAATTATAAATCAGCCGTTGACCGCTGTTGACCGCTTAAGTACTTAACAGACATCTTTAATGTGGTTGCCAAAGGTTGCCCAACTCCTGTGCAGACACTGCAGTTGGATCCCGTGGAGCCACTTTAAACAGAAAAGAAAAGGAAGCCTTTGCTCGAGCAGGTGCCCATACATCAGTTTTTGTGGCTGAAGCAGGGGAAGTAATTTATGATCAGTCTGTAGGAGGGAAAGAACGATGGGTCTCCGAAGGGCCAGCCCTTATCGCTGACCTCGTCTGGTTCTGCCACATACACACGCACACACACGTACTGTCTTATGATTGACGGCCCATGCTGACAGCCATATTGGAAGAACCGAGTGGGCTATGACAAATTGAAACACACACACACACACACACACACAGAAAGAGGTAGCAGCTCCCATGATTTAAAGATCTTCACATTTATGCACTGACACAAACTCTGAGGTAGGAAGTGAGGCACAGGCACTGGGATACATGCAGGGCAAACACACACACACACACACACACACACAGGGTACGTGGTGTGAGCGTGTGTGTGTATTCATCTCAGTTAGCCCATATGCTACATTTGCATGTTACTAGCACATGCTCTTAACCTTTTGTGAGAGAGAGTGTGTGTGTGTGTGCGTGTGTGTGTGTGTGTGTGTGTGTGTGTGTGTGTTTGCATGTACATGCTTTCCACAGGCACAATATGAGTGGGTGCAAAGAGTTGCTAGTTCCATTAGAGAGTTGAAATTGAAGGGGATGTGTGTAAATGAGTGTCGAGGAGCATTCATGTCTAGGCCTATTGTGCAGATCTACCCTCCTCCACTCCTCCTCCTCCTCCTCCTCCTCCTCATTTTTCCACCTCTGTCTCTGTTTCCCTTTCTCTCTCTCTCTCTCTCACATGCTCACACGTTCAATTGCTCCCTCTTGATCACTCTGTCCTACTCAATTCAAAAAGTGCCCCTCTATTCTGTTCCCTCCCTCTCCCTCTGTTCTCCTCTCTGTGTGTGCGTGCGTGCATGCGTGTGTGTGTGTCGAGGAGAAGCAAAGTTGAGCTGTAGATTGAACTGGGAATATGTTGAATTGAGCTGTATTATTGATGGGTTCTCTTTTGTTAGTTCTGCCTTTCACTCGGTGTTGCTCCCTGTAACCATAGGTCCTACCTGACGACATGTTATCGAGTGGCTTTTTCACACACAGCATGTGTCCATGCTACAGTTGCCCTTGACCCAGTATCCAAGAAGTAGTGCAGAATCAAACAATCTTTGGAATGAAGTGTGTTTCAGACATGAACTCCGCATTATGTCCAGATAATTGTCACGCAGAGGTGTCAGAGAGTCCGTGTGTGTGTGTGTAATGATGAGCGGATAAGAGTGAGGCGCTTGATGGGAAGTTGTGCTCTGCATGCCTAATGACTGTTACAAGGGCCCCTCTCTCCTCATCGTGCCACAAATTAGGCTCTAACACAATTACTGCTGCTTTGCATATCTCACACGGATTGGATGATTACCAACCAAATGTGATAATAGACGTATGTGAGAAAGACGGGGAGTGTGCATGTGTGCGTGCTTCCAAGAGTTTCGAGAAAGCATATCAAGTACGAGCAACTTAATTAATGAGGTGATAAAGGGATTCTGATATGGCTGATATATGTGTAAGCGTGATTGTGTGATAGTGTGTGTGTGTGTGATACAAAGTGTGTGCCCGGGTTCAGAAAGGTCACAGCAGACGCTCCTCATACCAGTGAAAGTGTGGCATGAATCGCTGAACGTCAATTTTAATATAATGGGGGTTTAAAAGACGAGCCTGGTAATGTATTTTCCCAGTCAACGAATGCTGTGATCCAACGATACGTTCATTCTGCTAACAGGAATCGTCTGTGTTTACAAAGCCCGTTGTGTGGAGTTATGATGGGAACTACATGATGCTACCAAAGTATGATCCTGACGCAGTGATCAGAAGTGCCGTGACTGCTCCTCTGTACTCAGGCGTGGAACAATTTGAAAATGTTTTTTTATTCTGACCAAATTATGATGATGTATTATATTTGTGATAATTGTAGAAAAGATGCTAGAAGATCTCTCCCAGCAGCTGAATGGCTGCCTGTTCCCTCCTGATTTTGGAGTTGCTTTGTTGGGGTGCAGTCTGCGGGATATTATCCTTTTTTTTTCTGCTTCTTCTCCGGTACAACTGCGTGACTTTCATTACATGTGATATTCCAAGCATGGTCCAGTTTCTGTCAATCTGTCTTAGATACATTTTTGATTTTACACACTAAAAAAGGGGCTTGTACTATGGCATAAAAGGTTTTTACTCTTGAGGAGACCCAGCTAGTGTGTTTACCCCTTTTTTTTAGGGTAGGCAGTGTCGGGCTAGACATTCAGAGTTCAGCATAAGACCCAGATACTTGGTAATCACGACCAGAACTCCATCACCCCCACAGAGCAGGTTGTTGTTTCTTGAGAAGCAAATTCTCAGATTCATGGATTTTTCCCACAATGCACAGTGCCTCAACTGTGAATTCAGCCATTATAGATTGTATTATCTACACCCCTGGTTTTTCTACTGTGATATGTCAAACTGTATTATGTGAAAAAAGACCGTGAAGGCTGCTCATCAACCCAGTTGGCCCTGTGTTGTTGGCGCATGAGTGGGTGTGGTTTCCACTCCATTTCAATTTGCCATCGGAAAATATTGCGCGGTCC
Organism: Solea senegalensis; assembly: GCF_019176455.1. NCBI lineage: Eukaryota > Metazoa > Chordata > Actinopteri > Pleuronectiformes > Soleidae > Solea > Solea senegalensis. The sequence continues at coordinate 3,189,114 of NC_058034.1, read as the reverse complement.
AAAACCATCGTTAATAATGATAACAGAAGAATGAACACATTCCATCACTTGTCACTGTTGTCACACAAATAGAAAATGGCCCGTAATGTCTGCCAACAATCATAGCTGTGAAACAATAAAGGTTTTCCACAGCAACTCCACTGCAGTTCAGCGTCATATCTGGCACCTCTTTTACTGCCACCGCTCGATTCTGCACTCGCTGCCACAGCACACAGGCCAATGCAGCACAGTCTGTGTGTCAATGGTGTTAGCGTTCGGGTCCGAACATGTGCAACAAATGTAAAGGTGGAGTGATCGAGCTGTAAGTCTGTTTTTATGTGCAACCACACAGGCTTGACAAAGATCTAGACTCTATAGACTGAAACGCAGCCGCAGAGGAAAGCAGAACGTATGTGTTTTTTAAATGAAAATGTGATAATGTGGGTTACACCGTTGGGAAACATTTGCGACTCATTTTTAAAAGGTAACATCACCCAAAAAAAAGCAATTAATAGGGTTTGAAAATTTAAATTCTAGAGACTCTAATTCAGTGGCTGAACTTCTGTTTTATTTGGGATTTGTTGATCATGACAAATTGAATCAGAATTGCCCTAAAACTGATGAAATCTTCGTCCACAGGCAGAGATAGTGAAGAGATTGAACGGGATCTGCGCACAAATCCTCCCCTACCTATCTCAGGAGGTAAGCATGCACACACACACACACACACACACGCAGACATCACTAACCCCTGACCTGCGGCCCTATTCCTTACAGTGCTGAATGAGATCACCCTCATTCCTGACTCATTATCTTTCCACCTCTGTGACCCCTCGCTCAGTTTCTCCCGTTCTCCTTCTCTCTCCTCCACCCATCATTCATCATCACTGGCTTCCTGTATCCCCCACTTTCTCTTTATTCCTCTCTCTCTCTCCCATCTTGATGTTCTACCATATTCAGTGCACTGCCCTCTTCCATTTTGACCTCCCGTCTCACTCCCCTCCCTCATCATCCCCCCCCTTGTCTTCTTTTCCTTTATACGTGTGTGTGTGTGTTTGTGTCTGTCAGTGTAATAAATGGTTGTGTGATTCGGATAAGGCATGCTCTTATCTGCCCAACAGGGGGTTGACCTCCACCTATTACAGCCCACCAGCCGACCATCCATTCTCCAGTGTCACATAAGGCTTTTTTTGTGTGTGTGTGTGTGTGTCTGGATGAATAGCTGAATGGTGTGAGTGAGTGGTTGGTTGGGTTGGTTGGTATGTGTGTGCATCACTAGGGCTTGTTGGGCCTCTGTTGCTACTGTTGATATTGATCTAACCTTTCAACCCCTCTCCCCACAAACCCTCCTCCCCTTGTTTCTGCCTCATTTTTATTGTCTCCCTCACTTTTCCCCCGCCCTCCCCACCCTCCCCACCCTCCGTCATCTCCAGCACCAGCAGCAGGTACTGGCAGCCATAGAGAGGGCCAAGCAGGTCACCCCTCCGGAGATGAACTCCATCATAAGGGTAAGATGTTCCTGCCTGCTGTGATGGATAGAATAGTGCAGTTATTGGTCAGTTAGATAACTTCTGTTCTTTAATGGCCGTCTTTACATTTACAAATGTTGAATGTTTTTGATCAGTTATTAATCAGCGTATCGATGTATGATCTTTAGCTTCTCTCACCGTTGGCCAACTAATAAAACACAAACATTGACATGTTCATTCAGAATGGAGATGATTGTTGAACTCTTCCAGTAATTTGAAATTCATATAGTTTAAATATTATGTAATAATATTATGTATATGTATATATATGTATGTATATGTATATATGTATATATGTGTATATATTATGTATATATATATATACATATACATATGCATATTATGTATATATATATACATATATGTGTATACATATATATACTTATACATATGCATATTATGTATATATATATACATATACATATATTATTGTATTGCTTTTATTTTAAATCAAACTCTAATTAGTAATCAGTGATAAAAGTAGCTGTTTCTTGTGTTGATTTCCTGTATTCAGCTAATAGTTGCTGTGAGGATGCATACTTTCAAAATACAGAATGTTTTCTTACGACAACACAGCATCTTTTCTCCCTGGGCACATTCACTGGAGTCACTTATATTATCTATAAGTCCAGTCTATCATTGAGCTGCATGAGTCACAGAAGAAGAGCCTCACCTCTGCTGCTTTAGGCGTAGAAAGTACACTTCTATACAGACTTGTGTTGATTGGACGTGTTTTCCTGACTATTGGGACATGTCCACTTTCAGCCTGTCCCTGATTACCATCGGTATCTTCCTCTAATAGCTGCTAATATCACTATATGTACCTACAGTATGTAGAGCACTTGTGGATCCAAAGCAGTGCTGTTCATTTCATAGGCAGGGTGAGCTTAGGTGGATAAATGCTTATGTCTACGATAAGTCCGTCAGAATTGTGATAAATATCAAGTCGCTGATGTGTCATTCTGCGTGTGTGTGGAGTGATTGGCCTGCACTGGCCTGCCACTTAATATTTGTTTTTTTTTGGAACGAAGACGCATGATTTTGCCGTCTGTCGTCTGTCCTCTGCTGGATTATGGACATTTTATTAATTTTAACACCAGGTTACTCCCTCTGATATTTCCCTTCACCCCTTTTCACTGTGTTTAAGATAAATAAGTTACGTGTGCTGCAGATTGTCCATCGACTGGGCCTGTACTTAATCTATGATGTATTCTATTGTGCTGTAGCTATTAGTGCTCATAGTGCCTCACATGTCGTATTAAACACCAGTTGTGATTTATACCAGGTCTGTGAATTGCAGATTTTGTATTTCTTACAGTATCAGTGTGTGTGTGTGTGTTTGTGTGTGTGTGCATGTGTGTGTTTGTCTTCTGTGCAGCAGCAGCTTCAGGCTCACCAGCTGTCTCAGCTCCAGGGCCTGGCCCTACCCATGACCCCACTGCCTCTGGGCCTGAGCCAGCCAACTCTCCCCGCTGTCACCACCTCCTCCGGTCTCTTCTCCCTCTCCTCCCTGCTGGCTTCCCAAGCCCAGCTGGCCAAGGAGGAGAAGGCGTCACGTGATGGTGTGGACAGCCACCGCGAAGAGGACGGGGACAAGTCTGATTAGCTGGTTTCCCATTCAGCTCTGTTTTCACCCAGGGACCCGAATCCCAAGATTTGAGCCCCCTTGGCCTACAGTCACACTACTGGTCTCCATCTACCTGACCGTAGTTATCATGGGCTTTCATCCCAACACCATTTTAGCATATCTGTATGTATCTTTCATGTCTCTCTCTCATTAAGTCTGTATCTTTTCTTCACACGCACTCTTTTGTGTATGTGATTAAACAGGACTTCTACTTTTTTTTTTTTTTACCAGCGCTGCTTTCTATTTCTGTTGTTTCCTGTCGTCCTGTCCCTGTTCTTGCTCATGTTCTCTCTTCCTGTTCCTTTGCCTCTGTTCCAGGCAGAGTTGTTTGGTGAGACTGGACACACAGTCCTGTAAGTGTCCGAACAGGCTTAATGTTAAACAAAGGGATTCTTTGGCAAACCATAAAACCTGTCACAGACACTACGCGGTTCTCGAAACTCACTTTCCTAACTGGTTCAAAGCTAAATTTAAACACTGGATCGGGGGCTTGTTTAAACATTTGCCCGAATGCTGAAGTGAAGGAGAGAAATTTCCGTCTCGTGTTTCCTTCTGCAGCTGCAGTCACATCACTAACCAAATGCTGCTTCTGAGCAGAATTGTAATAACACCTCCGGGCACCAGGCTAGAGATTTTCCGTATAATCCTAAATTTATAAGAAAAAAGGAAAAGCACCTTGTTAGAGTTACAACATGCTGAGAACTGTCAGTCTAGATAACAAACCCAGCTTAGTAAGTAATCCCCCCCATTTCCGATCCTTGCCTGACCCTGCGAGGTACGGCAGATAAATCCACTCAGCAGGCAAATTTATATATATATATATATATATATATATATATATATATATATATATATATATATATATATATATATATATATATATATACACATATAAGGGGTTTTAAAGAGCTGAGATGGCAACAGAAAGAACAGAGATGCCACTTGACTCTGTTATCCTCCCACCACCCTTTTCCTTCTTTAATGTTCACTAATATCAGAGCAGAGACTGAGGGGAGCGAGTGTGCATGTTGCGTGTTTGACAGCAGAGGGCAGCGTGTGTCTTTGAAGAAGTGTCCTTGGCGAGTTCAGGCTTGAGCAAAACAAGTACAGGACAGAGAACAAGCTGTGCCACCAGTGCGGAGTTTAAAAACTCTGCATGCGGTCGGTCCCAGTCTCCTTCATGAGGAGGAAACCCGGTCCCTCTTTAAATTCAAATTTAATCTGTGTGTATTTTTGATTCACTGTTCACACACACAGTATTACACAGGTGATTTAACGTGTTAATGTGACAGTGAGTGGGAAATCTCAATGATTTAACAAAAGCAGAAATCAAGAGAGATGAAGCGTTGAATAGAAGCTCTTTCAGCCTCACAGGCCCTGCACACCTATCCATCACTGTTCATTGACTCCGTTACTGTGTGTGATTAAAACTGTTATTAGATCCAATCAGTGAAACTGCACGGAGAATAATGTCCTCAGCTCTTGCAGTCTATGGCTCCATGTGTTCCCCGAGTTATTTGTATTCGAGTATCGGAACCCTGTGAATTTTAAAATTCCCCCAAGTGGCCAGTTTGATTTCCACAGTGACTCTTTGCTGCATGTTACGCCCTCGCTCTCTCTTTCATCCCTCACTTCCTGTCATGTCTTTAATGTCGGTCCAAAATTTCAAAACAAATCCACACATTTTTCTTTTCTTTTTTTAACAGCAGTTTGCATCCATAATGTTGCATCACTGCCTTCTTATCTCTCCTTTACACACCTCAGCTGTCCTAATAAAAAACAAAGGTACTTCTCTATTTTATGTCCCTACAAACGCATCCTGGCATGTTTCTCAGAACAATCTCACGCTCAAGGACAAATATTAAGGGCCCATGTTGAATTTCACAACATAGGTCAGCTCTTATTTGTGTATTATGGCCCTGCATCTATCTCTGGTTTCCTCGCTCCCAGTGTTGTCTCTATGCCAGAATAGTTTTGCGATCTGTGAAGGTTAAAAACACTGCATCTTACGAAAGCATGTCTGTGTGATTGAAGGCAAAAAACAAACTCGAGTTAAGTTGTGATATGACGTAAAACACTCACGGAATCAAAGACCATAGTCTTAACACTGGTGCAAAAAGCCGGCTTTATTTAAATGTGACGTCAAACGGGACGCAAAGGTCCAGTGGGTAAGAATTAGTGACGTGGAATGATGAGAAACCCGTCCCTTTCACATGTGCATCAGTTCAACTACGTTGGACTTTGCTCTTTCTCGCTTTGTGGCAAACCCCTGCCTGAGGTACACATATGAAGGTCTATTCCAGTGAACTTCTATTTTAAAGCCATTTTTTTTACTAATACAAACACAATTATGTTTAGTATACGGTGTATATATACATCATTAAACCCTCCTGAATGTTACACACTGGACCCTTCAGTCAGTTAAATGTCTGAATTTGATTAAACGCCACACTGTCTCCTCTGTGAATGCAGTTTACTGCGTACTATTATTAGTATTCCATTGGAGGCGCCACAGCAGGACATGTGAGGAAAGGTGGAATTAGTGAGTGAAAACACACACGTGTGCGCACAGACGCAAAAATACACACACACACATGCATTTTCCTCTTCATAAACTGATCTCTGGAATAACGACAAAGCACATTTTATTGTTGAAGTCCCCATACTACGTCCCTTGCTGATTTATGCGTGCGTTTAGTTTCATCAGTTTCCATCCGTGTAAATTCAGCAAACAAAACGACAAATGTAAAGTAATTCCATACTGAAGTCCTTTACGCGTGTGAAGGTTTTTCGATGACAAACACCGCCGCGTGTTTAAACTGTTTGTACAGGTCCGGTTCTGTTCTTTCTACAAACATGCTATCTCGTCCCGCTTGTGAATTACGCTCCTCGACCTCTCATTCAGCCACTCGCTACATACTGTACTCGTCATAGTGATATGCAGAGCATGTAGACCAAGTGTCACACAAACACACACGTAAAGTGCATGTCTGCGAGGGAGCCCAGAGAGATTTTCTGTCTTTAATTCTTTCTTCTTTTTTCCCTGGTAGAGACATTTATTGGATAAAAAAAACGAATGTTTGGTCCAAATTTCCTGTGATCGATGCACTTGTATTGATTTATTATTATTATTGTTATTATTTTGATTATTGTTTTGAAATATTAATCAATATGAACTAGAACCAGAATCACAGAACTGATGTTATGAACCTACAAATGAAATTCTATGTATTTGTTGAAGTAGTTGGAGGCGCTCACCTCTGTATACAGTTATACATAGAAAGCTTTATGTGTATATGGCTGCATCTTCTCTTGTCTGTCCTGGATGATTCTTGTGTTGTTGTGTTACAAACCTTATGTGACACTGGGGGAAACTGCAGTATGTTGACCTTTTTCCCCCCCTCCCTTTCCCCCCCCCTGTTTCCTTTCTCCTCCTCCCCCTCCTCTCTGCCCTTTACTCCCGTGTCACCCCATAGAGTGAAGCATTGTAAGCGTTTTGAGCTTTGTAAAGGTCTTTTTTAAATACTTATTTTTGTGTATAATGTAAAACCTGAAAGTGTGTACTTTGGCAACAAAAAAAAGAGAAAAAAAAAAGTGTTTTGTGTCTGAAACCATAGCTCCATTTAAACAAATAAACAAACAAAAAAAAAGAAACTATAAAAGTACAACAAACATTTACTATGAATAATATGAAATGTTCTGCAGTAAAGAAGGACTTCTTGTGCCTTACAAATAAAGTCAATCAAATCATAAGCCTCGCTCCGCCTCTTTAAAACTCACCGCGAGTGGCGTCACAGTCGAGACGTTTACGTCTGAGAGAGAGAGAAAGAGAGTGAATGCGAATTGTTGTGCGGCTGCTGTGATGCCTCTGTGACAACAGAGAGAATTAACTGGGACTGAATCGTCACCTTTGACCCACTCAGGGATAGAGAGAGTCGTCCACTGTTGAGAAGGTTTATCCATGCCTCCTCCAGACTGATGTCACACTGTGTGTTAGCGTGAACTTTAATAGGTTGACTGTTTAAGTTTAAACTAAAACAAAAAAAAAACAAAGCCATTTTTAAGTCGTATCAGCCAAGATACAAATGTATTTAGCTTCCTATTAAGAATTACAGGAAACCAGAGAGACTATCAACATTATTTTGCAGATCTTGTTTCTTTATGTTAAAAAACAAAACTATTAACTTAAACCGTTCGTCGGAAAAATAGGAAATACTCTAAATACGCTAAATGGCCAGAATTTGCTTTGGTGTGAAGCCCTGGAAACAAAGACTGTTCTGGATCCTCACATTCTTCACATTCCAGCTTCCAATATTGACTTGGCCAGGCTGACGTTTATTTTAAGACCAAACATCAAAGTACAGATCTGTTTCAGATCCTGGACTTGACCGATGCTGGGGATGACCGCGCTGCCTGAGGCCTCCTGCAGTTCGCTGCAGATCCACCAGGAGGAAGTGTTGATTTACGTTTAGCTGCACCTGCACTCTGAGGTGAAACCAGCCCATAATTGCCCTGAGATATTCCCTCATGTGCTCCAGTGTTTGTGTTTCACTGCAGGAGCCAGAGTATCCTGTTCTTTCGGCTGCGCTGATGGAGGTTTATCTATTCTGCTCCGCTCGGAGTTGATCACGCAGATCACGCTTTGCTTGGCACCTGCGTATAATCTTCATTTAGATGCTCCGTCTATGACGAGACATAACTTGGTGTGTTGCATTCATAGCTATTCCAATTTATAGGCACACACACACACACACTGGTAGGGCAGATGCATGTGCAGTGGATGCTTTGTTGGTTTGTTGGTGAATGTCAGCAGGTCCTTCTTCCTCATTTCCTCTCCTGTCTGTCTTCTTCCTCCCTCTGTTTGTCTTTCCTCTGTGCAGACGGATGTGTGTGTGCGTACGGTGTGTGTGTGTTTAGAGAAAGACTGGTGAAACCTCAGAGTTCCTGTGGTTGCAGCCCTCCTCCCTTCCTCCTGCTCCCCACAGACAGCTCTGGATCTGACACTTAAATAAATATGAAAGTGTCCTATTTTTCCTCTCTCTCCCTGTCTCTCTCTCTCTCTCTGTCTCTCTCTGTCTCTCTCTCTGTCTGTCTGAGGATTCACACACTCGGCACATGCAGCTCAGAACCCTGCCCTGGTGCCACACAACCTGTCTTGCTTTGTTTAATTAGTGGCGTCATGATTTTCCAGATATTTGCTTTCAAACAAACAAACTTGCATGTTTAAACTCTCACTACGACAACGTGAAATGTATGAAGTGAAGTTAGTCTCTGTCGAATGCTTTGTTTAATCCCGTATGTTTGCAAATGTCCGGCTGTTTATAGACGTTATTTGCGTTCTGCTTTTTTAAATACAGGAGCTTGACGACACAACACTGGGCAGTGTTTGCTTTAAGGCAGGGCTGTCGAGCTCTTTTTTTAGAACCAGGGGCCACATACAGCACAAATTGATCTCTAGTGGGCCGGACCAGTAAAATAATAGCGTAATACCCCATAAACAACAAGGACTCAAATTCAAAATTGGTCCTTAAAAAGGCTCACCAAATAAAATCAACACCAATTTCTGAAGAATACGATTCCAAGTTTATCAGCCCTTTTCAGTTGGAGTCTATTGGTAAACACCTCACTCCCTGTACCAAAGTCCATAGAGAGAGTGAACGATGTTACATCACAGCACACGGGAGGTGTTGCCTGCGTCAGTCACTTCACTCACTGGTTGAAATCCTTAGTTTGAATTGACCTCAGCGACACAAACTTTAATTAAGACTGTCCCACAAGAGGACACTCCCGACTCTGTAACCGATGTTTTAATCCTGAGAAAGCACAGACTAGACGACCCGGTGAAGACGCAGGACCACACACTCTCAGGGAGGAGATTTCTTTTGGGATCTCACAGAATGTAAACAGACATGGAGGCCGACTGTCTCTGTTCGGTTGGGATGTGTCTTGTTGCAGGACACATTAAACATAAATCCACAAATTTGTCCTCTTTCTCTAGATAATCTAGATAATCTGTTCAAATCAGCCTAAAATCACGAGACACCCACGAATGCCGGAAATCACAGATTTCCTCTCTGGACTTTGGTACAGGAGAGTGAGCGGTTTACACACTTCAGTTCCAGTTGGAAAAGGCTGAGTAACAGGTGGCAAACACACACGTTATTATTATTATTATGTTTTAAGAGCCAGGCTGGTTTATCAGGGAAAGTCACACACTGCAGACACTGGAACCTGAATGAGGTGAAGTGTGCAAAACATTTTCTGATTAACAGTAACACGGTACATGGCACGTTAATTGCGACGTCTAATTGGCATCAACACAGACAAAATGGCTGCACGATCAGCACCAGAGATTTACAACAGTTTGGCAAAATAGGACAATATTGTCATTTTAGTCAATGTTGATGCATTTTTAAGCCAAACCCTGATATGAGAAGGACGTGATACCCGTGGTGAGCGACAGGTATCATTATTATCATTATTATTATTATTAGATTATAATAAGGTGACTGAGTCTTTTCTTCTTCTTTTTTAAATCAAGTTAAAAAGGTTTGGAAACCTGTGACTGTCATTTATGTCACACATTTCTGATAGAAAGGCAGAGTATTATAGGACTGCAGTGGAAAAGAAGACTGTGTGTGTGTGTGTGTGAGATGAGTCTGAGAGAGCGACAGAGAGTGAGAAGCATCTTGATTAATCATGATTGACTCATTCAGAGCCCACTCGTCTTTTCGCCCTCACTCCCTTGCTCCCTCTCTCTTTTATAGCTTGATTACGGAGATGTACTCTATCTCTCATTACCGCCGCGCCTCCCATCTCCCCCACACACCCCCTCACCTCCTCACCCCCCCACTGCGCCAGTGTATTCACCCGTCCACAGGAATGGAGGCTGTCAATCTCAGTCTGCCACCTCTTCATCCTCGAACCCGACGCATGAACCCCATCCGTCCCTGCATCCATCCACCTCTCTTATTCATCACTGTCACTCTCTTTCTTTCTTTCTTTCTTTCTTTCTTTCTTTCTTTCTTTCTTTCTTTCTTTCTTTCTCTTCAACCCCTCTCCTGTTTGTTGTTGTTTTCTCCTCTGCATTCAGAATGATCTGTCACTCCCTGCTTGTCTGTCAGACCACACTCAAAAAAGTGAATAAAGGGAATACTCAACATTCTCTCTCTCTCTCTCTCTCTCTCACCCGCCCTTGCTCTGTACAGTTACCCATCACACACACACACACACATGTTCTTTGTGTGGACACACATCACCTTAACCTCAGCTAAATGCTTAACCCTGAAACCACGTCTTGATGCAAGTCGCGTGGACCTAAGTTTACTTGACAAGTGGTCCACGCAGCCTATTTAGCACACTCACACACACACACACAAATAACTCATCTAAATGTTCAGCCCTCTCTGGTTCAGCTCATTGAATTTTATTTATTTTATTGTATTTTAGTAAACGTAAAACACGTAACATTCTTATATTTGTGTTGAATCCAGGACATGGTTAGCCTAGCATAGCTCTGCATCTCCCAAACAAATGCATTTTGCAAATATTTATTTATTTATTTACTTACTTACTTATTTAATGTTTGTAACACAAATGTATGTCAACACTTCATAGAATTAAAGGAACAAGATTCACAAGACAGCGGTTGCTCACAGTTCAGGACTAAACACGGCTTAAGTTCGGTTGCGGCGTTTTGAGACCTATAGCATTGGAAGAAAGGAGGAAAAAGCGCGAGTTATTTTTCTTGGTTTAGAAACGGCTAAACAAATTTCCCTTTGCAACCACAATGCCTGCTTTTTTTTTCAATTTGATTTGATTTAAACCCCACACACACACACACACACACAAGTCTCACTATCCCCACTGGTAATGTTGTGCAGTGTGGAGCCCTCCCCTGTGTAGTTAGTGGGCTGTTACCCAGCTGCCTCTGATACTTCCTGCCTGTCACTTCCAATCCTAGTGACAGTACGCCTAAAGCACACACACACACACACACACACACCTCATTGTTCACTGACATACCATTAGGATCACTATTTAGACGCCTGTTCTGCAGATATGCATAAACGCTCAGCGGTCATTTGTGTGTGTTTGAGTACACGCACACACACACACACACACCCTCAGCTGAAGATACAGACCCATGCAGGGAAGCACACATCAAATGGAGGCTCTTGGAACACACACTGACAGTCATCGTATATATGAGAGGATGAAAATGTACGCTTTTACACGCACGCACACACACACACACACACACACTGTGTCACAGCAGTGGAATAGACTCCCCATCGCTGAAAGCCAAATTCATTTAGCATAAGCCCTCACTCTCTGGCTCTGTCTTTCTCACCAGCTCTATTTGTAGCCTGCCTCCCTGCTCCTCCTCCTCCTCCTCCTCCTCCTCCTCCAGAGAAACCAATCACTTTTCATCTTCCTTTTCATTTGTCTGTGACTTTGTCTCTGTTTGTCTTGATTTTTTTCCCCCTGGTCTTGAACGTCATTTTTCACCTTTTTATTTTTTATGAAACAATTTATATTCCAACACATTCTTAATGTTCTTTAATTGAATGTGCTCATAAATGCTTTTCACCACATATAGTGTACACCTGCATCAGTCATGTCTTATCATGCTGGAATTCTTTCTTGATGACTTTTATTCATTGTCTTTTTGTGTGATCCTTTCTGAGCCATATACTGGATTTCCAGGTCTCTGGTTTCATCCCACAGTTCAAAAACATGCAGATTTGGGCAAATTGGACTCTCTATGTGAATGATTGTTTGTCGCTGTGGTCCTGTGATGGACTGGCTACCTGTGGACCCCGCCTTTCATCCTATGTCAGCAGCAACCAGTGGCCCTGCAACTCTCATGTGGAGGATAAAGCGGTAAAATAAAATAAAATACAAAGGAACTCATAAACTAGAATCATTTCATCAGTAAGAATCTACAATCTAAGTATGACCATAAAAAATAGTCTAAGCTTTGCTTGCAGATCAACTCCAGAGAGTCACATTTTATATATGTGTAATAGTGATTTCTATGCCATCCCAAAATTATCACTGGTTCCATCCTGGTCACCACACTAACTGAAAAGCACCGGTTGTTGTGGTTAACTAAACTAACATGATAGAACTATTGTGTCTGCAGCTGATTGGTCAGTTGACTTCCTGTCCAGAGCTGAGGATTAGAATCCAGAGATCATCTAGTCTCTTCAGACTTTATCTTTATCTTTCTAAAACTGTGTCCCATTTTAAATCACGTCTGAATCCCTTGTTTGATTTGTGCATCATTTATTGATTTCTTTTTTTGCCTCACTTCAATGGCTTTATGTTTTCCTTGTCATTGCTGGTGTACTCCCTGTCTTGTTCTGTTTCTCTTCACAACTGTATCTTTATTCCTCTGTAAATGCTCGTCTGCCACAATACATGCATTAGTGTTCGTATGACTTGTTCTCTCCACCAACACCAGTAACAACAGCGTTTTCCTTTATCAAGCTGTAAAAACTTTGGAAGGAAACATAATCTGTTTGAAAGGAGGAAGGAAAACCTGTGCACTTTAAATATAGATTGCACAAAGATGACCTGCTATTCTCATTGACATGTCTACAGATCATACTTAAGTGTTGTTGACATGTGTGAGATGCGGCAGCAGTTCGCGGGTTCCTGACTGAACCTATCTCTCCTGTCTCACACACTGTCTACCTGCATCCCACGAGCCCCGGCTTGGTCTTAGTTGGCACTGTTGTTTCTGGAAAGCACTTTCATCCTGATCCTCATCACTAATTCATCTGCTTACTACCTTCATCCATCAGTGCTAGCTCAAGTATGAAAACACCTCAGGCAATCTTACTACATCAGTGGACTGGCTTCCTCCCATGAATTCAACTCTGCTTGTTTTCTTTTTTTCCGGATATAACGAAAAAAAACAAAACTCTCCTTATCATACTTTGACTTTTTTGTATTTCTCTTCAGCCGTGTCTCTAAGGCTCCTTTACACCTGGTATAAATATGCATCTCAGGTGTCCACATCAAGATCTGACGGCTATCCAATCAGGGTCCTCCCCCATTTACGTCCCCTCCCCCCTCAAAGATTTCAAGCAGCAGACTACAGTGTGTTTACATTCATGTTAAAAGTGAGATTTTAGTGGTACGAGACGATAATTCGGTTTTCTTTTTTGGTGCGACTAAAATTTAGCTAGTCTTTGTCGGACTAACATACCTGGATAATGTCATTCATAGTCCGATTACTCCTGCATTTATACGCTTAGTTGGACTGGAGTGGGACTTGGCGTTCTGCGCATGCACCAACATTTCCTCCCTGGCCTTTGTCCCGGAAGTAGAAGGAGACGACATGTAATCTCCAGTACTGTCGTAAATCATCCTTCTCCAACACTGTCGTTTCCTGTCGTTTGTCCGTCTCTCTGCTTCTATTTCTAAACATCTCTGTCTCCAGCTTCCCTCTACAGTATATGCGCGAACAGTCAAGTGCCAATGACATGATATTTGGCTTTAGTAATGCTAATATTAGATCCTCTCAGCTCCTCCCTACTTGTGTGTATTTGTCTTTATGTTGTGAATTCACCGTCACCACAAAGATCAGGTTGCAGACTGTGGAAGGGAAGGTATTTACATTTGCTTGGATCTGCAGACTGTAGGGATTCATTCACAAGCTGGCGTGTGACTTCATAAATGCATGGTTGTCGGGCTGTGAAGTGCTAGCTCTGCTCACTTGCCGGAATGCTGATTCTTTGTTGATACAGGTGTTTTCACCTGTCATCAGAGATATGCTACCTAGTGTTAGCTCGCCAGCCTGCATCCCAGCACTGTCCACACTGTTTTTCTGTCCACGTTAACACCACCGTTTTTTTACAGACTGGAATGTCTGACCTACTTGTGCATGGATTTGCCATGAGAATCTGTGCAAACATTCATGTTACTGAGAGGATGAATCCCAATGATCCTGACAATCCTGGCTTTTCCACGTTCCCTTAGAACATGGTGCTTATTTCTGTCTGCAGAGCAACTGGGCTTCTATGACATGTGGTGAACCATTCATGTCAGCCTCAGGATGAATTGTAATAACTTTGGTCAATGCTGACTTTTCAGTTCACTCAAAAAATGTCTGCATAACTTTTTTTTTTTTAATGTTTTGACCTTTGAAATTGATAATTCTCATTTAAAAAAAGGGTTTAACTGGGTTAAATTACCAGAGGGTTTAACAGACCCTGGACCTTAAAACTGATTTGAACAGAACGTTAAATAATTGGACAGTAAAGTTTCCCCAACTTAAATATGTGGTAGATAGGATCCATTACTAATCGATAATTCCATAATAACCTTTCAACATGATGTAAATCATGTGATTTGTGAGACGGCCAGACGTCTCTTAAGCTCTGTTTACAGCCTAAGGGGGAGTTTGGCTCATTAGACTTCGACCAATCACAGCTCAGTATTTCAGCATCAGCAATGACTGCTGAAAGGTCATCTTCAGGTCAACTGTCGTGTGGAGAGGAGCTCAGGACAGAAGCTCAGGACAGATCATATATATGTATATACATACATATGTGTATGTGTATATGTAGATATATCTACGTATATATGTATAATAACCCAAATGTGTGTGGCATACATTTGGGTTATATCTCATATATACATGTATGTATATATATATATTTTGTATTTCTTTATTTCTTGCATATGGGTGACTATTAGAATGAATCGTGTCTTCACAGTGAGTCCTCCGTCAGCTGAATTACTCACTTGTCAGTCATAAATACAGCCAGCTCTATAAAGATGGGACAGAGCTGGAACACTACCCTTTTCTTTTTTTTTTTTTATAGGAATTGCTCAAATTGAGCTCTTGGTCTGTGTAAATATCTACCTCCATCCACGAGCGATTCTGCTTGTCTTGCCTCACTCCGTTGACAGTCAGTTACCCTCTCAACCACACTTCATCCCTCTTGCCAAGTCTCTTGCTGACTTTTCCTCCTCCTTTGCGTCCTTCGTCTTTCCTCATCAGTCGTCACCCCCTGCCACTCAATCAGGCCTCCTCCTCCATTCTGCAATCTTGTCCTCCCTTCTTTTTACTCCTCTCCCTCCCTCCCTCCCTCCCTCCCTCTCGTGCTGCAGACAGCCATATGCAGCTCTGTAGATGCCAGAGTGCTGTGTGGTTGTCATGTGGTCTGACTGTGGTCTGTTTGCATCACCACTGCGGTTCATTCTGCTTACCAGCCCGCTGCTTCACCCCGTCTGGACCCGGCTGTCTGCCTGGCTGGCCGGCTCAGTGGTTGACTGACTGACTGCTGTGTGAATGCACACACTCGCACGCTGACACACACACACACACACGCGCTCCCTCCACCACAGGTCGATCATAAACTATATCTGTGTGTCTCTGGAGACACAGAGCAGCCATCAGTGTCCCATTGCTCCTCTTTTCCCAGCTTAGTGTTCCCTGTTGTCTAAATACTCTGACAAAAGCACCAAACACCATTTATCATCTGATAATTGCAACCTGCAGAACGCCAGTCAGTGATAAAGCTGAAAATGATTAACATGATGACTCATGGTACTTTATGTGTTAGTGCAGCCCATGGGACAGTGATATACAGTGTTTGTAAGAGGCAGACGTTACAGTCTGTGTCTGCTCAGCCTCATGTAGACAGGTATACTGTCCTTCCACATAGGAGAGTGGTTAATGAGCAAGAGGAAAAGAGGTAACGAGGGAAACGGAGGAAGAAATAAAGGATGAATTAGGAGGAGGGGTGGTCGTGATAAGGTGATGTTTGTGTGGCTAAATGAGTGTGTTCACGCTGACTGCGAGGAGACAAGAGAGGGAAGCCGAGTCAGACGGAAGAGGAAGAGAAGGAGGGAGCTGCTCGAGGGTGAATGTTGGAACATAGAGCATGTTGTGTTGATTTGATTAAATTCAGCTCTGTTGTATTTGCAGTAGGCCTAGTTACTCAGCTATATTTGCACAGCACCGTCTGCTGACTTTAAACAACACAGACACAAATCTCCAGGAGAATGTGAGGCCTTGGATTATTCTCTGAAATACCCTTTTAGATAAAGGATTGCCCCGTTTGTGTGTTTCATGGTTCAGCCGCCGACACCAAATGAATGTCCCTGCTCCTGGGCCTCAGTGCAAGAACGTACAGCTAATAATAAGAATAATGCATGTTCAGCTCTTTGATTATCCAACAACACCAAGAACCGATCCATAGGTGGGTAAATGTGATGCTACTCACCTGAGATGAGACGACATAGTCTGTGATCCCCGACTATTTGAGGGGTCAGCATCAACAAACACATGTACATCCATAATTGTCCCACCATCTGTTGTATTTCCATAAACATTCACTCTATTTGGTTCATTTGGTGTGTCAATAATAGTGCCTGACACTAGTGCTGCACGGTGCCCAAACACAGGGGGCTGAACATGGATTTTCACAAGAGCGGCGGAAAAACCCAAGACATATTAGCTGATAACGGAGAGTGTTAGCGATGCAGTTAGCGGCCAGTCAGTTTGTGTGTGTCACACGATATCCCCTCTGCTCTGCAGTTCAAACGGCAACATTTAGCAGATGCAATCTCAGTCGGCGCTGAGAGATCAGTGATGCAACAATGCGGCTGCCGCCTGTGGTCTAAATGAACAATATTGCCAGAGCTATCACTGAGGGATCATTAGGACCAAGGGCTTCTTGGTAGAGAGGTCGCTACGCAAAGAGAATCTGCACATTAATTCAAGAACTGAGCAATTTGAGAAATAGTGCAAAATGTCACTCACTGGCCACATTGTTAGGTACACATGAGACCTAGTCTTCTGCTGTCATGTTTGAAAATGCCCACAGATCAGAAGTTTATAACACGTCTACATGCCTCAATCTGCATGAATCTATTTGCATTAAGAAGGAGTTGAACATGTGTTCCTAACGTCATTCAGTCGAGAGAACTGTAGAGAGTGGTTTTTTTTTCTTTGAATGTGTTTATGAATTGGATGAATGGGTGGACTGAGCTCTGTGAGTGTGTTGATGGTGAGTTTACTGATTTGCGCCCGTCAGCATCAGTCCCACGGGACGCCCATGCAAGGTCAGTCACACACACACACACACAGAGAGAGCGAGAGAGCGAGAGTCCAGACTGAAATGATGCTCACTCAATGTCACTTTGACATTTACTCTCTAGGGGAAGGCTGCTGTCACTGAGGATGATATGTCACAAAATGCAGCGTGGAAGAATTTACATAGATAAATGCAGTAAATGCATTTTCTACAATAAGAACTTTAAACTGTTATTACAAATGCACAAGGAATGTGTGTCTTTCTCCTGATATAGGATAGATTCTCCTGGTCAGACTTTCTCCCTGTAGCACAGTTAAAATATCATCACAAATCATCATAGTTTCATGAATTTTTTTATGTACCTTATAGTTCATATAGCACTTTACATACTAGCCACATCCATAGTCACATGGCCTTTAGTACAAGGAGATACTAGTTTTTCATTCATTTGTGTGGAAATTATTTTATTCTTTCTCCTTTTTTTTCCCCCATGAAAATTTAAGGTTTATCTTTTGAGAGCTCTTTGCAATTTGACGGATGAGCACAATATTATACAACTGCTTGCACCGCTTGTCCCATAAAATTACATACATTCAATAAATGAAATTAGACTCATTGTCATATTCACGACGCACACACATTCTGTTCATCCACCCACACTCCAGTCCCGTCGTCTGTGGCATCTGTGGCAGTGGAACATAAAAGGAGGAAACGTTAGGAGACAGGAGTAGTGTGAGGAGGAGCGGGGCGGGGGAGTCAAAGTGTGTCAAATAATTGAAAGAAAACACTATATATATATATATTTTCATACAGACCTAAGGAATGGCCAGTTGAAATGTGTCTGAGGTTTTCAGTTTAATATCAACAGTAATGTCTGTGGGTTATTTACTATATGTGTGTGCCTGGTTTTCCTTATGTTGTGGGGACCGTTTACGCAGTCACATTATGGGGGACTTGTCTTCCTTATAGGGACAAAAAGTCCCCATATCATAAACAAATACATTTTAAGGGGAAGACATGTTTTTAAACAGCAAGGCCGTCACACGCGTCGCACATATCGCAATATCACGGGACACCACACACCCACTCCATCATCGCGTCCAACTCCTACCATCAAATGTACAGAAACTGTGAAAACGAGGCTGAGGTCAGGGGTAAGTTAAGTTAAGGTTAGGGTCAGGGTCAGGTCAGTAGTAGTTATGGTTAAGGTTAGAATAAGTCAATGTAATGTCCTCTAAAGTCATGGAAACCAGTGTGTGTGTGTTAGGTTTCAACTCAGGACAGGGTTCATTTTGTGGGTTAGGATAAAAACCCCAGGTGGAACATCTCTGTTTCTGTCTGTCTCTGTCTCTGTCTCGCTCTGTCTCTGTCTCGCTCTGTCTCTGTCTCGCTTTCTTTGTGTGCATCTGTGTGATTATGTGAACATTTGCTCACACACACACGTGCACATGTTTGTGCTGCTACTCGTACAGTGTTTGTGCGTCAACAGTGTAATGTGTATGTTTGCTATGCTATGCTCATTCACACATGGGTGCAAAGGCCCGTGTGCACATTACTGCATGTGTGCATGTCCGTGTACAGACACGCATGGCAGGAAACGTGTTGCTGGCAGGCGCCACAAGATATCTGATTATCTGATCTCCGTTTCTACCTCGACTTCGTTCGAAGCCGGACAACAGCAGAACCGCAGCAAAGAGTTTCTGCACGCTAAGCAAATGTGAGAGGGAGACGATAACATGTTCACAAGCATCAAAAGTGGCTTAAAGCTGAAAGATGCTGTTCTGCAGAATTCCTGCTTCCCGACTCTAACTCAACAGTTAAGATGCCGGTGATTCAGCTGCAGGTTTGTTATCATTTTAAGGGACAATTTCATATTTATTTCAACTGTAAATGTGACTATTGTGGACCCAGACTGCGTTGTGCAATATCCACAAAGCTGAAAGTAGCTGCTAATCAGGGCCATATTGATGGAAAATTCTCCAGATTGAAGTAAACTGGATTTTTTTTGGGGGGGGATATGATGCATTAGCTGGATTCAAAGCCTCGGGTGCACTGAAGGATGAATAATGTATTCATAGCGACAGTACGACTGTGTCATTTCTGTTTCAGTGCATACACATACATGCACACTACAATTTAACATATGGTCACAGCCATTAAAAAGATAAATGTACTCTACAAACAGAAATGCAAAATTAAGACAACTCCAAGTTGTGCTTCAGAAGGCCTCGGGGTGTTTACCACATGCCTTTCATGATGTTATGAAAGAGAGTGGTCCAAGATCTTAGTCCTCACTGAAGACCACAGTGTGCAACCGGACCTACTTTTCCTCTAATTGACATCATGAGTCATTGAAGAAGATCTGAAAAGTAGCTAATGAGACATTAACTCCTCAGGAAAATGTTTATTGATGTCATAAATCAAGTGGTATGTGGACTCATTTCCCCATTACATAGACTTCCATGAAAACAGTCCTCTTTTCACCCTAGAGGCTACTCAATATATAGTAACTTCCTGGTCAGCTTCAATAGGGACATGGAAGTATAATCTATGTGTGGAACACTGTTGACACGACCACCTGGCTGAATTAGATCAATCAAGAGATCAACCACAAAGACATGCAGGGCAAATAGATTCAAAGCAAATAACATCACATTGACTTGTATAAGGCACCGCTGAGCCATGCTGCTGTAAACAGCTGTACAGACAGGGAATGACTCAAAGTAAAGTGAAAGTTGGGGATCTAATGAGAACTCCGTGTGAGGCTTTGGGTTTGTCATGCTGGTTGCTGCCAATTTCCATTACCTAGTGCAGAGTCCAAGCGCGCTCCACTTGTGCTCGGAGAGCTCTGTTGGCTCTAATGATCTTGGCACACTGATGTGCAGCACACCTCACTCAACAACCACCATGTCGAGGGAGCAGCCATGTGCTAATTTGTGTAAAGGGAAGTTAGGATCACTTAACGGCAGGCATTTATACTTATTCTCCCACCTTCGCTGCCTTTTTCTCACCGACTCTCTCGCACTTTCTTGCATTTAAACAACACATGAGGGAAAACAGCGTTGTGGTTGAAAACAATGAAATGCCACGATGATTTGTTCAAGAAGCTTCTTATTTCCATACACAAATTCAAGCTGATTTTAAAAGATTTTAGTACATTTTGCTCAGGTGTCTTTATTATAGTTGTTAAAAAAAATCACGTCATCAGATTGCCTAAAGGTTGTGCTGAAAAACAGGATGTAAGACACTCTATATTGCACAATTCTTATAGCATATGTATATGTTCTAACGTAGTGGAAAAATGCAGGGTTAAAAATGTTGATTAAAAAAACCCAAAACACCAGAATTCTGCAGCTGGATTAATTAAAGAAACATCTAAATGAACAGGCAGTTTAAAAATAAAAAAAGTGAACAAATGAACTAATAAGATGTTAACTGAACAAAGGAGAATCACAACGAGCCAAACCTCATATCTCAGCTGGGATTGGCTCCAGCTTCTCCCTGGATGCTCACGAGGATAAATGGCTGAAAATTAGAGATTAGTTCTTTTATACTTATACACACACACATATACATATATATGTATATATATACATATATGTAAATAGTGTAGAACTCACAAGTCGGGAGTCAACATTGTACAGGAGAACGTTTACCTACTGTAGAAACATTTTGAGATCATGATGCTAATGATAATGAGTTATTTGATACAGTATCAATACTTAACCCCCACACACACAAATGTCAGCACTGCTAAAAACACAAGCAGAAGCAAAACATTTGATCAATAAATCACTGTATTTGCAGTTGTTTTGAATTTTATTGTCGTGGAGTCGATGCATCTTACGACCGGAGAGACAGACACGAATCCCAGAGAGGCTGAAGAAAACACAGCAGCTCACAGAGACACAGTAAAAATAACAATAATAATAACAATAATAATAATAATAAATCAGAATAACAGAAAGATGTTTCTTTGTCAGAGTTCCTCTGTGTAACTCAAACTTTGATGGCAGTTTTTGCACACACACACACACACACACACACACACACACAGAAAAAGAGAGAGATCCCTTATGCATGCGAGCGCGCGTGCGTGTGTGTGTACATGTGTGTAGTGTTTGTCTGCTCAGTAAGGCCAGTTGAACAACAAGATATCCCCCAGGAAACTCCAAACATGGCATCATGAATTTTTCAGCACTGACATCCGCCATCTGTACCTTGGCCAGCACACACACACACACACACACACACACGCACACACGCACACCAATCCAGCATTCCTCACACGCAAACATGCATCTGCTCTCTCTCTCTCTCTCTCTCTTCCTCCTCTCTGTGTGTGTGTGTGTGTGTGTTTTTGAATATGCTGCATCTGGTCGCAGAAACTCCTGCCAGTACATTTTACACTTCAGCGTATTCAACTGTCAAAAATGTTTTTAAAGAGAGAAGCAGAGAGAGAGAGGGGGAGAGAGAGAGAGAGAGGGGGGATGAGCAGGGACACTGCAGTGAGAGATATTGATATCCCCGTTTGATTTGTGATATTGATAAAGCAGCAATTCATTTTCCTGTCCAGGAGTATTGACTTCAACTAAGGAACCCTTAGAGGCAGATGAAGAGTGAGAGAAATCAAGGGAAACATTTGATATGCAGAGACAAAAAAACTAAACGCACAGTGTATCTGTGCTGCTGCTGCTGCTGCTGCTGCTGCTGCTGCTGCTGCTGCTGGATAAATGAGCTGCTCTCACAACGTAAAGAAGAAGTGCATGGATTTATGTGTCAGGTGTCAGGGCAAAGAGGGACAAACCATTGCCTTGAGGATTGAGAGAAAGTCTTGTAGTGTGTCTGTGGGCTCAGTGCTGGTCACTGCAGATACACTTCTTTTGAAACACTACGATGAGTAAGAAAGTACAGAGGAATTATTGAAAAGATAAGATTAAAGGGGTGTGATAATGATGGCGATGATTGAAGAGGAAGAGGTATTTTATTCGCCGCAGTCTGTCTCACTCCCAGTTAATGACACGATTGGCTTGTGCCAAGTAGGCTGATTGCAGCATAGTCTATTCCTGGAGACACACATGCACACACACACTCACTCACTCACACACACACACATTCATACACACCAAATGTTTGCACTATACAAGGTCATGAGATCTTATGTCTGCTGGCACTTGGGGACCTGTAAGACACTGCAGGTACGTACACAGGGCAGTTTTATTTGCCGTGTGTGTGTGACTAGACATCTATTTATTTATCCATTTGGCTGCAGAACATTAACAGTTTTCTCACCATGTTCAGGCAGTCAGTCATCATCTAACCGCTTTATCCTCCACCAGAGGGTCGCGGGGGGTGCTGTGCCAATCTCAGCTACATCGGGCGATAGGCGGGGTACACCCTGGACAGTTCGCCAGTCCATCGCAGGGCCACACACAACTAGAGACAAACAACCATCACACTCACTCCTATGGTCAATTTGGAGTGTCCAATTTACCTATTCCCCACATTGCATGTTTTTGGACTGTGGGAGGAAGCCTGATTACCCGGAGAGAACCCACGCACACACAGGGAGAACATGCAAACTCCATGCAGAAAGGCCCTTGTTCCAACCGGGGCTCGAACCCGGGTCTTCTCACTGCAAGGCGAGAGTGCTAACCACTACACCACCGTGTGGCCATGTCACTATGTGACAAATTTAAAAAACAAGGCCCATTTAAAACAGGATTCATTTGCATGAACACAAACAATCCACGAGGACTAAACATCGTCACAGAATCTCTGCTCTTGTCTCAGACGACATCAGATAAAGTGAATAGATTCTGGTGTTTATCCTGGTTGATACCTTCATGATGTTTTGGTTGATCTTTTCAGATGAGCAGAGTGAGCAGGCATTAGGCATTGATTGATTCTAATAATGTAAAACACCGACAGTAAATGTCAGTTTTTAATGACACAGTTTTCCAGTTAAAGATCGACTTGTTTGTTTCCAAACGACAGGAAGCGAAGATGCCGGTTCCTCCGTTAGCAGCAGCCTCAATTAGCAGATAACACGCATACGTGTGAGGTCAGTTTCAAAAACACCAAAAATAAAATTCCTCACTGAATATACAACGCTGAGGATGAGGCTCAGAGGAAGCAGACACAAAGACGTATTTGTGGCCTGAACGTCACACATACTGAGATGATCTCACTGGATGTTTCCTTTGATACGTGGACGCAGTCAGGATCTCGTTCATAAATATGAGAGTATCCTCCCAGAGAAGAACGCACGATTCTCGTCCATACAGCTTCAGCACAAGAAAGACTGTGAAAAATGGTCGTCAGCAGGTTTGGATTTCTTTTGACGCAGCAGCAGCAGCAGCAGCAGCAGAGAGATGGTAGGAAACATGGTCAGTGAAGGAGAAGCACCGAATATCATGATATTATCACTCAGATGAGATGCATGTAAAGGAAAAGACTCAGACATGGATCATATAGGAAACACATCAGATCAGGACCTTTCGTAAGCACTGACCTTGTGAGGCCCAGTAGCCCTCATGGAGACCAAAACCTGGTCCTAATGAGACAGAACCTCATTTTGGGGCTATTATTGTTGTGGTAAAGGTTAAAGTCAGTGTGTGTGTGAGTGTGTGTGTGAGGGGAGAGGGAGAGCGTGTGGGAGAGAGAGCAGTAATAACAATGGCAGGATTTAAATTAAAGGTGGAATTTACTGAGCATTTATGTAGCGTGACTGGCAGCGTGCGCGCGTGCACGTGCGCACGCGTGCGCGCAGAATAATTGGAACTTCAATGCCCACAATCCCCACTGACTCCTCTGCTTCACTCCGCCCCCCACCTCCTCCTCCTCCTCCTCCTGCACCGCTGCCGCCGTTGCTGCTGCTTCTGGCCACGCCCCATCCAGCAGCCGAGTCGGCTCACGATTGGCCCTGTTTTGTCGTGACGTCATGACCCAACGTGGGGTTTCTCGGCGAGGGTTGGCTAGAACGAGGCAACCCGTCGTCCAATCAGAACGCGGAGAGAGTCCTACGACGAGGAAGAGCTTTTTAAGGTGGAACCGAGGATTTGAGTTCGACGCCGTGTTCAGTCCAAATTGAGACGTGAGTCCTGGAACTTGAATTTCGCTGTCGACGCAGGAGCACGAGGCACTCGCAGTAATCCAACCGACATGTGACGAGGTCTGGACGTAAGTGACGTCATCTCCAATGACTGGTGTAAGTAAAGATGGTCAAATCACACAGAGTATCTACTTTCCCTTTTCTTTGGTGTTCCACAGCAGCTGGCGTCCGTGATGCTACATTCTACTGTTCCAGCACAACACTGAGATGTGTTTGGAGTGAGTTAATGTTGAGTAAACATTTGAAAAACACATAAATAAATACAATCCAGCACGCGCACTGTTCAGAAACCCCAGATCTGTTTCTTCACCAGTGCCATAATGACCATATATAGATATTTGTTCCAATCATTAATGTTAAAATAGACTTTTTTTCAGGAAAAAAAGACATTTACGCCTGCTTCCACAGGTGTACGTAAGACATTTACACACCACTGCACATGACAATACACGAAAATGGAAAAACAAACACACAACAGTGAGGAGAGCTCCTGTATTTGTTGTTTATGGCTGATGAAGATATAATGCAGGCACCCATCATCATCTTCTTCTTTGTCGCTGACGTCTTTGATGTTCGACGCTCACATTTTACCACATGGAATATGAATTGGCCCCTGAGGCCCCTGAGGCATTGTCTAAAAGGTTTACAGATTCATTCATGAAAATTAATGTCACTTTTCAATCTGAAATAGTTCATAGAATAATTTCTACACAAACAATTTATAGTCAAAATAATAAAGGATAAATACACAAGAGGACATTTTCTTTAAATATCTATTAGGAGTAGAAAATTGAGAACCATCAATAAGTATATTATTGCACAGTCTGAAGTCATTGAATTGTTAATGTTGGTCTGTTTAACATGGCCGTTATCATAGTGCTGTTTAAAGGTTTGTGTGTTGAGATACTGATGTTGTTGTATTTTGTGTATCTGTGCTGACTCTGACCATTGCTCTGAAAGTGCTGACTCTGCCTTAACCTGCACCCTTTCCTCTCCTTTCATCTTTCTTTTTTTTTACTAAGGCAAAGCTCAGTCAAAGCCACCTTTACAATTCATTCAGAATTTATAGAGAAAGGAAGCGTCTGTGACTGCTATTTTTCATCAGAAACAGGATGAACAGTAGTTGCTTTCCTCAGAAAATCTAAACCCCTTTCTCATCCTCAACTCGCCCCTTTCTGCTTTAGGTCACAAGGTCATTAGTCACTCCTGTAATTTCTGAACTGTGTTGACTGTGTCTGTGCCCGTCTGTGTTCGTATGCTCGTCTGCCCATCTGTCTCTCTGAATCCCTGTGTGAGGAGTTGTGGGCATAATTACCTGTGTGATCCATTCTAAACAATTAGATAATGGTGATTAGTACAATGAATGGGCTTCACAGGGTATGGTGTGACGGAGTGTGGTATGGTGTTGTGCAGAGCTTACGCCATTGAATTACAATGTGTCTGTGTGAAAGAGGGAGCCATAAGAGCGTTTTTGAATGAAGGCGGACGAGGGGAAGAGAAGATGCAGACACAAGTCTGCACACAATGCTTTTGGAGTGTCAAAAATGGAAAGGATTCATGCTGTGTAAATCCTGGTAGTGAAAGATATCTTCCCCATGCATCTCCAGTGACCCCTTGTGAATGAATTTTTCCTTCCTGCTCTTCATACAGAATAACAAACATGTCACATCATTTTGCAAAGTTTGTTTTAGTAAGAGAAGCGGGCAAAGAGTGGCTTAGTGTACCTGATGTGCAGTGTGTGGTTGATGTAAGATTTCACATGGACAACACGTGCATTTATAGAGTTGGACTGGCTGAAAACAACATCATATAGAGTGGTGGGGTGAGTCTGATTAGTGACAGTCTGTGTTTGAATAACATGGGAGCCAATGGGAGCTGAGCTCCAATAAAAAAGGAATCAGGGCTCCCATGAAGGTAGTCAAATTGTACAACTGTGGCGGTCGCCACTAAAAACCAAGGGTAGGTTTGTGTGTGGACATGTCCCCACCAATATTTGGAGAAAGCCAAGATTGTCCCGACCAATATTAGAGACATAGCCGGTGGTGTGCGGTGAGTTTTTAGGGCCATATCTAAAGCACACAGGAAAATCTTTTTGCCTTTTCTTTTCTCTCTGGCCTGCACTACTTAACACACATATTATTTTAATCTATAGCCGTCTGGCTATATAATGTTATGTATTTATCTCAGTCTTCGTTGACGTTGGTTATAACACAACTCCCACAATTATAGGATTAGAATTCGAACCCTGCTGACAGTGATACGTTGTTATCTGAGGCGTGAAGTGACAGGTAAAAGGCTGTCTTCTTGTTTATACCAGGTGTTAAGGGTCTTCTTCTCAACCGGTTTTCCTTGAGCCTAAAAGCACAGATGATTTGAATATGATAGATTTGGATGGCTAAATGTTTACCAGTGGAAAGTTTAGCCAGATGGCGTTACTGTTTATTTGTATTTATCTATTTATTCGCGCAGTTTTTGGCAGCTTTTGCCTTCTGACTCCATGCTCGATTTCCAAGTGTGGAAAGGTTGAGGGGCTCAAGTTGTGGAGGATTCACAGTGGGCGATGAGTTAAAATACTAAAAATAATACAGGCTCTGATTGGTTTCTCTCTATAACACTGTGACATCTTGACCTTTTGTTGTAAAAAGTGCCAGGAGGCAAATTTAAATATTTGCTTTAGTCACTATTTAGTTGAAACAGAGTAAGGTTGCGTTTATAGTCAGTAGTGTGTAACTTTTTTTCACACAGCATTATATTTGCTAATATTATCTGCTTTTTTGAGGATACTAAATACTAAAATGGACGGAGCCTGCTGGACGTGTATAAAACGCTGTCATGGCAGTTTGGCGCAGCCGTGCTATGACGACCCCACCCGCGGTGAGGAGGTACTGTGAAGTAATGGAAAACGACCCGCCTGATACCAAACTGAGTCGAGTGGAGTCGAGTAGTGCTAGAACTGTATAATGAAAAGGGCTATAATTGAGGATGTAGTGGAGCAAACATGGACTGTGTATAAAAATGGATTGAAAAGTGAAGCCCAAATGAACCAAAGTCACCCGTCCACAGTCTTAGTCATTAATATTCAGACTAAAGTTTACAGTAGTTTATTATTCAAATTAGCTGTGATATTGATGGAACAATGCTAAAAATAACTACAATGCGGATCAAACAAACTCTGCACTTTTAATAGAAATTAACACAAGATAGCATTAGGTTTCCCAAGAGAAATTTACAGTGTTTGGTAATAGACTGCGTTGGATAATAAGGTCTCTGTAGGTGACCTTAATTGAAGCTTTGGGGCTGTGCTCCAGCTAACTCGCTTGTTATCAAATGCAGCTTCTCTCTTCCTGGAAATCAGCCACAGATGCCAAGACTGACTGTGGCCGATCCTTCAGTGTTGGATTAATGGCTGTTTGATAAAGTTAAAAGACAGAGATGCCGTGGTTAGACTAGTGCCAAAAGACACCCAAGTCAGACTGGTGCTTTGTACGTGGAACAGCTTTAAATAGTTGATCCTGGTCCTTTCTGGGCAGTCCTGTAGATAACACTCACTGAAGCCAGCAGTCAGAAGTAGGAAGGCAGGCATTTTTATCTTTCTGTAACAGGGGTGTTACTGTGTTAATCATCCTAATACTCGACATATTGATTTTGATGACATCTTTCTCGTTTAGTGGACGCTGTGGCTTGTGTTTCTGTACTGCAATTTTGCCAGCTATCACTTCACAGTATGTGACTTTAAGGTGCATGTTTTTTGTCTTTCGTATTGATTACGTTGATGTAGGTGGCCCTTTTTCCTTGTTGGCTGTGTTTTGCTGTTGTTGGGAACCACCCAGCTCTTATGGCTGTTCCAAATAAGCAACAATTTCTCTCTAGGGAAAGCAAAAGGATTCTTTTTCTCTTGCAAATGTACAGATGGTGGAAACAGCACAGACAGAATGCAAAGTTAAATGAGTATTTGCCTCAAACTTTAATAACAATAGTGAGCCGCAAGGAAATACATGGATATAATGTGTAAGTTGAATTGGGAAATGTCTACTGTTGAGAGAGACTGTTCCATGTTGTAAGGTTTGATTCTCAGAGAAAGCCACTATTATGCCTTTCATAATGGTGGATTTTATGTGCTTTTAAGACATGTGACTTATATATATATATATATATATATATATATATATATATATATATATATATATATATATATATATATACTTACAGTTATATACACTATATATATAGTGTATATAAGTGTAAGTATATATATATATAAGTGTATAAGTGTAGTGTCTCCTTTTTTAGTCTCGTGTCCTGTGCTCCGTTGGCCTTGACCTGGTTTTACCTGCTAAAACTGGGGTGATAGTGAGTGTCTTGTTTTACAGCGCAGTCACATGTATGTGTCACATTAACACTTGATGTAGAGCATGTCTGACGCCCGGTGCTTTTTGGCAGCACGTGACCGATCCCCATCCAGAGTGAATGAGCAGCCTTTCAGCAGAAGCCCCCACTGCATATGTGTGAGTGCACTGAGTGTTACTCTCCTGGTGATACTGGCTTTGTGCTGTGAGAATGTCGGGCATGTAATGTGAAATTATACTGCATTTACACTGGACAACCATCTGGGCGAAATGCTTCTCTGCCCACTTCCCAAGGAGGTTTATCATTCATATCAGTGTCACCAATCTCTGCAACCCGAGTGTGTTTACAGCTGGATTTAAATGTAATTAATCATGATTGGATAGCTCCCCAACCATCCAGGACACGTTTTAATGCAAAGTGTAAACCGCATAATAAACTTATCAACTCTAAACAACTTTATGAGTGGATGTGCAACCGTGTGCATGCGTAAGTGTGTCACGTGCGTCCCCTGGGGACAGATTTTAGTTAATTCGGGACAGCTTGTCCAACAGGGGAAGAGAACGGTTTCTAATTGAGAAAAATCTGATAACTGGGTCAGTGGTTACAGGTAAGACTACAGTCTATGTAACACATAACCATATATGTGTGTGTGTGTGTGTGTGTTTGTACTGCATAATGGATGAGTCCACGTAGCTGCGTATTAGCACTGGACAGTAATGTGAGTGGAAATCACGATTAATATCAGTTTGAGCGTGTGAAGTCTTTGTGCATGAATGATTGGTTTCTCTGTCTGACCACAATTGAAAAGGGATCCATCTCTCTCTCTCTCTCTCCCTCTCTGTCTCTCTGTGAGTGTTTGACTGTGTGTCTCTATCTACTCAGTTCCACCTTAAGAGGAGCTTTAGCAGCCTGTCATGTTTGTGTTGAAGCCAACAGGCACAATATATTACAGTCTAGGGCTTGCTGCTGAAAAGCCCGCTGGATCCTCTACTGACCTGCTGTTCTTTCCTGCTTTCCTCTTGCATTTTTTTTTTCCACATTTAAATTAAAAACAAAGCTCTCTCTCTCCCTTCCTCTCTCTCTGTGCCTAGTCCCCTCCCTCCTTGCTCTTCTTCTCCTTCTTCTCCTTCTCTTTCTGCGGCAGTAGTCAACGTAGAGGCTTCAGTGCATTACAGAGGGTGAAGAAGAAGGAGAGAAGCAGAGGACGCGATTCTTTGGACAGAGCTGAGTGTGTGTTTATGTTTGGACGCTTTGCCATTGGACGGCCGGGTGAAGGGGGCACCAGGAGAAGAGTGGGAGGGGAAGGAGAGGAAGAGGAGTGACTGTCTGGATGAAATTCTCTGTGTCATGTCACTGTGTGTGGACCTTGACTGATCACAGGGTGAGGAAAAGAGAGAGAGACACTCAGAGGAAGACCAGGACGAGGAGGAGGAGAAACTGAGACTTTTGGCTTTACTGGGAAAAGAAGAAAAAGAGAAGAAGAAGAAGCAGCAGCAGCAGCAGCAGGAGGAGGAGGAGGAGGAGGAGAAGTAGGAGGTGAAGTCCGCTGCTCTGTGTAATCATGACATTGTTGGATAAATGAACCAGCGGACTGAGCACTCTTTAGTTGTGTGTTGACAGGAGTTCACCACTGAAGACGGAGAGAAGAAGAGCCGGGAAGAAAATACAGAGAAAGACTGTGTGAAGACTGATAGTGTGAGAGTGTGTGTGTGTGTGTGTGTGTGACTGTGTAACCAGTGGAGGGCAGAGCAGTGGAGGGCCAGGGGACGAACCTGGCCATCAAACGGACTGGCAGCCTCTCCTCTCCTGGGATCATGTACCCTCAGGGCAGGCATCCCGTAAGTGCCTCCTTATGTCGACTTTTTCTCTCCACTTCTCTCCATATCTGTCTGGGACACTTTTTATGTC
This sequence comes from Solea senegalensis, assembly GCF_019176455.1. NCBI lineage: Eukaryota > Metazoa > Chordata > Actinopteri > Pleuronectiformes > Soleidae > Solea > Solea senegalensis. The sequence goes on along the minus strand of NC_058034.1, from coordinate 3,158,550 downwards.
CCAGATTTGTCTTGTTAAATCTTCATCTGTCCTCTCGTTACTTACTGTCTATGCGTGTGTGTCTCTCTTGTCCATATCTTTCCATGTCTTTCTGTCACACCATCTATCATTTTCAAGCGTGTCCCTCTCAACTGACTGACTTGTTTAGATAAATAAATGGTGCTGTAACGAGAAGACTGACATGTGATGGGAGGGCTGGTGTTAGCAGCTATGAGATTCCCTTTGTAGACACACACACACACACACACACGGGTTTGCTAAAATCTTAGCCCTTAACTTAACCAGTTCCTCCGAAAATTAGGTTCTGCTTAATCTGGTTAAGCAGAACCTACCCCTAGAATCTGCTTAAGCAGGTTTAGGTCCCTATGCTGGATCTGACAAAGTGTTAATGTCAGGCATAAATAAGTAGAGGTCCTCTCAAGGTAACAAATACAAGAACACACGTACTCACTCAAGCACACACTCACCACCTCCTGCTCTGTCAGCTGCAACCAGGTGTCTTTGAAATGTTGAGGATTAGCTGTGTCGGGTGTGTAGGTGGTATATAACTGGATTGGCACTTCTCAGTTTACATGTGCACATTTCTGTATGTGTGTATGTTTTTGTTCATTAGTGTTCGGTTGCCTCTCCGCATGTGTGTGTGTGTGTGTGTGTGTGAGAACAGATGCAGCTGTATTACATGCAGGTGTGAGGAAGAGGTGGTTGGACTGCTGTTCGCTATTGCTTTGATTTCTGTTACTAGGCACACACACACACACACACACACACACACACAGGTTTGCGTAGCTGTCCTTCTTAGGACAATGCATTGATCTTCCATTCATTTGGACGCCCTGAACAAAGTCTTATCCTTCATCTTAACCATAAACAAGTTACTGCCTAACCCTCTCCTTAACCTAACCACGATTCAAATATTAGCCCTAAACTTAACCAGTTCCTCAGAAACGAGTTTCCGCCTCATTATGACCAGGGTTTGGTCTCCATGAGGACAACTGGTCCTGAGAAGGTCAGTGTTAATGCTCGAAAAGGTCATAAAGAGGTAACAAGTACAAGTAAATTTCCATTACTTCAGAAAGGTCAGAAGTGCACACGTACTTTCCTATTTAAACTTCCCCCTTTACTTTCACTCTTCATCTGAAGTGAGACTGTAATTGATCTGCTCAGATGAAGTACAGGTGAAAGAACAGGATGAATGGCAACCTAGGCTTCGTATGTGTGTTTGACACAAACCTCAGTCTGGCTGCTACAGTCACATTAGGTTGTCAGTTTCTGTAACTGCTACAAATGGGTCAGTGGCCACTTTGCCTCACAGTCAGCCAGTCACCCGCCCCGCCAACTAGCCAGCAAGCCAGCCAGCTCGCTATCACACAGAATTATGAATGACATTTTCACAAGAGGAATGCATGAGGAATCAATTATATGTACAGAGAGAATGCTAATAAGCCAGCCGCTGGAAGAGAGAGGCTGAGAGAAACAAGAAAGAAATGAGAAACAAGGGGTGAAAGATGTAAGAGCCAAGAGAGAGAGAGAGAGAGCGAGGGTGAAAGTGAGAGAATGCTTTTAAAAAGGCTCAACTGGAGGTGGAAAGAAAAATGAAAATGAATGGGAGATGCAACGGAAGAATAGTGTGAACATTCCTCTGTTCTCCCCTTTAGAGGCGTATCAGAGCGCTTCCTGCTGCGATGCTCTGTGTTTGTGATAAAGTTCAGTCCCGACTGAGCCAAATCCAGCCAATCAATAGCCTCTCTCTCTCCCCCTCTCTCCCTCCTTATGAGTCTCCCCTCTGTTTTCTTTTACTTCTCTGTCTTTTTTTCTCTCTTCCTCTCCTGCAGCCCTCCTCTGCTTGTGGAACTTTATTTGTGGCGCTGCTATGAAATGTGATCCGCAGCGAGGTGTGAGGGTGCAAAGAACAGGGATGTGTGTGAGTTTATGTAAGTGCCTGTGTGCGCAAGCGAGTGTACATGTATGTGTTTGTCACTTCCAATCAGAGTCACTTATGAAATATGCACTTTCATCTATGTCCTCCTTTAATCACAGCAGGAGCGTACATTCGCGCTCGCTCCTTTTCAGTGTATCGTTTCAAGGACTGTAATCACCTGTATTCCAGGGACACAGTCATCGACGGCGCTCGTCACTGCCTGTTTAAATATGCATGGTTTAGCCATCGCACTGCAACTGTGATATACGTTACATTATTGATGACCGTTTTCCAAAGCAAAAAAAAAAAAGCTGCACAGCTGCTAACCTTCAAACGTGAGATGACTCGGGACTGAAGTCTCCACGTGCTGCTGAGAACTTTGATCAAAAAAGGTGATTGACTAATAATCGGGAGTTTCTCTAAGAGTTAGTTGTCATACATGATCTGAGTAACTGCCGGTTACGTTGAAGGTTTTGGAACAACAACGTAGCAGCGCGCGGTTTGTGCCGGAAAGTTGTCGTCTGAAATATGGGCTTCTCTCGCAACTGGTTCGGTGGCACTGTCAGGTGTGAATACATGACTACCCATCACGCCACCGAGGTGACTTCTCAGTGAACGGGCAACACGCGGCTGGTTTGACGCGCCGCTCAAACATCACAGTGCTACCAATGCTTCTCCTTTTAATTCCTCTGTGTCCCCATGGATGTAATCAGAACAGCCCGCAGTATAAATAGATAAAGTATACATCTAAAGCTGGGCCAGCGTTATTTTTTAATCAAGGAAGACTTTGTACTTGTCGCTCGCTGATTTTGAAAGGGATAAAACATGAAGCCAGGCCAGATGTAATTGGTTCCACTGGTTCAGAACTTTGTAAGTGTATACATTTTGTATGAACAGTGTGCGTTGTTTATTGCGAGTCAGATGTGCATAACTGTTTGTGTACATATTCTGCTATTTGAGGTGTTTTTGCACTTTTGTTTTTAGAATGCATTAGCTCTTAAGTGTTGAATGTCTTTGTGTGAAAGTGTTATGTATTGGTGTGTGTGTGTATCCTGTACGTGACTGTATTTGTCCTTGTGTTCCCCTAAAAGTGCTAGTGTGTGTGTGGGTGTGCAGCTGTCAAGGTGTTGTGCGTGGATTTGGAGGAAGGGGAAAGTAGAGTGGTGGTGTTTGTGTGTGTGTGTGTGTGTGTGTGTGTGTACTGTGTGCCAACAACAATAACAATAAATAATGTCCACGTCCGACCTCGACTGTTGCTGTGAATGTACAAGCCTTTGATTGTCTGCCACACCCTAAGGAGACCGGGAGAGAGAGGGAGAGAAAGAGGGCAAGGATTTACTGTGTGTTTTCATGGTTAAGAAAGATGTCAATAACTGGACATTGACCTCCGTCCAGCTACAAGCATGCACATGCACACGTCGCTTCAAATATAGATCAGTGTGAGTGCTGCTTTCGCTCTCAAAAACAAGCACACATCCTCTTTCACCTTTCCATCTTTGATCTTTCTGCAGGCTGACTTTTTAAGTTGCAGAGACAGCGTACACTTCAAGCGCTGTGGGTTTGTGTGTGTACACTACAAGTACTCTCTCAGCTCTAGGAATTGTTGCCGCTGTCTGTTGAATGAATATCAGACGGTTTATCAAATAAGTCTGCAATGAAAAGAAAAATGAGCACAAAAGAAAATGAGAAGGAGACTTTGCCCTGTGCAGTTCCGTTGCTGAAATAGATGCTGACCTCAAATCTGCTCTAATTGAAAGGCTTTTTTTGATGTATGTTTTGAGTATAAAACAGCTGCCGCGTTGCAGTCAGGAGGTGTGTGTTATTGTGTTTTGGAGGACTCGGTTAGAACGAAGAGAAAGAAATTGGTTTCTGTGTGTGGTTAACTGTTGGAAAATTGCTGCAACCAAAATTGTGTCATACGTGCGTGCGTGCATGCTGAAGGCTTCGTTCTCCTCTGGTGACGAGTTGGGTAACACTTTATTTTTACAGCCAAGTAAACAAACTAATGCCAAATACTGTATATGGCCACAAAAATCACAAGTGCCTGATTCATGAGTGCTGATACCACAGTAAGATTATTTTTGTCTTAAAGTTGGATTTTAATGTGTTTTTGTATTGAATCTGCATTTGGGAGTTAGGGCACAACATGCATAGCTGCTTAAACTGTGTGTATGTGATTGTTGATTATAGTAATAATCACTAATTCTTTTCTTTTTTTTTTCACTTTTTAACTGCGTGCTATTTGTTTGTGCACATAGTGGACTTGTTTTTGGTGTCAGAGAGTTTGTCCCCCAACATTTGTGGCTGTAATGAAAGTCATGTACGGTAAACATGTCCAGCAGATTGGTGTCACCTCCTGCTGATGACATTCTCCCCTTTCTTTCCTTTGTCTTCATCTTGTTTACATTTAATTTCATTCCACATTTCAAAGTCAACTCCATAAAATGGCAAAAAGTCAAGTAACAACAATACAGCTGCAGTGAGAAGAACCACCGAACAAGCAAAAGTCACACAGGCAGCCAACAGCTTCTGCTCACATTTCAGCAGCCACTAAGATTAAGTCTGCACTCTGATTACAAACAGGCAAATTTGCTGTCCCATACTCCCGTGTTCTGTGTTCTTTTCTTTGTCATTAAAAGAAATGATCAGAGCGTGGCTTGGATGGATTCCAGAGACTCTTTGGCTGCCAATCTTTCCCTGATTTGTAATCCACCACCAGCTTAGTGGCTGACTGGTGAGCTGCAGCATTAGTTGGATACCTCTCTGACTGAGTGACTGACTGACTGACTTTACTCACTGCATTTACATGGAATTAGCAAGTTATTATGTTAGTCCAACTTAAACTGGACTTTTAAGAAAACATGTCTGACTGAAATCGTACTAGATCAAGGTTCTCAAAGTCAGACTAACGGGAGACGATTGAGAGTCAAACTACTACTGCATGTAAACTGTAAACAAAGAGCTAAGCCTACACAAGGGGCAGTGACACTCTTCTGCCACACTTCATATTTCTCATCTATACATGACTAAACGTATTCTTCTTTTTTTTTCTTTTTTTTTTTTAATATTTCACCAACCAGTTACTATTTAATGTGTTTCAGCTTGTCTCAGAAATACTCCCAAAAAAGGAAGAACAAAGGGGGGAATGGAAGAGAAGTGTAGGGAGAGAAAACAGTATTGTCGTGTGACAGAGAAGACGCAGTGTTTTGTTTGTGGGTTCTTTTTTCAGTTTGAATGAATGCACCCGTGTATAGGCATGCCCGCTTATACCGTGTGAAAACTCATGTGTTAGAAGAAAGTGTGCCAGGGGCTAAACGGAAAGACGGAGCAGACAAACAGACAGTTGGAATTGTTTCTTTCCCAATCACTCCCAGACCTGCTTCTGCTTCACAGTTGCTGCCTCTCTCGTGCAGCCGCTGCCATTGTAGAAAAACAAGCAGCTGCTTGAACAGAAGGCGTTTAATGTGAAGCACAGACAGACAGACAGACAGACAGACAGACACACAGACAGAACTAGACGGAACTAGACGGACAATCTTTAAATGTGATGCTGAGACATGATTTCAAATAATCTCTGTGCAAGGGTTGCAAATTTAGTGCATTTCCATCCACCAATTGTTCAACAAGTTAATAATCAGTAGTCAATTAATCTTTAATTGACACACAAAGTTCATTAAACAACATTAGCAACAGCTTTTTTAAGTCACAGAGAAACCTTCTCTGACGGCATAGATTGTAGTCAGCACGTTTACATGCATGTTAAAAGTCTGATTTTAGTCAGACTAAGACAATAATTTGTTTTTCTTAATGTCTTGTAAACATGTTAGTGCGACTTCAGACATGGATCTAATTTGTATCACGGTTAGCATTTACAGCAGGTACGAAACATACAGAACCACAGCACGACCCATCTCACCGTTTGTTCATCTGTGACGTCAAAGGTCAACAGGAAACTCATTCAATACGCACTAGCTTATAGAGAGATACAGTGCCACCTGTGGAGGCGGAGCCAGACATACTTGGCCAATAAATTCTCCGCATGTATACTCGGACTAGGCAAGTTGTCTGGTTGCCTGTCTTAGTCGGACTACGGCCTTAGCTTGATTAAACTGCATGGAAATGTACTGAGTGTGGTTAATAAGTCAATAACCCATTTTACGTCTTTTAAATTCTTCATGGAAGTCCATTAACAGTCTGAAAGTTAATTATTACCATCATCCCGACGCTATACACTACACACTCTGTCCTTTTTGCATCCTTGCATGTTAACATGATCACTTTTACTTGTATTTAATCAAGTGTCATCCAGCTGATGACAGACAGACTGACAGGCTTCATGCACTAACACAGACACTGACAGACAGGTGATGGTGATGGCCAGTGTCCCGCCTTCATTCTGCTATGTGATACAGTAAAGCAGGCTTCAACCACCACGCCACGCCACGCCACGCCTCCCCCTCCCCAATAGATAATCCTTCCTAATTCTCTGCTTGCCCATGCCAGCTTCTCCAAATTGTGATTGACTGCTGTCCCAAATGGTGTGTGTGTGTGTGCGCGCACTTACACGTGGCCCCTCCCTCACTCCCTCTCCCCTCCTCTGTGCCTACCGCCTAGATTAACTGGATCAGTTTTGGGTTTCAGGATCTCTTATACTGACCACACACACACATGAAAACACAGGGGGCGGTCGGCTGTTTTTGGCCCTTGGTGACGTGCTATTGGACCCCTAACAGTCTGGGCTGCCATCTGTCACAATATAGGGAGAAAGAAAAAAATAACCCACGCGCACAGCAAATGTTTGTTTTTGTGTACATACAGCACGACGTGCTGATGGCCCGCTCTTTGTCAACATTGTAGAGAGATCCACATTCATCCCCTCTGTCGTCTGTACCTGCTGAAGTGTCCTTGAGCAAAAACAAAACTCTCCTTTTACTGAGCATGAATAACTAATTTGGCACCACTTTTTTTTTTACCTTTTTTACTTTTTGTTTTCCTCGTTTTCATATTCATAGTCATATTGCTCCACAGTACATGACAGTTATTCATATTACTGCATAGCAAACAAATGTTATTGTAACTTGACAGCACTGATTTTGATTTTGTGCATTTAAATGTGTATGTATGAGTTTATGGTCTGTGTGTGTTCATGGTAGCAGACGGTTGCGAGCAGTATTGTGCTCAGGGTAGTGTGGCTATAGTCTGTGTTGACTACAGGAGAAATAGCACGAGTCTCTCTCTCTCTCTTTCTGCCCTCCTCTCTCTTCATCTTCCTCTCATCCCCTTGGTGTCAGGCGGATGAATGTTTGGCTATCTCTCTCAGTCAGCAGCAACGTCGGTCTTTCATCATCTGTCTTTTTGCTCATTCTTTCATTCCTCTGAAAGAATGTCAGACTAGTCTATCACTTCCTCCGTGCCTTAGACCATCCATCCCTCTGTCTGTCAGATTAGTATCTATCTCTCCTCTGCCTTTTTTGTCAATCCGTCTCTCCATCACTACGCTCTCCTTCTTTGTGTGTCCTGTGTGTGTGTGAATCAGAGTGTGTTTGTTTGTGTGCTTTTCAGTGCACTGCTGGTCGTGTGTGTGTGTGTGTGTGTGTGTGCCAGATTGCTATCTTCATCACCCCTGCTTTATCCCTTTGCCTTTCCTCCCCCACTGAGTGTGCATGGTGTGAATCAAGGTCAGTGGGGATCTGTTGGCAGACAACACCCCCACCCTCCTGGTCAACCACTCCCCCTGACACACACACGCTCAGAGGGTGTGTGTGTGTGTGTTGTGCCCGGCATGCAGCCATCTCGATGTCCCTGCTATGCCTACCTCAGCTCAGTTTAGCTCAGCTCAACTCAGCTGCGGATTAATTACTGGGGAACCCACCGCGTCTCTGACCTCCACTGTCGGACTAATTGAAATCTAATTGAATTGTGCTTGTCTAGACTAATGAAACCCCGCCACTGAAACCACCAGTCTTTTAGCTGTAGCTGCGTGCTGATAGCCACCCAGCTGCACGGTGCCTCTTTGTTTTGATAGAAAAATAGATGGAGGACAGAAATGTGAACAGATGAACAAAGGGAGTGGATGGATGGGTTTGTAACATTTGCTGGTTGAATGACTAAAAGACACTCATTACACATAATTAACAGTCTGCAGTGGCAGAAATTATGTAATGTGATTTGTATCTGAAAAGTGACTCTGTCAAGCAATACTATCAGACCTGACTGGGGGAGCGTTTGTGTCACACACCAACAGTGCAAGGGTGGGTGGGGTTTAGAAATCTGTATCCCATTAAACTGCTCAATAACCAGGTTTTTGAGCAGTATAATTCACTTTTGAAACGGTCTTGTTTTCAGTCATACTTCGACCTGTGTGCAGCAGTCTGTCTTGATAGCATTTGGATTGAGTGTAAAGAGTCGTGTGCAGGTTTGTCCATATTTAAGTCTTTCCCTTTCCAACTCAGTCAAATTCTTACTAATACAAGGAATTTCATTGAGCACACCAAGGTTTAGCATCTTTGCTGTGTTTCAGCACCAAATCCTCTGTGAAATCAATAAACGGGTAAACGTCAACTTTTTAAACATAGAGAGACAAAATAAGACAATTCATTCTCTGTCATCAGGATTTGTGCAGTTTTTTCCGAGGACTGAACTATGGAGGCTTCCTTGCTCAAGCAAGTCCATTTCCAGTTGCCTTTGTTCAACTAATTGCCTGTGGTTAAAGTCATGTACTTCTTTCTCCTACTGTACACACTTGTGAGCACAGTGTTATGGTCCAAGATTGCTTCACTTGGTCAGGTTGAGGGTATAGTGATCTAGCTAAAGACCACTGAGCTCAAATTCTGAAAGAGTCATTCGGGGAGCATGAGTCATCATTTTCACACATGACTGGCCACCAGAGTCCAGACCTTAACCTGACTGAGAATATTTGTGATGTGCTGGCGAAGACTTAACACTGTGCTCCAGATTTTCCATCATAAATACAAGATCTTGGCTAAAAATAACGGAAAGGACATTTTTTTGTGTCCAAACTCGACCAAAGCCTGATGCAGTGAGTGTAAGCTGTTCTTAAGTTTGTGTTTCCCTCACCACCAACACCCAACTGTTAGCATGGTTACTGTGAATGACCGTCATTATGCACATAGATGTGAAATAAAATGATACATGGACTGCCTCAGTTAATGTGACCAAACCCCACCCAAACCTAAAATCTTTAAAAAAAATTTTATCCAAACCTGAGAAAACCAGAAACATGAGAAGCATATATAAAAAATTCTTCACAAGAGTTAAAGGAAGAAAATAATCTGCACATCTTTGACCATTCACATTCAAAAGTTATCATTAATGAAGTTATTGAAAGTGAATATTAGTTCAAATATATACATGTACAAATATATAAACTCATAGGGAGTCCATAATGGTGCAGGCTAAATAGCCTTTATACACACTAACTGTTAGAGCCACTTCCAGTATATTGAATTAAGGTATAATATGAATTTCATCATATAGCCAGCAATGATATTCATAGAAAAACCCATGCAGTCAATAATAATAGAAACAGATTCTGAAGTCTGGAGTATACAGTATACCCACAAGAGTGTCTATCTCCCCTATGGTTGGAGTTTTGAAGTACTGAGACTGAGTCTATTAGCTTCTCTACGATGGAACTCTCAAACAATTATACATTTAGCTATGGGCTTGCATATTCACTGTCTAACCACTCTGTAATTATTTTACATTTCGCTATTAGTATTGTTTGTTTGCTATTACATTGTTTTCTTTAGCTGTATTTGTCAGGTGCCATTGAGTTCCTTGAAAGGTACCTGATGTATATGTTTTTTTAAATTTTAAATGAGAGTCTGGCATTAGCCAGGCGACCATATTCTATTCTGCCTTACCGATTCAGACGTGGGATCTAGCCTAGATGTGGTCGTACGAACGTCGGCGCACGCTCCTGGTTAGACTGCTCACTGACAGGTGATGAGAAAGTGATGTGACGATGTGATTTCTGTGAAGAAGAAATGGCACAGACACCTGGCAGTCTGCATCCCCTCAGGCTGACAGTGGGAGATCCACAGTGCAGGAACAAAAAAATTAGTCCATACTAATAGGTCTGGAAAGAATGCAGGGAGAATTGTATCTCCCCCCCCCACCAAAAAAAACCCCCCTCCTTTTGAGAAAAAAACCCCACCATACCCAAACGTAAACAACCACAGCAAGGAAAAAAAACAAACACCCACAATGCCCTTGTTTCTCAAACTTCACAAAATTATGAAGGAGGAGGGGGGTGTTGAAAGCACTTTAGACACACAGGGAGGGCTGGGGCCCCAGGGAGCTGCTTGTTTTGTTGGGCCTTCTTTAGCTTTTAGCAGGTGAGAGACAGTGCCGTGTTTCCCTATAAGTTATTCATTTGACGTTTCCTCCCTTCTCAGCTCTTTGTAGGCTGGAATACATTAGCAACCTGGCAGAGTGGAGAGGATGCTAATGTGTAAGAGAGGAAGAGGCAGAGAAGAGGAAGAAAGGATGGGGGGGGGCAGTGGCGGGAAGGACACAGAGTCATTAGAGGAGTTGAAGAATAGAGCGAGAGGACAAGGCTTTATGATGTGTGGACTGAGAAGTGACCTTCCCTCTCACTTTCATCTTGGCTTTTTTTTTTTCTTCTTACCTTGCTCTCTGTCACACACACACACACACACAATATTCATTTTTCATCATCCTTTTCTCCTTTTCTTGTCTTTTTCCAGGTCCCCTTGCAGCCTGGCCAGTCTTTCAAGTTCACAGTCCTGGAAACTCTGGACCGTATCAAGGAGGAATTCCAGTTCCTCCAAGCTCAGTATCACAGGTACATACTTAAAAATTTGAATCATAATGGCATTTACATTGTGTTCATAAGCATTAGATCATTTCAAATCAAATGTTCCCTGTAGGTACAGTATGCACACCCATCAACTGTGGATGTGGTAATTACAGACAACATATTGTCATGTAGTTTAGAAGACATGGCTGTTGAATTCTTGAATGCACGGACCAATAAATATAAGGTGACAGCATGTAAGTGCTGTTGTTAAATCTTTATTACTACGCTGAGCGTTCAAAACATTGGATGGTGATTTGCAGCCCTACATATGATTTGTCGTACAGCTTTACACGAAATCTCTAAATCAACATCTTTGCTGAAATCCACGCATCAGCTTCCTTTTTAAAACAGGTGTAAGTTTACAGTACTTTCGGACTATTTCTACGACGAAGTTGATATTTTGTTTTTGCTGCGTTTTAAACCATATTCCACCTCTGTTATAATTAAAACCTCTGGGAATTATAATTTACCTCAGAAGATGCAATGAACTCATTCGTACGTGCGTGTGTGTGTGTGTGTTTGTTTGTTTGTTTGTGTGTGTGTTCCTGAGCAGCCTGAAGCTGGAGTGTGAGAAGCTGGCCAGTGAGAAGACTGAGATGCAAAGGCACTATATCATGGTGAGTCCCAAAGATATCGATCACAACTGCTGTGTGAACTCTTTCATGATAGAAATGATAGTATCCGTCTCTAATATCTTTCCACAACCAAACTTGTGCTCAAAACACACTACAGTTTAAAAGGTTGCACAATGTACAAAGTTGTGCAAAAATCTGGTATAACTGTGTTATCTGTTTTTCCGCTGTGTGCTGTGTAACTTCCGCTCTCCTACATCTCCCGGATTTGTAATATTTTTGTTTTTTCATAGCTCTCCCTGTATTATTCCCACCTCAGTCCCTCTTCTGCGCTCTGTCTATCACTCTTGTCTCTCTCTTTCTCCTCTCTCTGTGTTTTCTCTCTTGCGCTAACAGTCTGAGCTCCCTCTGTGTCTTTGCATCTGTGCGACTAAAGGCTCACATGTATCGTAAGCCTTCGTCTGTGGTACAAAACCCACACAGAGCCAACCGGAATACGATATGTACCATCTGTTAAGCTGCTCGCATTTCATAAACCTGGGAAAGCAGGCAGGATCAGGGCCGTAAGCTAGATAGACACACAGATGGATAGAGAACCAGAGAGGCAGAGAAACTGACAAATAGTGTGTGAGAGAAAAGTGAGCAGACAGACAGGTGAACTGGCAGACAGACAAATGGATGTAGAAGCACACAGAGAGACTGGCAGGCAGGAGATAAACAGATAACGCGTGCACACACATATAAACACTTCTCACTATAGTTGTGAATAATGGCTTGTCTAGTTCCTGATTGGTCCTGTCTGCTGTCAACACCTCAGGACAATAAAAACTGATGATGTACTTGAGAAGCGGGTGTTAAATTTGCCAAAATACCAAAATACTATTTGCAAAATGTATAAAGGAAAACCACAAGCAGAGGTGTTCTGTACCCGAATTACCACCGACTGTGAGGTTCACAGCTATTGCTGCAACCAATGATTATTTTTGTCAAGCTGTTATTTTCTCGATTCATCGATTAGTTGCCTGCGCCGTAAAATGTCAGAAAATGTTGATCAGTGTGATGATCGAACCTTGAAATGATGATGTTCTCAAACGTCTTGTTGGTTCACAAACCAAAATTACTCGGTCTGAATGATTTCTTGATGACGTGGAGCAAAGAAACCAGAACATATTCACATTTGGGAAGCAAACAAATCAGAGATACTGTTTGCCTGTGGCCAAGTGGAAAGGGAACTTGACTTGTAACCAGAGGGTCGCTGGTTCAAATCCCCACCTGGCCAAAAAGGGCTGGGGTACCCCTGAGCAAGGTACCCAACCCCCAATGCTCCCCGGGCGCCACTCAGTGTGGCAGCCCACTGCTCCTAATTCAAGGATGGGTCAAATGCAGAGGAATACTTTCCCTAAGGGGATTAATAAAAACTAACTTTAAACTTTAATAATCAAAATAGTTGACAAATAATTTGATAATCAATTAATAATCTATTTATTGATTAACCTACTCACAGCAGCCCCTTTTTAAACAAATAGCAAAATAAACTGTTTAACAAGTTTTAAGTGGCACAAACAGTCACTATAATATAGTGATTGAGTTTGACGTTGACGTGGGACAAACGTGGGACATGTGGACACTCATGAACTATTCCAACAACACATAGGATTAGCAATTATTAAATGTATAATAGAGATGAGGAATTGTACAATAACTGCACAACAAGTCTGTGAAGGTTCTCAGTCAACAACAACGAATCTGTACAATTGTACAACAAAAAAACCACGTGGAGGTTTTGCTAATGGCACCAACCTGCCCAAACAAACAGCTTATCTGAACTCTTTTTATAAACGTAGCCCTATTATTCTGAAACTCAAAGTGCTTCTCGATACGGAAGAAAAAAAGACACCCGCGCATAATAAATATTGCACAGTGGAAAACACACGCAAAGAAAATCACAGACCTCTCAAAAACAGCCACTTCCTTAATCTCAGGCACTGCTCATTTTAGCTGTGGTTTCACACAATTACTGTGTGGAGCAAATAGCTCAGACTAACATCCACCTTCTGCTGATACAAAAGGACTGGTGCAGTGCCAGCAGGGATGCTCTTATGTGACTTCAGACGAGCAAATGAATGTCATTTAATTTAACTTTTTTGTGTCATTATTTGATTTAATTTTAAAATTGACCAATCATTTCCTCCACAAAAGAGAGGCTTTCCTCTATGCGTGATCCTCTTTCTTACTTTTGTTAATCCTGAAATTAAAGAAGTGGTACAAAAGCACACAAATATCCGCTTTACAATGAATCTGCCATGAGTAGTTCCCTATGGCAGATGCTTATGCACTATATAGACTACATTAGTTGAGCTGTGGCTCACTGTGTCTTAGAGCATGGCTAGTAGTAGTAGCACAGTGCTATGCTGCTTCACAAGCACAGTTAAGAAATGAGTGGGAGGAGAGTGAGAGAGAGGCTCAAACGGAAGGATAGCTTGAGAGGAAGAAAGAGCTCAGACTGTGTCAGACAAAAAAAAATAACAGTGCTGCTGAGGGAAGGATGCAAAGGGAGGCAGCGATAAAGCGAATAAAAGAGGAATCAGAGAGAGAGAGAGTGATAGAGGCAGAAGAGAGATACACAGGGAGAGAGAGAGAGCGAGAGAGAGAGAAAGTGATACCGGCGACAGAAGAGGGGAAAGATTGTGTTATTTTTTTCTTTAAAAAAGGAACAACTGGATGTGTGAGAAGGAGAAAGAGATTGTGTGTGTGTGTGGGTGAAATGAAAAGAAAGAGAGATAGAGCGAAAGAGAGAGAGAGGGTGCATGCACAGACACGTAAATAATGTGAAGCAACAACGGACTGGCTGCGCCCACAGAGGAGATAACCCAGAAGGCTATATTTAGCTCGTTAGTCCTGTCATCCATACTGAGGCCTGTTTCCGCAGGCAGGGGCTCCGCTCACTACGCTGCACTGCTCCTGCCTTTACTATTTATCAGTCGTAAGCTCAATACTAGGGTGAGGAAAGTAGTGAGATGGTTATGCAGGATTATGGCTGACGCATGTTGAGTTCTTTTCAGGTGAACGTTGAAGAAATGCATAACAAATGCACGTTGTTTGTCTAAAGGTGGCCACGTGATTTTCATGTCAGTCAGTGTGTTTACATGCATGATAAAAGTCCGATTTTTCAAACACGTTAGACTGACTAAAATCGAGCTAGTCTTAGTCAGACTAACATATCTGGATAATGCGATTCATAGTCTGATTACGCCTGTATGTATACGCTTAGTCGGACTGGAGATGTGCTGACGTATAAACTGTAGTACTGTTGTCGGTGATCATACATCAGCAGCGGCGGCGTCTTTCCTCGGACAACACAGCAACCACAAGAGCCATACTCAATCTAATTTGTGTAACATGTACAGCAGTCACGAAACATACAGAACCACGACATTATCCATGTCACCGATTTCAGTTTGTCTGATTTCCTGTCTTAGTCAGACTACGGCCTTAGCTCTATTAAACTGTGCATGTAAACAAACTGATTGTTTTGTTGTTTTGACAGTGTGGTCTCATGCTTAAAAACTAGGGATGTTCCGATCAGCTTTTTTGGTCCGTGGTCCCAATTAGATCTCTTTGCTATTGTATATCAAGTCCCTATCCAGCGCTGTGCAGTGGGTGCACAGTAAAATAATATTCCTGACTGAAGTTACGGCATAAAAAGACTCCTGGCATCTGCCTGCGACTGCTGCTGCTGTGAGGCTGCAGGTACTACAGCTGGTAGGGAGTTGACTTTTGTAACACTGATGAATGAGGTTACCCACAGTGTCCCCACTTTGAGCGTTAAGTATGGACGTGTGTGCGCGCTGCAGCGCTCAGGGCAGAGAGGACAGAGCCACCTGAAGCCAACCAGAAATAAATTGTATTAAAATATGAACAATTAGATCAAACACCGGTAAGATGTGTGCCTTTAATGAAGCCCTGCTACAGGCTACAGCTAAGCTACATGAAGGACCTGCTCACAAAGTGCATGTGGAAAACTCGTCAGCCGCTGTGCAGGATCGGGGTGGTTTGCTATTGACAGCCATTGGTGTTTTTAACAATGGCAAACATTCTTTCCTCAACAAGTAGTTTTTTTTTTTTTACCCAACAATCTTTCTTCAACCCTAACCAAGCCATCTGTGTGTCATAACCTAATATATAACTGTCAGACTAGTTTTATTATTATTTTTAGTCTGAGGTTTTGGTAGGTGCTGACACAGAATCTCATTCTCAGTGTTGGCATTAGATTAGAAAGCTCCTTTAATAACACTCTGAGGAGCAGTAACAAGCAATTTTGTAATATAGCTTTGACGACTTGTTGCATTTGGCACCATCGCGTCTCAGTGTTCTTAAAATACCGTGCCACTGTTGTGTGATCGTGAGCCAGGTGGTGTGAGGAATGTAATGTTATTTTGATAATTTGACTGTTTTGTATTTTTATTCACAAAGCAAATCTTTCTTCATATCAGTTTGCTATGTTAATGATTGAGTAGAGGTGATTGAAATTGCATTTGTTTGTTTTTTTTGTCAGTTTAAGCAGAGAAAAACAAGAAGCGGAAGTGAGCCAATAATTGCAGTGATTTTATATTTATTTTGTCTTAAACAGAAGGTGATAGTTTCACTCTGCTGTGAGAAATCTCCTTATGGCATTAAACTTTTTCAAAGTTGGGAACTTTATTTTTCCCCACATTCACCAGTTAAATTGCAAATCTGGCACTGAGTATGTTTTACTAATTTCACGCTTGCTGAAACGATGCCACAGCCCTCTCAAATGTGTGTGCTGCTGCAGTTAAGTGGCACGGCAAGGTTTTGGATATACAGCACAGTAGTGTATGGCGGTGGTTTGCCTGGCAGACGCGCTTTCTTCAACTTTCTGGGTAGAGTATATGTTATAAGTTGGCTGTTCTACTCGACTGGCTCGTGTGTTTGTTTGTGTAGAGAGACACTGGCAGAGTGTAATGTCCAGAGTGTCTGTGAGCATCTTGCTTTTTTTTCCCCCAGCTTTTGTATTTATAATTCATGCCGCTCAGATTTCACTGCTCACCTCTGTCCTGGAATTCCTCTGTGTATTTTTTTAAATAAGCTTGCATTGTAGCCCAGACTAATCAGGGGGGCGTAGACGCGAATACCGTCTGAAGAGCCATATTCACCTCTGCTCACCCTGCTCTTTGAAAATGCCTTTTCCAAGAAGATCTGATAATGAGACTAAATTCTCATCTTGTTTTGCTGTGAAATTAAATAAATCGGAGAAATGAAGAAATGAGCTGCAGTGGTTCGTGCCGTTGCCTGATTCGGTCGGATCGTAGGTGTGAGAGTGAATGGTTGTTTGGCTCTGTGATGGACTGACAACCTGTCCAATGTGTGACCCCGCCTTTCACCCTATGTCAGCTGGGATTGGCCCCAGCGACCCCACAAACCTCATGTGGAGGATTAAGGCGTAGATGATGTGATTTTGAGTTATGGAAATTCACGTTCGACAAGCTTGCTTCCTCATATTGTGCATATTGGATATTTGATTTCTGCACCACTTTCATTCAGCACCTGCAGATTTTGACTCTTCTGCTTTTGTGCATTAAACTGATCCATAAACGTAATGTTGGGTCACTTTAGTTAAAAACTAACATACGCTGACATTCAGTGACTATAAAGTGGCTCTGGACTGTTGCTTTATTAGTTATTGATTCCTTTGCTTGTTGATTTATTGTATTTTATTTCCTTTTACAAAGATCTTTATGTCTTTGTTTTGATTCTCCCAAATGGGGGTGTTTTATACTTATTATGATTTGGATATGATTATGAAAGGAATTTGGGTTTTTAAAGGCTAAAACGTCACCGCTATAAAAACCAAAGGAGGTTGATTACACAAGCAATTATTCTCAAACATCTTTGTTTGTAATAATACAGTCAAATATATTTACAGTCTCATTAGAACTATATTATGGCCTCAGTGTTTTGTCTCAAGTCTGCCATGGAGTCATTTGTGTGTGTGTGAACATATATCTGAGTCTATTCAGTACATCCCCTCAGGCAGAGATGTGAGTGCATTTGTTTCTTTGTGTGTGTGTGTGTGTGTGTGTGTGTAGATTAATGCGGTGCTCTCAGCCTCTTATTCCACTCGTAGCTCATCTGTCTGATTCAGGCTGACACGCTGTGCTCTCTTTAGCAACATTGCAGTCACAGACTGCTTGAGAAAGTGGAAAGAGACAGAAGAGGGGTAGAAAAGGGGGGAAGGACAGGACAGACACGAAGAGCGGGAGTAGGACTAATAAAGGAAGTGAAGAGACGGGGAGATGGAGACACTGAGGGAGGATAAAAAAGGGCAAAAAAAATCAAACTTCAATAAAAAACAGAACAAGGACAATGGTGAATAAATGGTATATTATGATAGAGCAAAGGAGATGGTGGGAGGGATTAAATAGACGGATGAACTGAAGAAAAATAATCTAAGAAATAAGAAGAAGAAGAAGAACGAATTAAAGTGATGTAAGACAGTAGAGAGCAGACTCTGAAGAGGGCCTCCTCACTAAGCTAAGTGTCGCTCTGTGATGGTGGGAGTTGGCCGGGGGGATTTGATCAGGGCCAGATGAATGGAAGGATTGAGTCTGCTTTAAGAGTCTTAAACCTGTCTGAACTGTCTGGAGCCGGAGAAACAAACAAGGCAGGAGGAGGCATAAAGATAGACGAGGTCTCCCCCAGTGTTTGTACTGTACACACATGTGTTCGTGGACATAAAACCCCCTTCAGCTCGACGTCGGTGCTATCCAGTTGTTCCTTCTCTCCCTCTGATGAAACAGGCTGCAAGAGAAGCTGCAGTAAATGCTGAATGTGTGCCGTGACTGATTTAGTCGTCACCCGCTGACATGGCACAATGGAGAAGTGAGAGCCTGCTTACCTAACCTCTGATGTGGGTTAGCACAGCGTGCTAGTAAATGTTTTAACATCAATGGCATGTGTGTGTTTAAGCGTGTGTGTGTGTGTGTGTGTGTGTGTGTGTGGAGGGGGGGCGGAGGAGGACAGGCAGATGAAAGAGAGAAGCTCACCCAAGAGATACTGATGAACAATTGCTCCGGCTTTGGTTTTTACATCTGCACCTGTGTGTGACACATAGAGTACACGAGCATGTGTGCACGCACACACAAGACAAAACATAAGCTGCGTACACATGATGTAAGCAGCTCACACACATATTTTGGTGCTAAAAACATCCAATAAAGCCACACGTGCACCCACGCACAGTTGCGCACACACACCGGAATGTCCCATTTAGATAAATCACCTTTGATTAGACCCACTTTCTAAAGCTCATTTTAAAGTTTGCCAACGTTTTCTGCAGAATGCATATATATATATGTATATACATATACATATATATATACATATACACATATACATATACATATGTATATATACATATAATGTCGTCTGACATTCTCTCGGCACCATGGTGGTGGAGCAAGGGTCGGGGGGGAATGAAAGAGAGCAAACACTCCTCACAGATTGGAAGTGTGGAATGGAGGAGGGATACATGAGATTGAAGCAGGAAAGAGAGAAAGGGGGAGAGCAGCATGATGAGGGAAATGCAGGAATGCATTCTGTCCTTCTTGCCCTGATGATGACAGTGCAGTGTGCGTGTTATTAGTGGGAGATGCATGTCAGACGTGGGGTATGTTCGGACGAGTGGGACATTACCGTGCGATCAGATAAACAGGAATTACACCTCATTTATCTGAAGTAACCTGTCATAACATGCCAAAGAGCAGGTAGACATCATAATGGCAGTGAGTATGGATTATGGAACATTTTCTGTCAAGAAATTAAAATCGTTTCAAGCTTTGGAGATTTGATTCCCCTTAACTACACATATGCTTAGCTTAGTAGAGTTTTTCTGTTTTAACGCTTCAGGTTTTCCAAAAACACATTTTTCCTTCACAAAAAAAAATAAATTATTGGTTTTAAATGTACAGATGCTGTTTTGTGGAAAATTGAGAAGCATTCAAATGATCAACCATTAACACAGATTTACTGAAGTAAATAATATATTTGTGCTCATAAAGACTTGTCATTATGGTATAACGTCTGCCTCTTCATACTCTTAATTTCCTGGCTCTGATTAATGCATTTGGAATAGACAGTGGTACAATTATAGCACAATTTTGTATCATTACAATTCCTTTGATAAAAAGCAGTGATATTGAATTATCACAGCCTTGTGTTCACATTATCTATCAGTGTGAAGATATCTGATTATGGCACGAGGACACTCCAAACTAATGGATACAATAAGAATAGAAATAAATGACTTATTATTACTCTGTGGCCTTGCTGTTCTCATCACAATGTACTGAAATGTTTTATATTTTTACTTAAAGACAGACAAGAAAAAGAGGTGCATGCGCATGTATGGTGACGTGAATAAAAACATGTGTGACGTTTAAATCCTTCTTAAAAAAACTGACAGGAACACAGAGTAGTGCTCGTTGATCTTGGTCAATGATGTTACCCGGTTGGCTTAGAGTCCTCCTGTCAGGCTTAATACGTCTTTCTGTCATTACACACACACACACACACACACACACACACACGATTTGCAATCTGTCACTCACACATGCACACAACCCACATAGTTCTCAAACATGGCGCTGAATGACTACACAGTGTCACTACAGAGGGATTATATAAATCTAAACTGCTGCCATGTGAGGGGTGTGGGTTAATTAGAGGTGTGTGTGTGTGTGTGTGTGTGTGAATGATGCATACAATACAGTAGTGCGGTGTATTCTTTATATTTTCATATTTGGGTGTCTGAGCTTTAAAGGGATGGTTCTGATTTGTTTTGAAGTGCGGTTGCGTGAAATATTATAGCATGTATAGAGCACTGCCTTTGCTGTACACCAGCCTTGAATATGGATGCACTTCTATGTCAAGTCTTCAGTGTCTTAAGAATTAGTTTGCTGTCTTGTCTTGCTGTTAGATAACCCTTTTCTGCCTGGAAACTGAAATTAGTGTCACATTTGGCACTTTTCCAGGGCTCAGCTCGACTGCACGCTTCGGGTATCAGGCACGTTGTGTTCCGTTACTCCATAGTACCTCCTCAACATGGGCGGGGGCGTCGTCGCGCAGCTGCACGAAACTGCCGTTTGACCTTGTTTTATACACGACACGAACATACAAACTAGTGAAGAGCAAAGCAGTTCTCTTCAGTGTTCTGAATCATTAGAAGCAGTTCATTAAAAACGCATGACCGGAGCCCAGACTCCGTCTGACACAGTCACTGAACTAAAACGCTGCAGACGGGGTTGTGATTCGGCTCGCGATCGCCAGCTTTCAGCAGTGCTGTCGCTAAATACACCAGATTACCTCTGTTAAATGTTGAGATTTTAGAAATGTCCTTGCTAAATGTTGGAGATGAACAGTTTGGCATTGTATGCTTTGATTCCCGTGTTGGAAGGCAGTCTGTTGACGTCACATTTTAGTATCAGCTCAGCTCGCTTGGGACCTCACCAGAGTAGGTACTAAATACTATGTACTATGGTCAGGCTAGAACTGTGTTGTGAAAAAGTGCTATTTGTGTACTGCACACTTTCCTGCACCACAGTCCAGAGAGAATCAGTGATTTTTAGGTTTTAGAAGCGTTTCTTTATGGATTTTGGTGCAGGAGAATGAGCACTTTACAAACTTCAGTATCCTGATGGAGAGAAAATGCGGCAAATAAAGGGCCAGTGTGTAAGAGTTTGTCCGACAGCTATACTTAGATTTTAATAACCTCCCCTTCTTCTCCAGATTGTCAGGCTACTACAGTGACATTTGTGTACCAGAAAGGATGTCGTTCTCCTTTGCGTAACAAGCTGCTGCTTCAAAACATGAACTGCACACTCTGTCTGGTTTGTGTGTTTGGTCTGCGACACAAACACTTAAAGTACGGTAAAGTACAGTCAAGCTACAAGCCAAACAGTAACACTGGCAGCCGCCAGATTGAAATGTAAATGATGTGTTTACAAAACTGTGATGTAACATTAGTGGTGACTGTTACCACACTACACTAACACAGTTACAGACTACTGAGCACAGCTGTGACTGCAGTACAGTCCAGACTTGACTCCCACAGAGCGTTGTCACTGAGGCAAAACAGTACAATTGTCTCTTCACTGTTGTCTGGTCTACACCCACAGGACAACTGTTATTACATTTTCACGAAATTAGTCGATATATTTCTGCCATGTTTCAAGAGAGGCGTTAACCGGTCCAGTCTGAATATACTCAGTCATCTTAAAACAACAACTCGTCACAGTATGATATTTCAAATCTCCCTTTCAAAAAGGAAATTGCACTGCCATAGTGCTACAGGTCTCAAGTGGAAGTACAATGAGTAACATTTACACATGAAATAAACTACTAACCTGCCACTTTCAGAAAAACGTGCAACTTAACTTGCCTTTTATTGTATTTGACCAAGAATGTGTAATATGTAAGTGATTCATTCTGTAATGGACTGGTGTCACCCAAAGTGTACTTCAAGTACCTGGAGTAACGTGGTAACAAGGCAATCAGAGACAGTCACGCAACAAGCCTCTGTCGGTCTATGTGTAACAGACTCTGTGGCGCAGGGTCAAAATTCTAAAAGAGTTATTCTAACAAGCCTCTGTCGGCCTCTGTTGCTCATATTACAAGCAAGTGCGGAAGACAGCACCACCAAAAACATTATTATTTGAATATTGTTATTATTTTTTTGTTTTAGCAGAGCTTTTTTAGCTGGATGCCACTCAGGATGCAAGTTGCAGCCCTTATTTAACTTGGGACCAGCACTAGGAATACACTGGATGTGGCTCCCCCATGGGCTGGTGTCAATTTAGAGTGTCCAATTAGCCCAGGCAATGGGGAGCAATGTGGTACCCTAGCCCTTGATCTGTCAGGATTCAAACCACAACCCTCTGGTTGCCAAGTTCCCTTTCCTCTAAGCCATGGGCTGCACCTATTGTTTTTATTATTATTATTAGTAGTAGTAGTTGGTTACCACTCTCAGAAAGAAGACCCCCTGTGTGTGCTTCGGTTTTCTCTGGATTCTCCGGTCTCCTCCCACAGCCCAAAAACATGCAATATGGGCATTAGGTCAAATTGGATACTCTAAATGTGAATCACTCTCAGTGTGAGTGTGAATGGGTGTCTCTATGTGGCCCTGACTGGCAAACTGTCCAGATTGTACCCCGCCTTTCGCCCTAAGTCAGCTGAGAGTGGCACAGCACCCCCTGTGACTCTCATGTGGAGGATAAAGCGGTAATCAATTATTACTTACTTACTTTTAACGTCAAATACCGTTTGGGTTGTGTCATCTTGGGTACCGCTTCACATGGTCACATTTAACGTGGACATTTGATAAATACAGTTTAAGTTTTAATTTAGTTCCTTGTGCTCTTTTATTCCATGGCAATGCATTTACTTTGCTGCTTCTGGTACTTTCCTATGGCTTGTATCCAAGGTCAGAGACAAGTGACCTATGTGTTAGTCTTGCATGAAGGAACTGTTGACAAACCATTGTTGGCACGACATACCAAATGTTAGAATGTACTTTACTGTTCCTTGTAGGAGTTCTCTTTTCTTTTGCTTTGGCTTTTCTTTATCCTGAGAGAAATGTGGCTTAAGAAAAATGTTCTTCTATGAGTGTTAAATGGACTGAAGTGAATGGCATTTTTAATTAAACAATCAATGGAACTTGGTGGAAGCCAACCGAACACTTCTCCCCTCAGTCCACTGACTCTCAGAAATGCAGAGTGGCAGCATCAAGGCTACTTTTACTGTCGCCAATCCAGACCTGTTTTTTTCCCCCCTCCGGCTTTACAGAGCACTGTTCCCGTCATACTTTTATTAAATTCCTGTCATGCTGCTTAAACGCAGTCAGCTGCTTCATTTTGGTCCATAGTGGGGAGCTACTGAAGTGAGCTTTGTTCATGGGAGGTTGTATTTAAATGCTAGGGCCCCCGTTTTTGCACTATAGCTGCTTCTGTCGTGGCCCAAAGCGAGACACTAAATGGAAAGAGGATGTTGGAGGGGAGGCAATGAAAGAGGAGCGTGTGAATAAGAGAAACAAAGTAATGACAGAGATGTGGAGAGGCTGATGCTAGAGATGGAGGGAGAATTAAAGAGACACAGGATTTGAGTAAAAGAAAGCAGGGGAGTGCCGGGGAGAGGTGTAATGAAAGAGAGGTGAAGAGAGGGGCTGATGGGTGATGGAGACAGAGGGAGAAAAAGATGGAGAACAAAGAGAGATGTCACATGTCTTTGATGTTGAGAGGAGTGTAGCAGAGGCAGATACGGGGACACGACTATGGCTCAATCCTGTTACGTGTGTTTCCAGGTGTGTGTAGTATGTGAGAATTCTCACATGAGAAAGACATTTTCCAAACTTCCTGCATGTTGTTGTGTCCGTGTAAACATCACGTGTCCATGTCAATGAACAAGAAGAGGGAAAGAATAGAAAGAAAAAAAACACACGGAGGACATAAGGCTGACAGTGGGAGAAAGACATCAGGAAGTATAGATATAGCACGTGACAAGGACAAGAGAGAGCACAGTGAATCAGCCAAGTATAAAATGAGAGAGCATGAAATAGAGAGAGAACATGAAGGACAGGGATGATTGAAATGACTGTCGGGAGAAGGAGTAAGACAAAAGAGAGTAAAGGACAGAGATGGAAATGATACAGTAGATGGACAAAACAAGGGGAGGGCAAAAGAGATCAAGTAATATGGATGGTAGAGGAGGGAAAATGCAAAGGAAGGTGAAATAACAAGCATTGACAGGAGAGTGCAAAGGAGAATGTGCTTCAGTGACAACGAAGAAACGGAGGGATAGAACGTATTCAAAATAACATTTAACAAATCTTGGTTTGGTTTGGTTTGGTTAAATGTTCAGTTTTCTTAATTAAAGCTCAACGTACCAACAATGTGACACTTTCTCAAACATAAATACAAGTAGAACCACAGGGAAATCTTCCGAGTTTTATTGTCTATTTCATTTCTTATATGCAGTATAAGGATACAAAAACTGATTTTCTTTTTCTTCATTCTAAATGATCGCACCTATATTTTAGACATGCGTCGGTATGATTTGACAGCTCTGCACCTAATAATAACGTTCACACAGTCTACTGAATTAGAGGTAGATAAATGGGTTCATACGCGGATCAAGACAAAGATAGCAAGTGAGTAAAAGGAGACAGGAAATAGACTGGAGGAGATGGACTGCAATGGAGAGTGAAAGAACGCGTGACAGTGGGGGGAAAGGAGAGCGGGATTAACTAGAGAGAAGGAGGGTGGAGAGAAAAGGCAAGCTGACAGCCTCTGAAAGATAGACAGGAGGGAGAGGGACACACTGAAAGAGGTGGAGAGGGAGAAGGGAGTGATTGGGTGAGAATGAGCAAGAGACTACAGCGAGGAAGCGAGAGAGTTGTGTCTCACTTTCATCATTCAGAGCGTTGCTCATCTGGCGGCAGAGGCTGCCTTTGTCACCACGAAGGATCCTCACTGTTACACACACACACATGTAGGAAACACACATTTCCAGTTTAGGGTCTCCTGGCATGTTGATTATACTATTAGTAAATTATTACAGAGATAGTGAAATATGTATATAATCTGTGTAATCTGTGTATAATTATTA
The DNA here is from genome assembly GCF_019176455.1 of Solea senegalensis. Taxonomy (NCBI): domain Eukaryota; kingdom Metazoa; phylum Chordata; class Actinopteri; order Pleuronectiformes; family Soleidae; genus Solea; species Solea senegalensis. The sequence continues at coordinate 3,133,538 of NC_058034.1, read as the reverse complement.
TAGTTTGGCACAAAAAGCTGACCCTGTCTCTTCCTCCACTTCCTCCACTGTAGACCATAGCTTTACATGATCCTGTCATTTTCTCTACCATCATGTATTCATTTTGTAATTCCTCATTTTCTTGTCACGTTTACAGGATTTAGTGACTACAATGTCTTACATATTTACTTATTTCCAAAACCTACCAGTTGTTTAATGTATAAATCACAGGGAGTGAGGCCATTTTGGGCATTTACAGACATTCTGACTGGTCCTCACATCTTTAAAGGGATTTTTGGTGGTTAAGACCTGGTTTTAGGGACTTGGGTTAAGGTAAGAGTTAGGATTAGTTTTTGTCTTGTTTTGTTTTTTTACCCATGAATGTTGTTCTTATAGATTCACGCCTGACTCATAACATAAGCCCGATCACCTCCACATGATTGTGGTCAGGTCTTTGTGTTTGCATATGTAGCTGCACCGAGCAGCAGAGATGTTGTGTTGGACTGACTTTAATGTGTGCCATGTGTCTCTGTCGTTTGTCTTTGTCTCCACAGTACTATGAAATGTCCTACGGGCTCAACATTGAGATGCACAAGCAGGTAAGATACTGAGCTGCGAAGCTGTTGTCTCTCTTCTCATTGTAGAATGAAGGTTTGTACTGTTTAGGTGGAGATTGTGCCTCATGTTCTGTGTAGATGTTGCATTTATTGAGTGGGGGAGAGGAGGTAAATGTGTTATTTACTCCACACAAACCTCGTTTGCCAGTGTGTCATTATGTGTGGGTGGGTGTGCACTGTATCTCCTGTTGCTGTCCTCTTTTATGTCGTGTGTGTACACGTGTATTGTATTTTTCATAATATACACTATATTGATAGGATAAAGCAGGATCACTTTCAGCTTTAAATTTATGTCGTGATGATGAGAACCCGGCAAGTGTTACAAGTGGTTTTAACACTCAGCAATAGACGGCTGCATTTATTACTTTCAGTAAGGTTCATTGCCCAGCACTGCAGTTTAACGCTGTATACCTATGAATGGAACATAAACACAAGTACTGTAGCATGGAAATAGAAGAGTTCATGGATTTGTGCGTATTCATATTGATCAAATATGCCTGTGATCTGATCTAAGAATGAAAATAATAGTCATACTATTGAAGTGGCTGGTTAAGATTTTAGCATCAAATTGGTAAATATTTTGCCTGGTATTACAGAAGTGGTTATTAAAATCACCCTTTGTGGAGACAGGTTGTATATTTCAACATTCTAGCGTATGTAAGTAGTGTCTTTGTTATGATTTGTCAGACACAGTGACGCCTTTTGTGGAGGGACTGTGTTTTTGCTTACAGGTGAGCCGGCATGGACAGAATAATAATTTGTTGCTGAGGTTGTTTGTCTCGTGTCATGTGATACCCTTGTTGGCTGTAATTAGCTGTGAATTCAGGAGGGACTGACAGTGAGTACGCTGCTGTTTAGGCTCATAAAGAAAATGACTGCTGAAGAGGAAACAGTCCACTGTGTTCACTCACTTCTCTTTGCAGCATTTTCCGTGATAACATTAATATAGAGCTCTTATATAATAACATCAAATTTGAAATAATAAAAAAGCTTATTCTACGCACACAGAGTGTCCTCTTATACCTCCCGTGTCTCACCCCTGGTGGGTTCATGTGCTAATGTTCATTTGTGCAGTATTTCTGGTCATAATCGTGAATCACCTGTAATGTCAGACTGTAATGCTGGAGAGTGTGTTCACAGTGGTGTATACTGCTGTCCTTCTCCCAGTATACAACCATTAACGGGGAATTAGGGGCCGTCCACATGTAAACGGGGGTAGGTGAATACGCACCCCTTTTTTGTTTTTTTTAAATCATATTGGCATTTTGTCCACACAGAAACAGCGTTTTTTTGAAAACAGTGTAGACAACAAATACGCTACTTTAGGGAAATGATGATGTCATAGTCCCATCTCTGACTTGCGTTGGCATTCACTCTCTTGAATGAAGTGTGTCTGCCTAATGCAGCGGTGGGAAATGTGGAACACTGTTCAGATTACCTAGGACATACGGCGTCCAATTGAATGCATACGTGCGATGGTCTACTTTTAGCTGCCGGGTGTTTTAGTTTGACTTTGAGAAATTCAATGTAACACAATTTCAGTTTACATGTCTTTTTAAAAGTCTGGCTTAAGTTGGACTTACACAGTAATTACATGAAGATACTGAGTGGCTCAGTAGACCAAATGAAATCACATCACGTGTGTACATGTTCTGCAAGTCAAAGGCAAACTGCAGACAGGAAAACAGTCACCCAATCAGATCAACAGACTGTAGAATGGTATCTTCCTTTATTTCTCTCTCTATATATTTGTAATGCTAACACAGAAGACAGGAGGGGATTTAAATTTTTCGCGATATACAATGAGCTCCCAACATGCACGACATAGACAATAAGAAAGCAGCTCATTGTTTGAAACAATCTCTAAAAAACGCCTACAAATGAAAGCCTCTTTACTCTGCACTTTAACCTCATAATCATTGTGTCATTTAGCTGTCAAGGTAATTATAGTACAGAAACATCAAACAGTGGGGCTCTGTCCAAATACAGAGATCAGTGTATACATACTTGCTCCTGGAAGAAGTTGTCCAATTAAATCGTCCAATTACTGGTTGGAGCATCTTCTAAAGTTTCATTTTCTTGTGTTGTCCGGTGCATTGTTGTTGGTTTGTTATCTATCCCTGAGTGTGTATACGCTCTGCTTGAGACACACACACACAGATATGCAGCAGTAGTGATGAATGAAATTGCCTGAGAAGCTTTGGCATCTTGATGTTAGCCAGCGTTTAATGTAAAGAGAACAAAATATCCAGGTCAGTCTGGAGAATGTTTTCAAAGCTCTGCCTTCATGTTCACTTTTCTCTCTAAAATTGGATTCCAAATGTTACGTTTGAAACTGAAATTATGTAAGATTGTCCCCCTCTCTCTCTCTCTCTCTCTCCACTCTTAGTCCAAATTCAGCTGTGCACAAGATGTGCACTGCTTTGGAAGGCAGGAAACCCCAAAGGGAATTTATGTTGGAATTGTTGCACTGCAAAAAAATGCATTAAAACAAACACACCATAAAATCACAGATGTGATTTTATGGTGTGTTCTCCTAATGCCACAACAGACACTACTAACAGAACCACATTTAGAAAGTGAGGGAGACGGACAGAATGAGAGAGACACATGGAAAGACTATTTAAAGGTATAGCTTTTGGGATTAATACAGTGCAGTTTGCTCTGTTTTACTTTCAAGCCATTTCAGTAGAATTTGTGCATGGTGTTCTTTAATTCTTAGAAAATAAACTTTTACCCAGCAGTGAAGGCAAAGAATGAGAACAGAGATAAGAGAGAAAAAAAGAGACATGAAGAAAAAAGAGGAAGAGAGAGAGAGAGAGAGGAAGATATCTGGCAGCAAAGACTAGTAGAACTGGACTGTCAGCTCTTGTCGCCAAAAAGAAGAAATGGACTGGGGTGCTGGCTACAGCTCTGAGAGATGGGAGGAGGAGGGGGGTGAGAGAGGGAAGCCAAGGAGGGGAAAGTATGGAAAATAAGAAGAGAAGAAAGGAGGTGGCGAATATGACAGGAGACCAAAGAGGTACAGTCAAGCGAATGAGAGGGGAAAAAAAGAATAAGATAAGTCTGGTGTCAGGAGCCAGTGAATGAGTCTGAGAAGAGCGAGGGGAGGGGTGGGGGATATGAGAAAGAGGAAAGGTGTGTTTGAGGAATGGGGAGAAAAGGAGCTTGGGAAAAAAAAAATCAAAATAGGGATGAAAGAAGAGGTGGTATGGGAATATGTGAGCGAGACATATGGTGGTAGTGAAAGAGGACTTACAGTATCACAGATGGAGAAAAGGAAATGGAGAAGCAGAAATTGTCAGAAAGAATAATAAGAAAGAGATCGTGTGATTGAATATCAAATGAAAAAAAAAACTGCCATCAAAGAGGATAGAACAAAAGAATGAAGAAGGAGAAAAGGTTGTAGGAAAAAAGGGATGTTACGATGGAGGATGGCCTAAAAAAAGGTAGTATGTGAGACTGCATGTAAAAAAACAAAGTGATGGTTGAGAGAGAGATTGGAAGAGTGTGAGAGCTGGGACGAGAGGAAAAGAGGGGAGAGAGATTAATTGAACGGATGAAAGAGGGTAAACAGGAAGGATGGAGCATTAGAAGAGAGACGGATAAAGACCTCAGAGAACAGATGAGGGGGAAAAGGGATGGCGATGAAAATAGGAGCCAAGAAAGAAAGCAATGGAAGAAAAAGGGAGAGAGTAGTGGAGGAGGAGGGCATCGAGGGAGGGAGGGAGGGAAGGAGGGAGGGGAGCTTTGAGTTGCAGTCAGAAATAATGAATCATGAATAGATTTAACAGTATCTGCTCTTATTTCCTCTCCTCCTCCTTCATCCCCCCAACAAAAAAGCTCCCTCCTAACATCCTGTCGAGATCACTGCTAGTTATTAGTGGCCGGGCCGTCTCATGTCCCAGCATTAATTGAGCTGTAACAGTCATCTTGCGTCTTCCTACCCTTCCTCCGAGCAGTTCCTTTTCATCTCCTCTCTCCTTCTGTCGGAACGTTTCATAGTGACTCTCTGTCTTTAACTTCTTGATCTCCCTGGCTTCCCTGTAGGGCTGCACGCCGAGGAAATCATGCGACATGTGACGTCACTGAGCATGAGATAACGATGTCACTTGCATAAACAAACAAAAACAAACAAACTCATAAAAGTGTTTGTTTTAATATGTATTGATATATACGGAAGAGTATTAAAAAATGATAATAAAACAGCATGAATTCTGAGATTAAAGTCAGAAGAAAATCAGAGTCAGAATTCTATTATTCTGATATTGCGATGATACTGTAACCCTGAATCTTGATAGGTAGCGTTCTCGGGCTGTGGGTGATATGCGGGTTACAGTTCATACACTTTATTTACACATGTGCATCGCACAACACGCACACTCCGTCACCAAAATCTCTGTAAATGAAACATAAAATAATCACCCATATTATATACACATATAGATATCAGTTTACTAGTCAATATGTTCTATATAACATGCAATACACAGAACTATAGCCTATAAGAAGATATAATAAACTTAATCTGTAATTATGTGCAACTGAAAAAGATCGTCGCAAATGACTATGAATACAAAATGATATATAACATAACCAAGGTTACAATAGCCAACATTGTGCACTACTACTTCCTTCCTATTTCTCTTTATTCCTCTCTCCATCTATGTCTCTTTCCCAATTGCAGATGATTTTATCTGAGCATAGATACATTGACACGCATGCACATGCATGCACGTTCCACATTATCTCGCTGACTGGGTTCTTGTCTATTATCCTATAATATCATATATAGCTGTATCCCCAGGAGCAGCGAGAGAAGCTATCAGGACTTTACATTTCTCACTGTGGTTGTTCTGTATTCATTTATATAGCACGTCTATATAAACTTCACACACACACACACACTATGTGCAGACATATGTTGTGGTTGTTTGAGGAAGATGATGATCTGTCTGCACTGTGGCGTGGTGAATAGACTGAAGCAGCCGTATATTGACAGCTTACACTTGCAGAAGGAGACCAGGACGGTGGTGGGAGGTGAATAGTTGCTTTGTTAGACTCCTGTACAGCAAGATGCAGTGGCAAGAACTTGTGACCGGAGAGCAGAAAAAATGTCAAAGGCAGGAAGTGAATGAGATTTTCCTTCCATCTGCAGTTCAACTTCAAAGGCCTGTTTAGCGGAGCACAGAGCTCACAGCTGCTCACGCCAGTGATAAACAGCAGCTAAGCATTATGGTGTCACATTGAAAGCATCGACTAAAAAGTGACCTGAGGACACTCAGAACCCGTCTTATTAACGGTTGCACGTGAGACCACATGACATCACCCAGCTGCAACCTTACTAATCAATAATTACCAACTCCACTGGGAACTCACAAGCAAAACAATGCAACTGCTGCAATCTTTGGTTCCCTTATGACGGCAGAACATGCAACAAATGGCAATCAATTGTGAGAAATAAACACAATGGAATGGACACACACATACACACACACACTAAACTTGCTCCCACACTGACTGTTTTTAAATCTTGACTAAAAACCCACTTCTTCTCCTTGGTGTTCCCTGACCGTGTATAAGAGCTGGCAGTTTCAGTGTTATATATACTGTAAATTTATATTGATTATTGACGTTGTTTCTGTATTTTATTGGTTTCATATTCCGTTTTTATTGTTTTATTGCTTTTTTGGGTTCTTTTTTTATACTGCTTTTAGTTACATTGTTTAGTATCATGTCTGTTTGACGTATTCATGCCATGAACAGCACTTTGGTCAACTCGGTTGTTTTTAAATAATGCTATGGAAATACCTTTCGATTGAATTGAAAAACATCTCCTTCCTTACTTGTTATAGCAGGGACAGTAAAACAGAAAATGACATTTCAAAAGAAATTCACAACATAACGTCTTGTTTTTAGATTGTTTTATACATGTTATGAGTAGGATGTGTACTGATGTATGTACATAACTTCATAATGGCAGTGGATTTCAGCTGGCCAGTGCTGTTTAGAAGAAGAAGAAAAACAATGCTTTCCACAAGGACTGCAGGTTTTACAGTGACACTGAATAATGTTATGCAGAGTTTGACTACATGGTTTGAATATACAGGTATGATGCATGCTATTTTACTTGCTGGCCCAGCAAACCAAAATGACCTTGGAGTTGCTATCTGGCGGTGACGTTTTTATTTTTGGATGTGTACACCTTCTTTCCATGGTCACAGTTTTCGAAGGTAATGGGTGTGTTCAGCAGCAGGGTCCATTATTTCTGTGCTGGGATACTGTCCCGAGTATAAACCCTGGGGGCCAGCAAGGAATCTACTGTGGCAGCATTTCAATAACTGCCTAGGTAAGTGTTTCTCAAAGAGTGGAAAGAGTGGGCCCTGACGGTGCGTCACAAAAATGCTCCGATGCGTGTATGTCTTCACACGTCCACTGCCGCAGTTAAACACCACACATCTGTGTCTTCATTTCACCTAAAAAATGGAAGCAGTGATGCTTGTAAAAATGCATGTAGCATCATACAATTACACTCCTCCTCAGCAGTAATTACACAAGCTTATCACTGGAAACAGGAACATCCTGCCTTTGAATCAAATTTAGAGGCGCCTGTTTTGTTAATGCAATATGATTTTTGCACAACGATTAGTGCTTTTAGGTGTCATACTGATTTATTATAGATTTATTTCAGGTCGCAGGGTGTCTGTAGTAATCCTGCATGATTGGCTAGTGATTGGAAATGCTTTTGTATTAGACATGCTTTTACGTAAGGTTAAACACTGTAGGAGAAATTCTTGATTTTAAGAAACTGTGACCTGAGAATACTAGGAAATGCAGCAACAGGGCTTATAAATGTGCTTCCACCAAGTGACAGTAGTGCAGTTCAGGTTGTCATGATAAGGTTTGGAATGATAAACCCTGATCAGGCTTATATTTCCACAATGGAAGGTGGGGGTGTGAAGGCCGGATGGCGAAAGCTCCATAAATAGCATGACATGGTGATAGTGTGTGTTAGTGTGTGTTAGTGTAACCCACCAACAAAGTCAATGAAGAAAGAAAACTAAAAGCAACAAGAGAGGACATCCAGCATTTCATCTGAAAATGACGCATTGTTCTCTTTTCTTATTCCATTCTGATTGTCTTCCTGAAAGTGATGAACTGGCTGCAGTTTGTCCAGCTCAGTGTCTCTGAATCCCGGTCCTCGGGATGTTACAGAGGTGTCCCTGCTCCAACACAGCTGATTCAAATAAAGGGCTCGTTGTTGATGAGCTGACTATTTGAATCGGCTGTGTTGGAGCAGGGAAACATCTGAAACATGCAGGGCAGTGAGTCACCAGGACCAGGATTGAGAAACACCAGTCTAGCTTCACCACTTAGGTGCCGGATCACTGCCAAAAGAATTCGGTTTAAACTGATCATTTGAAATAATTGTGGATCATACTGAACTAAACCAAACACGGCTGTGTAGTTGGAAGCTGGGTCCAACTAGCTCATATATAGCTGACATTGAGTTCTGTAATGTAAAAAAATGCTAGTTAAAGTCACGACAGCATCTCTTACACAGGCGTGTTATTTTGTTACACATTCCGTTTGATTAATCATATTCGATCATATTATGTTTTATGTAAATATTCCTTCTTTGAAATTAAAATTCACTAACTTATGTTATGAGTGCACAGTTCCAGACCAGAGTCTGAGAATGTGAGGTATTTGTTCAAACATATGAACAGCTCAGAAGTGACATTCCGGTTCATACTCTCCATGTCTCTAATCATTTTAAAACTATCCTCCATATTTCATAAACAGGCTGAAAGGAGCTGAGAGACAACATCCCATACCTGAGAGGTGACAATGTGTCAGCATGTCCTTGAGATGGAAAGTAGACCCCTTGCTGCTCACTAATTTAAAGCAATTTGTATAATAACAGCTGGAGATAAAAGCTTGAAAATGTGCAGCTACATATTTTGTAAAGCCAAACATAAAACACGAACATTGGACTTGAATAAAACGCGTTTTGTGTCGGGATGTTACTGACACCATTTATTCTTTGTTTGCCTTGCAAAGCCTTGGGTTACGTTAAAGATGAAACCTGACAGAAATCAATAGTCTGGATATTAAGGATGTGTGACGCATTTCATCTTTTAACTCATTTGCAAAGAAATACGAGGTAAGAATGTCAGGTTCTTCTGATATTATAGACAAAACATAGATACAACATATAACCTTAATATACTCTGTCAGAATGCTGACTGTGGTTCATAGAGCAGGCAGGAAATTATAGGAAGCTGTGTTTGATAGTCAGGATGCTCAGCAGCCAGACTGTTTCCCCTGTGGACTCCTGAGGACAGATGAAGCAGCTGGTTGTCCTTCCTTCCTGCTCCCTCCTTTCATTTCACCACACACACACACACACACACACACACACACGTGAAGCTGACAGTGTGGGAGTACATGTGTGTGTTTTTGTGTGACAGAAAAGAGAAGTCTTTCTTTTGCACTTTTTTATTGCAAACAATGTAGGCATTTATTTGCAGTACAAAAAGAAAGAAAGAAAATAAACCAACTTTAAACTGACGTGAATATAAAGTGAAAACTGAGAGACCAAAATGAACAGAGTGAAGAAATTAACTGTGAAAAGGAGAAAAACAGAAACGGAGACTGAGGAAGATTAAGACACAGTATGAGCAGGAGAGGGAGATCTCATATTTATCTGTTTGCGTTGCATAAAACACAGTGTGTGTGTGTGTGTGTGTGCGAGCTTATCTTTCTGCCTAATTGCCCCGAGCTGTCTCGGCCTTTTTATGCATGTGTTCTTGCACATGTGTGCAGTGTGTGTGAGTGTGCATATGTTGGTATATTTGGCAGATGTTGTGACCTGAATCCCCATCTCATTTGGGAGAGGGTAGAGAGCTAACGAGAAAGAGAAAGATACGGGGAGGCAGAGAGTGCCTTCATTTTCCGTACTCACTGCTTTGGTTCTTAATAGGATTGGGCTTTTCTCTCCCTTTTTTTTCTTCCTCAATCTCTTTCTCTTTTCAGCCGCTCTGTGTCATTTTTCTCTCTCTCTGTCATTTCCACCACAGTCTGTCCATCATTTTCTTCCATGGTTGTGGTGTGATGTATTTATTTATTTTCAAAACTTGTTTTCGTTTAAAGGAATGGATTAGGACTCACTCGTGTATGTGGGTCAAATGACTTGGCGTGTTTTTGCACTCTCTCTGATGATGTGCATGTGCAGACCCTCTGTGCACCTGCACGTTCTTGTTTATGTGCAGCTTCGTCTCTCTCTCTCTCTCCTCTCCCTCGCTTCATGCCTGTGCATACATGTGTAGCAGAGCTCATTTGTGAATAATGAGGCATGGGGCAGGATACAGGAGTGATAGAAGGAAGGAAAGAAGGACAAATATTGAAAGATGAGATGAGAAAGTGAGTGATTGAATTCCCATGGAGCTAGCCTTTTAACATAATAGCCCTGTCACTCAGCTCTGTATAGCTGCACGCGCACTGTATTTGATTATCCATGCGTGTGTGTGTGTGTGTGTGTGTGTGGTTTTTACATTTTGATGATAAGTTTGAGTTTTGGAGAAAAAACATCTTTACTTTCTTACACACGTTCACTTTCCGACTGTTTAGACGTGGTATCAGCTCTCAGATTAGAATTCAGTTGAGGTCAGTGGCGGGGTAAATGGTTACAGCGAGGTATATACACACTGATTTTATCATGGGATGTTATCATCATCAGGACCAAAGCCCAGGCCTAATGAGGCAAAAACAAAAGTCTCTCGTCTAGAAGCCCCATTAAATCAAAATCAACATTTTAGTGAATTAATTGCATTTATTATGCTTGAAATGTTGCTTTGACGCCCTCATACAGCCTAATTATATCAAACAATCCAATATTCTTATTGGCTTTTAAATTTTTGTCGTGCCCTTGAGTCCACTTTGAGATTCTGGTGACTCCACTTGTACTCGGGGAGGTATACTAAAGTTGCTTACAGTCAAGCTTGTGTGCTTCTTTGAAAATGCCCCAACCCGGCGTACCATTCAGATGCATCACCTTGAAAATGTCACTCTCATGTTTCTTTTAGGTAAACACCACAGATATAGGCAACGGTGGTTGCAAGAAGTCATCCGATGAGAGAGAGTACGCTGTTTTCTGTGTTGAAGCTATAACACCCATTTAACATTAGTGGTTGCTTTTAAACGGCAATCAATGTGGGGATAAGACCCTGCCCAGCAGCTTGTTTCAAAACAAAAAACAGTAGACAGACATGGGAAAGAAAGATAAAAGAGTGAGTGAGCGAGAAAAGAGACATAATAATATTAATTGTTAACAACCACATGGAGAATAGGTGTATCAGTTTGGATTTGGCAGAATATGTGTGTGTACTATATGTCTGTTTATGTATGAATGCGGCACATCTATGTGTATGTGTTGAATGTGGTCGGTAATCCGAGTGGGAGACTGTGTCGATGTCTGGTCAGCTCCCAGAAGGAGGCGATAAGGATCCCGATGCGCACAGCATCCAGCGGTCACACAGAGCAGGAGAGTCCAGCGGTCACCAATCCTAGGGATGCAGGAGACGAGGCCCCCCCTGCCCAGAGTCAGCCCCAAGGGTGCAAGACATGACAGAGGCTGAACCATTCTTCGCACAGGCGGAGCCCAGAGGTCCTGGACCTCCTGCACCCAAGACCCGCTCGGGCCCACCCTCCACTGGTGAGAGCAAGCAGAGACCTTCCCCCCAGACCACCCCGCCACAAGGAGGAACAGGTAGAGGTCTACTTAGAGCCCCCAGCCAGCGAGATCCACAAGATTCCTGAGCATATGTAGAGGCCAGCGGTCTAAGGGCTTGCCATGTCCAACTCTGCAGCGCGCCAGCTCAAGTCCCCACCAGGCATCCAGGAGCTCAGGCGCCCAGTCCTGACCCCCGCCGTGTGAGCAGCCCACCGCCCACCACCGATGTGCACATTTGTTTGTTTTTTTTACACGTGTGCATAGAGTGCAGCCGAATGTGCTACTTTGTTTGTATTGCGTTTGCATCGCGGATGACATGAGTTTGAAGCCGTATGCAGTCTGTCAATGCAAGCTGGTGAGCTGGCACAGTGTGAATATGACTAATGGCTTAGTGAATAATATAGCCAGAGACAGAGAGAGAGAGAGAGAGAGAGAGGGAGATTTGTTTAATTGTAAAACTACAAGCCGTGTGAAGCATGGATCTTGTGTCCCTCAGTTACATGCCTGCGTACATGTGTACTGTAATAGTACAGGTGTTCATTTTATATTGCCGACAATGCATCTTTGTCCTCGCATACAAGCGTGTATTTGTTTGTGTAAAGTCATAACAGGTTTGTAACTGTTCTGGTAATCAATCTCTCTCTCTCTCTCTCCCTCCCTCTCTCCTTCTGTTGTAGAAGAGAAGTGAGCTGTCTGTCTTTATTTTTCACTCGGAATGTTTCCGCGCTCTGCTTTGCTGCCTATCTTGTATGGGTTCTGCACTGAAGGTTGAATCTATGACTTTATGTGTGTGTGTGTCTAAGGACATGTGTGTTTCTCTGTGTGTGTGTGTGTGTGTGTGCGCCTGGTGTGTGTAATGTGTGCTTGTTGGTCTCACGCTGGGAGGCTCTGCTTGCTCTGCACACAGCTCATTGTTTGAGCGCTCTCTGCTCTGTTTGGATTGGTTTTCAGTGTGTGCCCTTGTTACGTGTGTGTGTGTGTGTGTGCGTGCGGTTGTATTTGTGTGCACAATTCTTAGGCGTGTGTACCTTATAGTGTTTTGTGTGCAAGCGTCTCTCTCTATCCCCATCTCTCTCCCTCCCTGTTTCCCTTCCTTTTCTACCAGAATAGAGGGGCCATCAATCAGAGGCAAGGGGGATGGAGGAAAGAAGGGAGGGGAGGAGGAAGTGAAGAGGAGGAGAGGAGTTGGCTTAGTGCCAGGGTAGAGGAGCTGGCACTCTGCCCAGAGGAGAGGGAGAGAGAGTGGAAAAAACAAGACTGAGCAAGAAAAGAACGTGTGTGTGTGTGTGTGTGTGTGTCGGGGGGGTGGTGAGCAGGGTAAAGAGATAGAGCAAGAAAGTGAGAGACATGAGAGAGAATAAGGAGAGCAGAGAGAGAGAGCAAAAGAGGAAGGCCAAGTGTATTGAGGGAAAACAGAGGGGGAGCGAGACAGAGACTGTGAAATGAGCCAACAGAATAGAGAAAGGAACAGGCTGATTGCATAGGTGGTGGTTGAGTGTGTGTGTGTGTGTGTGTGTGTGTGGGGTGGGGGTTCACTGAATAGCGCCGTGTCTCCAACCCAATCAGTGGGTGATTAGGACATCACAAGCTACAAATATTTACCTTGAACTGTTCAGCGAGGGGAGAGAAGTCCAATTAGACAGCAAGGGACAGAGATGAGCTCCAGTATTGTGTGTGTCTGTCTGTGCGTGTGTGTGTGTGTGTGTGTGTGTGTGTGTGTGTGTGTATGTGTGTGTATGAATTCTGCAGCCATGCACACTTCAGTACAAAGGCCGTGGGGCACGTACAGTGTGTGTGACTATGTCATCACTTACAGGTTCACAACGTTGTGCCCAAAAAGAGACTGATCTATGTTCTAATGTGTGTCGTCCGCTGCTCCAGCCCGTCTGCTTCAGTGTTTGCATGTTGTGCATGCAGAGGTGATCTTCTGCAAACCTTTGTTAGTGCTTATTTGAGCCAGTCTTACATTTTGATGCCATTCTCCTCTGACTTCTGGCAGCAGCAAGGCATTGTCGTCCAGAGAACCGCCGCTCGCTGGCAGTTTTCTCTCTCTCTTTTAGACCATTCTCTGTAAACCCTAGAGAGGGTTGTGAGTGAAAATCCCAGTAGATCAGCAGTTTCTGAAATCCTCAGATTTCCTCTGGCAGCTGCAACCATGCCACGTTCAAAGTCGCGTAAATCACCTTTCTTCCACATTCTGAAACTCAGTTTGAATTTCATTGGTCGTCTTGACCATGTCGACGTGCCTAAATGCATTAAGTTGCTGCCATATGACTGGCTGGTTAGATGAGGTACACTTGGTCAACCTCTACCTTTTGTATTTGTATTATGGGTCAGCAATTTTAATATCAAGTTATGATATTACAATCCTCACATTTTAGAGACATTTGCCTGAACAAAACTGAGAACTGAAGAAACTTAACAACCAAGTATTTTTGCAGTGATCCTGCTGCAGCTTTAATCAGCTACTCATTTTGGCTCTTACTGAACATTATGTTGAAAACTGGAATGAGTACAAGCATTGTGACTGTGTCATCCAATCGATGGGGCTGATGCAGCTGGAGTTTAAGGATGTTGCTTCACCATTGCTCATTGTGTTTCTTCACCAGCAGCACTTAAGATCATTTCACAATATACCAGGAATCCAGGTGAAGCAGCTAAAAAAAAAGGCTGCCAACACCATTCTCATAGCCAGTGGTTGGTCTGTGCATGAATAATGACCTGGCGGAGGAAGAAAGCACAGTGACAATGTTAGGGTGGTTATGGTTATTGGCCATAATAGAGCAGGAAGAAAGTATTTCTTTACAGTATTTGTATTTATTCACAACAAAACTATAAAAAACTGAAATCCGAGAACGAGACCTCGCCAAGGGCACGGTCTTGAATTGGCAAAATAACAAACTGCCAGAAAGCAAGACATTTCTGTATTTAGAATGTTTTGCAAAAAAAAGAACTATATGCTTCTCTTAAAATGTTTTCAGCCAGTGCAAATGAATATTTTCAGTTCCTGCTAATTAAAAAGTAAATAGTTGAACGTGTATTTGCAACATCTCTGTATGAGTTTACCAAGAAGCGTTTGGTACATGTACAAGCTTCTCCAAAAAACGGCATTATGGGAGAACCTGAGAAACATCAACGGCGCCTTTTCCTGGAATACCAACAATTAATGTGAAACCCACGAACCATTTTGACCATTCAGAATGAAATCCCATCTTAGCATTTCTGTCACGTGAACGGCAGCAGCATCACCTCCTCCATGTGTAGCCAACACTTGTTTACAAGCCTTGTGTACATTTTTGATCGACACCACTTCTCTGGGCATTGGAAGTCATGCTGCTATTCCAGTGCAACTACAAAAAGGAGGAGTGTTTGGCTGGAGGCGGTACAGAAAAGGATTGTCCGGCCTAAATCCAGACGTATGGCCACCCTAGCAGAAGCCAATAAAAACCCTCGTGCAATGCAGAGTCATTTGACCTGGGAGTGAATGCAGATTAAACCCACTGGTCCAAACGTGTCGTTTTTAAACCCGTGGTTAATCCGTTTCTGGAGTTTTTTGACCACTGGAAAGAGGTGTTAACAGACAGGGAGAAGAGCGATGAAAGCAACCAAACAGGAGCGATGACCGAGATATTTGTAGACAATTATTAGAGTCGGGAGAGGAGTGTCTCACTCTCTCACACACACACACACACACTGCAGAGCTCTCCCCATAAAGCTGGCTCCCTCGCTCATTGTGGGACTCAGAGGCTGGCACAGCTGGCAGCGCCCGAGCACACTGGGCACCGTCTCCCTCCTCCTGAGCCAAGCTCAACCCACACTCATCACATTCAAATTCACCAAGCTTTATTGGCAAGATGAACGCGGTCAGTGTTGCTTGCTGTCATGCTGGGAGACCAAATACAATGCTGATCTTTCACGGGGAAGTGGCTTTCCCCCGTCGTTCCACTCTTAAGTTCATGTTTGTGTCACGAGCAGAATGTACGAGGACACTGTGAGGTTGTTTACTGTCAGTTCGTCTCACCTTTTGAGTTTGGCTGAATATCTGGTCTTCATTAGAAGGCATTATACAGTAAGTCTTAATATATCACCTCTGTCTTCTCGTACGCCTGCCAGCAGGCTGCAGTTATTAAACACAAGCACCAGAAGGAAAACAGCTAAAGGGCAGATCCTCAGTGATTAAGACCCCCTCCTCTAAAACAGACTTTTTCTTTATCAGAGCAATCAGATGCTGGCTTGTTAGTTGAGGGAAAGTTCCACATGCAGAGACAGTGTTACACTGAGCGGCTTCTACCTTGATAGTCAGTTTCTACAGTTCCCAGAATGGCTTTTGATTGAAGGAAAGAGTCTGTGTTGCCTTTGTGCTGTGGGTTAAACATGTAGGTGGAAACACAAGCACCTACAACATCGATAGCATTTGCAGGAGATCAGATGTCACCGTTTATGATGCTGCATCATTTATGGTTGTGTGAAATAAAACAGTTCATGTCACGTACTGACTTTGGAGTAAATTGACAGACACGTTTGATATCCAAGGAGAAAATGAGTCGTGAGCCGAAGTAACATTTCTTATTTTTCATTGGACTGAAAAAGACAACGAAAGGGAAACTATACGTAATGATATCTTTTTACCAAGTTGCTGTTGGTAAAATTTGACCTAGAGATCTGCTCTCTGTTGGAAACTCAACGTGATTGTTTATTATAGTGCTAGTCTGTTTTTCTTGTTGTTTTTTTCTGTAATTGTTGTGTGTTTGTGTTTTCTATTGTGGATACACCATGTGGTGTGTGTGTGTGTGTGTGTTCCACAGAGCTCAGGTTGCATCATTATGCAGCACCGGCGCTTTGATCATATAAACGATTGTTTGATTGAAATTATCATCCTGCCAATGATCTGACAAGATGACAGGTCTGAACGTTCTGCCAGTCTCTCTCTCTCTCTCTCTCTCTCTCTCTCTCCATCTTCTCTCTCTACCACACACTGCCCCCTTTTTTCTTAATTTCCTCCTCTCCCGCTGTCACATCTTTTTGGAAAATCTTTTTTTAGAATCATTTGAGGGATTTTTGTTCCTCCGTATAAACCACCCCTCTGTTTTTGTTTCCCTGCTTCCTCGTCTACCTTTTATCTCTGTTTCACATGTAGCCTCTCTCTTTCTCTGCTTCATCCTGTCTGTTTGCCAACTGGCAGCAAAACTGCCCTCAAGTGTTTATTGACCAGCCCCTTCTCTTCCTTTGTATCTCTCCATCCATTCATCCCTCCATCTCTCCATCCGGCCAGTCTTTGGCAGTCCTCCTTTGTGGCTGTGATTCGGCTGTGCTGCAGAACGAGACTGTGCTGTGTTGTTTTTTTTGACACCTGGCCCAGCTCGGAACGCTTTAGCTCGGCTCCCCTCGCTTTCCCTGTGTTGTAAAGCACACCAGTGACCATGAAGCCTCGACCTACAGTTGGTGGCATGGAGCTATTACTTACAGATAATAACAAAGAATTGATGTCATGTGAAGCAACATTTTCTTTCTGTGGCTTAAATTATGGTTACATTTATCAATAAAACAATGATTATAAATTGTTTAGACATCAATTTGTAAATCAAAATGATTTTTTATTTTTTTTTTACCTTTTTTTGTGTCTAGTAGTGTTAATCTCCGTTTTACTCTGAATACTTTATACTCTTCATTTCCTCTATTGTTGTTGACATGTGGCTGCAGCACCCGTCCAGTCACACTGATTTATTATGCAGCCAAATCTCAGTCGGGTCATCTCAATTGACCTGTGGCCCGAGGACAACCTGTAGTGCAGTCGAAGCCAGAATGGTGCAGCTGTAGAAATGAAACTGACGGATAGACAGTGATTTAAAGTAGATAATACAGCGTTATGAATGAAAGTTACACAGTTTTTCTATTTATCCTTTGTACTGGAGCTTAGCGAGCCCTTTCGCTTCTTTTACAATGAAGTTGCTGTGCACAATCAACTGGTCCTGAAAGCTTTTATGTGGATTTGGCAACATGCTGATGATAAGATGACTTCTGACAGATAATTGATCACCAAATTCAGCATTGAAGCTCAGATTATTTCTAAGAAGGAAACATCTAATGGGACAAGATTGTCCCATACAATTTAACCGCTCTGCTTCTTGGCAATCAGATTTCTTTGGAAGAGTGTGTGGGCCTGCAACTTAATCAGCACTTTTAAAATATAAAAAAAAGAGTTCTGCACTCACTGCATGAAGTATTCATTTTAATATTCGGAAAAGGGGGCTACAGATACAAATTAGGATGTCCATCAAATTGTGACATGTTTATTTCTTTGAAACAAACCCAACATGGCCACTGAAACATCTCTGTTAGAATTACTGTCATGGTTGAGACATTTCCAGGTGTAATTTAAAGGTCCCTCCATACTGTCCACGTCTTCCATGTCCACAGAGAGTCGTTCTGCGTCCATTTGTATGAAAATAAGGATTTGTGTCAGTCTGGCGTTCCATGCATGCGTACTTGATCGCGTGGCGTTTTTTCACTATATTGCACCGCCTCGCCTCGCCTCGGCTCGACTCTACTCGGTTTGGTTGGCGTTTCCATGACCTCCTCAACGTGGGCGGGGTCATCACAGCACGGCTGCATGAAACTGCCTTGACTTTGTTTTAGCGACACACACGCAGACTAGTGACTTGTAAAGCAGTTGTTTTCGATGCAACTGAATCATTAGAATCAGTTAATTAAAAGGATTTGTTCAGTACTTCCTGTATGAGCGGAGCACAGTCGCTAAATACACCAGACTCCTCTGTTAAATGATGAGATTTTAGACCTTTCCTTGCTAAATGTTGGAGATTAACCCATGTTTTCAGGATTTGTTAGGTCTTTTTAACTGATCTACAGTTCGGTATTGTTCAGTTTGACTCTTGCGTTGGACGTCTTGCTCATGACTCATGCTCAGGATCGGCTCAGCTCGCTTGGAACCTCGCCTGAGCAAAAAACATACCAGGTACTATCGCTAATGGAAAAGTGAAATAACCGTGCCGTGGCGAGTCGAGTCGCGCTCGGTGAAAACACGCCATTACATTCTACTCTGGCAGGAGAGATTTTGTCTTGCTGAGGTAGTTGAAAAGGAAAATAAAATAGTCCAGTCTGGATGATATAACAGCATGAATAATTTATTCCAGCACATTGAGATACAAAGGAGTTCACTGTTGTAGTGTTTCCTCAGAGGGATAGATGACCAAGGTTTTCAAAACTCAGAATTATTATGGCAGTGACAACAATATTACAGGTGCACTTGTTAGAAAGACTTATTCTGCTAATGTGAGAATGGAGCCATGCCTGTTGCGCTCTTCCTTCCCTTCATGGACAGCACACACATGTAGGAGAACGTCACAGGCCACGTTTAGGATCTTATAAGGCTGCGTTTGCCCTTGAAAACAGTGTGTGTGTGTGTCTGGTGATAGCTGGTTCATGAAGTCATCGTGAGATAGGCCGTAACTTACCGTGTGTGTTTGTGTGCAGCCCTGTCGGCCAGTGCATTGCTCTCCATCACATCCTTTGCTGTCCCCCTCAGTTTCCTCAAGTGCCAGGAACATGTGTTTGTGAGGATGGAGGGATACAGAGAGAAAGAATGGGGGGAAGCCAGAGTAGTAGAGGGAGAAAAAGGGAAGAAATGTGTGACAGCAATGTTACCTAGGGAAAAAAAAGGGGGCAGAAAGCGACTGATGTTGGAAGAATAATAAAAAAAAGGTCTGCTGAGGGAAAAGTGGGGGGCTAGATTAAGGCAGGGAGAAAGAGAATTATTCGGGAAAAAATAGAAAGATGGGAGAAAATGATACAAAGCGAGCAGGGGAGGGGAGGGAGATGGTGGAGAGGGATGAGAGGAAGAGGATGAATAGGGTAATAATGGCTCAGTGTGAGAGGTGTTGTAGAAAGAGGGAGAACGGCTGAGTGAAGAAGAGAACAAAATGAGGCTGAGGGCACTCAGACAGATAGAATTAGACACACCGCAGAGGTTCAGTGTGTGTGTGTGCGCGTGTGTGTGTGCGTGATAGGAAGAGAGTGTCTTATGTGTTCTTGTAATGTGTGTGTGTGTGTGTGTGTGTGCGCATGCAGCTGTAATGTGTGGATGGTTTGCCACATGTGCATGTTTGTGTGATTGTGAGTGGTTGTGCATGCACTTGTGTGTGTGGAGGGGTGAACGCGGGGACGAGAAACCTGCACGCAAGATGTTTTTCATCATTTCCTGTCAGAGATGAAGCATTTTTACAGATTTTTTACGAGTGCCGAAAAGGACAAATGTAATGGCACAGAATAGGTGACTGTGACAGGTGGAGAGAGAGAGACAGAGAGAGAGACAGAGAGAGAGGTCTGAGGGTTTTTTGCTCCTTTGTGAATGTGTGTTTGTGTGTTCGTATGTTTTGTGTGTGTTTGAAAGAGACAGAGGACGCCTGGAGTGGGAAAAAGAGTGTCGGGCCGTGCTAAATGAGAGTGCGATGGTGCTAAAAGAGCAGATGATGACGATGGGACTCTAATGCTGCCTCCATCTCCTCCGCCTCTGCTGCTTTTCACGCCCACATTTCTCTCCTCGGTCTTATTGAGCGGTCACTGACAAAACTCCTCACTCATTAGGAGCGCGTCATAATCCAGTGGACGTCTAATGTGCTGTAAAGGTGCATCATATGCTCTGTGTTCATTTTTGTCCCTGTTATCTTACAGCGTGGGACATGATCATGTATCCAGCGCTCTCTCCTTCTGTTTCACCCTCTCGTTTTCTCCCTCTTTCCATCACAGGCGGAGATTGTCAAGCGTCTCAGTGCCATCTGTGCTCAGATCATCCCTTTCCTCTCTCAAGAGGTAAGCGTCGCCACTGCCAGACACTCGTACACATGTACACAAAACACTCACACAAAGTCAGGAGAGGCCTATTCACACGTTCGGTGGAAATCTATCTCACAATCCCTGCGTTAAATAAACATGCCGAGTAAAAACTGTATAACTGCATAACTTTTAAATATAAGCAAATATGAAATTCACAAAATGCTGATCAAGCCTCTCTGCGTTTGGATCTTGTGTTGCCCGGCAACATTTACCAAGCTGCACGCGGGAAGTGCTTAGTTTTATGTTATTATAGACGGAAAACATCATAAAGCAAGTAAATATGTTTGGAGTATGATTGGAAATGATCGGCGCATATGAAAAGTTTCAAAGTTGGATTAAATTAATTATTGTTTGAGAATATAAATGAGTAAACTGAAGAGAGAAAAAAAATGTAATCTTTCGAGAATGTCGTAATATTGCGAGAATAAAGTTTGTTGTTGTTTTTTATCCTTATCTAATGTAGTATTATTGTTATTATTATTATTATTATTATTATTATTATTAATAAATAGCAGCAGCACACAGATGTAACCAGTGTTATAAGTCATGATGTAACCCTCCTCCACAAAAGAGATGATTTTCTCCAGGTCTGCGTGATTCTTTCTTCCAAACAGGCTCAAACTGTTTCTATCACAATCTTTTCAAAGTCCTGATGCTAAAGATAATGTGGTATTTCTGTAGTTGTGAAGCCCAAATCTAATGCTTTCTCATCTTGACGCCGGTTGCAGCTGATCATCTGAGATTTTGCTTGAATAATATTAGACTTTATTCTCGAAAGATAAAAAAAAAAAAGTCCTAAATTTGGCCCTAATACGCCGTCGTAGTAAATAACTTGATATTTTGTTTTCATAGTGTTGGGAAAGCGTTGGCATAGAATATATGGTTCAGTACCAAGGTATCAGACTGAGATGATTATTTGCTCTGCACGATAAAATAAATGAAAACTCACACACCATGTTATGGCTATGGCGTGCTCATACACTGTATTCCATCATTTGAGTGTGGTAATTACCTTGCAGCAGCTTTTCTGCTTGGAGAGGAGGGAAAACATCAGCTGACCGTCAACTACTCATTGTACAAATATCATCATTTCAAGGTTTAAGGTGTTTTCTTTTCCGCTGCTCACAGACAAACAGGAAATCATGGCCAGAAACATTCTTAGTGACGGTAATTACAGCGCACTCTGAAATAAAGCGTTCCACAAAGAAGGCTCCCAGACTTTTGACAGTAATGAATTGTATTTTTTTGTCTATATGAAGATGTCATAATCTTTAAATTAAACTGAGCCACTTCTTAAAATGAATTTGTGTCCTTCAATCCACACATTATCCTCATTGCACTGGAATCCCTCTTGAAGTCTAAACATGTTTATATGCTTAGTACATTCTAAAAGGCCAGAAGAGAAGCTGGATTATTGTTGTTGCTGTGGCCGGATTAAATGAGACTATATGAGCATTTTTTTTTTGCTATAATATGAATCCATGTGTGTATGTGTGTGTGTGTGTGTGTGCGAGTATGACCTGTGTCTACAAATCTACAGACACAATTCTTTATGTCTGTGACTGTGCGTGTGCACTGATGAATGTGCTCCATGGAGACGGGGAAGGTCAGAGCTCTGTCACTTTGATCAATATTGACTCAGTGTGTGTGCATATTTGTGTTGGTGTGACTGATTACACTGGGATTTTGTGTAAACAGCACTGAGATTTGAGTTTGTGTGGCACTGGGCGTGTGTGTGTGTGTGTGTTTTAGAGAAAGACAGAGTGAACATATTCAATTTTATGATTGTTGAAAGTACATTTATGGTTGCAAAACGCCCAGTTTGAGTGTTTCAATTTGTCAAGTATTCTTCAGTTAAAGGTGTTTTCGTGTGTGTGTGTGTGTGTGTGTGTGTGTGTAGCACCAGCAACAGGTGGTCCAAGCAGTGGAGAGAGCAAAGCAGGTCACCATGGCAGAACTCAATGCCATTATTGGGGTGAGTCACACCACCGTTCGTCATGACAGTGTTTCTGCTGAATGAAGGTACCGAATGAAAAATTCAGTCTTCAACTCTAGTCTGCATATGTACGCGCACACACACACACACACACACACACACACTCACACACACACACACTGACACACACAGGGGCTTTCCAGATCTCGTCTCAGCCCTGATCACATTACCGTCTACTTTGTTCCTTCCAGCATTAAAAACACTCCTGCCACTACTGTGCGTGTGTGTGTCAACTACACCTAAACACAGACACTGTCATTACTGAGATGTGTGTATTTGTGTGTGTGTGTGTGTGTGACACACTAGCGTGAAAGAACAACACATGAAAACAAACCATAATGCTCCCCTCAGGATAATAGCCTCTCTTTATCTGTAGCTGCTGCTTTGCTCTCCACTCTCTCTATCCTCATCCGTCTTTGCCTTCTTCCTTCTGCCTTTTTTTTCCCCTTCATCTCTGTTTTCATTTTTCTGTCTGATTTCCTCACCCCTTTCTTTTTTGTAATCTTTGATCATTTCCTGCCTCTTTTCGTGTCCCTGTCCTCATTTTTTCTCCACCATTGTTTCTGATATGTCTTATCTGTTGCTGTTTATGCACACTTTCCTTCCATCTTCTTGCTTTCCTTCACCCCTACCTTCCTTCCTTCTGCCCCCTCCATCGTTTACTCTGTGACTCATACATTTTCTTCTTTTCTACCCTTTCCTGTGGCCTGTTTCTCTCCTTTTACCTCCCGCGTTTTACTTCAAAATCAATCTCATTCACTGTCTCACTTTCTTCACCTCCCTCTGCTTCTTTTTCCCACTTCTTTATTTTCCCCTGTACATTTACCTTCACTTATTTCCCCCTTGTTTCACTTTCCTCATCATCGGTGTTCGTCTTGCTCACCCCTTTAATCCGCTAATCTCTTTCACATCCGCTCTATCTTCCTCTCGCTGTTGAGCTCTCCATGAGGATTTCATTATGTTGACTCTCTCTGTTCCCCCTGTCCCTCTCACCTCCACTTTTCCGATCCCCGCCTCCCTCGGCTTTCTCCTTCTTCCTACACCTTTGTTCTTTGTTACCTTTTTCTGCTCATTTGCTCTCTTTTTTACCCTCTCTTCTCTAACCACCCACCCTCCTTATATGACACCATCCTTCCCCTTCCCTCCTGCCCCCGTTCCCTACTTTCCCTGTGGCCACAGCAGCAGCAGCTCCAGCACCTGTCTCACCATGCACCTGGCATCCCCCTGACGCCGCACCCATCCGGCTTGGCCCTGGGTGCAGGGGGCTCAGGGCTTCTGGCACTGACTGGGGCTTTGGGAGTCTCAGCTCACCTTGCATCCAAAGATGAGCGCAACCACCTTGACCCTGAACATCTTCGAGGTAAGGGACCGTAACCCTTAACCCTTTAACGCCGAGCGTATCGAAGACGTCACGTCTGCGCAAGGCACTTTGCAATAGCGCAATTACTTGACGCTTTGTGATATTCGGAAAAATTCCAACAGTTTCTGAAAGCTGGGAGGTTGAGAGTTAAAGTCAGCATGTGGTTATTACGGTTATTTTACTCGCACTGTTGCGGGAAGCCGGCAAATCACCGTCTTTGTCACCAGAGAGGAGAGACCTGTACAGTTTCCATTTTTTGGCCTGTTTTTGCACGTTGAGACAAAGAGTCAAACACTGTTTAAATTTCAAATGTAACACGCAAAATCTGGTGTTCGTGTTGTCCAAATAAAACATTTTGTTTTCCTTCATTTTAAATTGTTAATACACTATTTCAACATGCAGTAAATTGTACATAACGGCCAGATATTGAAAGTTATACTTGAAAAATTTGCAAAAAGCACTTGACTGGACATTTTCTGGCCCTTTTGAGACTCAGGTGTTAAAGGGTTCATTTTATTCCAAAAATGGAATGATTTAATGTTCTGGCATTGCAGTCTTCAAGAACCAAAATCTGAATGAGCAAGATGGTGAAAAACTCAAAGTAACAAAAACACTATATACAGAGCCGGATTAACGCAAAGGCAAGGGGGCCCAGACAGAGGGACAATCAAAACCTAAGAATAACTTGGTCGCTTTTCAAGACGATCTACTAATAAGTTTAGTTTAGACCAGGAGCTGAGCTGCTGAGTGTTGAATACCAGAAAATGGAAGAGAGGTGATGCTTGTCCATGAAAATAAACCTCTTTACCACGACAGCACAGTTTCTCTTACTGCACATTTGATTGGTCTTTGTATATTTAACTACTTATTAAACTATTCCATTTAATCAACACATTTAATTAAGATTTTCTGCAAAATGCAATAGCTTACAACATTTATCTTATTTGCTCTGTTTACATAGCAATGCCGACACCTATTGGTGATTTACTGGTACTACTGCCTTAACAATGACATTCGCAATGGATAAGATAAGGATCATTTAATAGCATTTAATAGAGCCTTGTAGTAACGTATAAATACAGTAATAGAAATCAAAAAATAGTCTGATAGACTGTTTAATATACGACACATGACTTATTTTGGCATACAAAGAACCAACTCGTAACCAAAGACTACGCTATGTAAAATGTGAATTCACTTTTATTACTAACTTTGGTAAGTTTCAGATTTCAATTCATAAATAACATCGATCAAAAAATACAGTCTGCCTAGTATAGTCCATTTATTTAATCCGGCTCTGACTATATATAATATATGTTTAGCATATGTGGCACCAGCACCCCCAGTGACCCTCATGTGGAAAATAAAGCTGTAGAAGATGAGTGAGTGAATGATATAGTCTATGTAAAACATATAACATTAAGTCTGGCCTGTTTGTCATTAGATGGAAACCAGATTTGGGGGATTAAAGGAAAGTTCATAGGGTAAACAGTGTGTTTCAGGCCATTCCGTTCAGTTACATCACCAAACTCTTTAAGAGGTTGTTTAGTAAGCTAGATATAAGTGAGGTAGTGCTACAAGCTCTGAAGGAAAAAAAGAAATGACACAAATTATGTTTGTTGTGCTTGTACCTGTATTTTGTTTTCAATAGAATTATTTCCTGCTGAAATGTCAAAAGCCGTGGTAATGGAAAATCCGACAATTTCATGTTTTGTTTTTTTTTAAGATGAAATAAATGCCGACTGATGCTGTGAATTACTTTTGGCAGGCAGCTCTTTTGGTAATTTGTACGGCAACTAACCACTTGGACTGAACTTGAACTTCCTTTCTTAGCTTGCTGTCATAACACATTTTCATGGCACTCGCGCAAAACGTAGGAGCAAGTCGCTCTCCCAATGAACTTTCATTCACCCTGATTGAATATCTTATCTCTGCGCTCTGTTTTAGGCATTAAGCCAAAAAAGACTTTCTCATGAATAAACTGAAAGCTCGAAAGAGGGAAAAAAGATAGGGGTGAGAGAGAGAGAGAGAGAAAGGAATAAAGAGAGTAGAGAGAGAGATGTGTTCATATCGTCGGCCAAGCATCTGTGTGAGAGCTCACGCATGTCTGCAGCTGTGTGTATTTCTGTTCCTACATAGAGGATGAAGAATGAGGGAAGAGATAGTAAGTGCTGAAAGAGGCAGCAGGGGAAGACAGCGAGCTTTGTCTGGTCAGAGAACAGGGAGAGGGATAGATGGAGCGAGCAGAGGAGACTGAAATCAAGCACAATAGTGGCTCTGTTTCTTTATTAGAAAAGACCAGGGAGAGTTCAGCCTAACCTTGGCCGATTGAGTGACTGTTGTTATCATTATTATTATATTATTATTATTACATGGACTGACGTCAAACGTTGTCTTTTGCCCTTTCTCCTCTCTCTTGCTCTCTCTCTTTTTTTCTCGATTCTGTTCCATGTCCTTCCCCATCACAGAGGGAGCACCCAGCAGGGTGAGTAGTTGTGTACGTGTACACTGGTCTGAGTGTTGTGTACGTCATGTTTGTGTCTTTGTGTGTGTATGACAGTGATAAACCGAGGGAAATTGAGACGTGGCCTCTAAAAAAAAGTGTAGCAGAGACGGGAGTGTACTCTGCTGGAGCTACTGTAAGTCAGGTGTCGCTCAGCAATATCAACCTTGAGCTTTTCAAGGTTTCCCACATCTGATCTGAACAGCACTTACCCATTATCAGCAAGAATGGATGAACAAGTGTTTATCAGTTATCATCAGGACAAATGTTTTATTGAGCTACAAGAAATTCAGTGATTAAAACTCAGTTTAAGTCCAGTGCAGACGCCAAAAGTTAGTTTCTGGAGACAAAAACAATCGAGCAGTATCGGAAGTCAGTTCAGTAAAAACCAAATCATTGATTTAAATTGTGCATCTACTGTGTGACAAAACCACAATATAGTTCATGCTTATTGAGTGAGGCTGCCGTGCGGCTTTGTAGACTCTGATTTCAGAGGTTCAAGAAAAATGTTTAACCTCTGAAACAGCAGTAGCACACACACACACACACTGTTGATGTGATAATCTACATGCATCCAACACGTAGAGCCCACGTGATCATAACGGGCGCTGCTGATAGAAGTGCTGGAGAACTTACTGTATATCGGAGATTTTAGAGGCATTCCGATATAATCCGATACTCGTTTTTTGGCTGATATCGGACCGATACCAATATCGGATCGGGACATCCTTTCTCCTTCTATAACATACAGTAGCTATAGTATGTATTGGTTGGCTCAATATTGATTGAACACTGAAAAATACCTGGTCTCTGTAGGAACACAGTGTTTCAGAACACTGTTTTTCCAAACCTGTACTCCAAGAAAAACTCACTCTTTGCAGTGTTGGGTTCCGTAATCAGGGAAAGAAGAAACAAGAGGCAGTGATAACTGTTTTCTTTAAAAAAAATAACTCACTATACGACTGCTCTGTGGCAGTAACATAGTGGAACAATTTAGTCAGTGTGCAATAATACTGGCTTAGATTCCTTAAATCAGGTGAAAAGGCGAGATGTGTGTTTCAGGTTACTAGCGTTGAGGGATTACAATCAAAAAGAAAGACAGAAAGAAAGAAAGACAGAAAGTATAGTGTATAGTGTTCATCTCACCTCGCAGGTTTGTCACATAATTCATGTCCTTGATAATCACCATGAGAATTATTGCAGTTATCAAAGGGCTCACTGAAAGTCAGTAGACATTATTTTTTCCTCGAAAATGAGATGATAGATCTCAAGGGGTTATCCTCTCAATAAATAACAAAGTTATGGCTTTGAGGTACACGGCCTGAACCAGTCACCTTTCCCCTATGTGTGTGTGTGTGTGTGTGGGGGGGTTCTCTCCGGCTTCCTCCCGCAATCCAAAAAACAAAGTGGAGGATAAAGTGGTGGAAAATGGATCTATAGCTCATCGCACTCTCTCTGACTGCAGATTGCTCTGCTATATGGACACTGAAGCTGTGTGCACACTTTGTCACTGAGTTTGCTGCGATGTACAGCTGGCATTCATCAGCGCAATTGTTGATAACTGTGAGAAAGAGTGAGCGCGGCTGGGGGGGTGGGGGCTTGGAAATTACCACAGGGAGGAGAGATGAAAGAGGGAATAAAAACAGGGAGGAAGAGGTTGGGCTTTTATTGCAAAACGAAAATTATTTAAGAGTGCTACTGACTTCACTTTCCCTCTGCAATGAAAGCCTTAGCATAATTTAATTGCCAGAACACAATGCTGATTGTTAAGCAGCAGGAAAACAAGTTGTCTCATGAGGCTTATGCTCAACTTAGCCCAGCATTATGGCGTTTGTGGAGGGAGGGAGGGAGAGAGGGTGAGAGATGCATATCAATTGGCATTTGTTGGAGAGCACCACACGAGTAAAACATGTTGGAATTTTAACTGGAGGAGGGGAAAAAAAAGACAAAAACTAGAGGAAGTCAGGAGAAGCGAGAAGAAGGCGAAGGAGGAAGAGAACAAGAAGAAAGAAGACAGGGAAGTTTGTTGAGCTGCACTGAGGTCCATTGTGTGTTTCTCGTCTCCTCTGTCAGCACTCCTTCCTGTCGGCCTTGTGGGCTCCTTCCTGTGTGACTCATTGGCCTGTTAAACCCTCGCTGTTCTTGTCCTCCCCCACGTGGGGGACAGAGAATGACAAGTGGTCCTTGCCAAAAGCCCTGGCCCCTACCCCAATGTAAAAGCAACACAATGCTCTGAGCTGAGCTCTGGGCCAAGCTGTGTTGTAAATATGCCTGCACAGCTTTATTGCATTATAATGAGAGTCATATTTTACAAGACGACTGGTGTGTCGAGGGGGAGAGCACTAATTAGCTTTATATTCTGTCCTGTGTGCGTCTGTGGTGATGTCTTTACCTGTGCTTACGTCTGCTGTACTTGCTGCGTGTGTGTGTGTGTGTGTTTGTCATAATGAATGTGTGAACTTGAGTGTGTGCCTGCAGTGTTTGTGACCTGTATAGTGGCAGCAGCGCTTCTCAAATGTGCTGCGACGGCCTGAGAGCCGTGCGTTCATACTTTGTGTCTGTGTCTCCGTCTTTCTTTAGAGTAAGTCGGTGTCATCGACGGACAGTCAGCCCACTGAGGAGCGGCAGGGCCCGTCAGGAGGCTACTCCTCATCACAGGGAGGGGCTGAGGCCAAGAGGAGGCGCTGTGATGATAAGGAGTCCCTCCCACCACACTCCTATGTATGTGTTGATACTGTATCACCTGCTAAGCTTTAGTAAAGGGAGTAGATCACACATGAGCAACAACGTTTCACGGGTTAACTCAGATTTACAACAGATCAACGTTGTGATATTAGCAGTCGTGATGACAGAATGAGAGCTAAGATGAGCACTTTACAAACAAAAAGGTTGTCTCGCAACAAATGGCATCAAATGCACTCGCGTTCACCAAATTCTGATTGATTTATTTGATGTTATGTCCAAAACACACATAATTCAGATAGATAATGAAACCCCCTCTGGACCAGGCGCCTCTATTTGCACTGAGATTACGCCCCCGTGATCTGTGGATCGACATACACAGTGGAGGGGCAGCCATGACCAAGTGGAAAGGGAACTTGGCTTGTAACCAGAGGGTTGCCAGTGTGAGTCCCCACCAGGTCAACGGGTACCCGACTCCCATTGTGCCCGTGCACTGCTCAGTGGCTGCCCAAATCATTTCCCTAAGGGATCAATAAAGAGAAAGAAAGAAAAAAAAGACATTTACAGCATGTTGCATATAAAGATTGGTTTAATCATTATTATTTCTTCACACATTTTTCGTGGTGGCCCATCACTTGCTTCATCAAGAGGTCTAAGTCAGATAGCTGTAATGAACTTGAAAGCTGTGTGATTCAGGTCTAGAGGTCTTGATTGACACTGAGAGTGTGGCCGTGTGATACGACTTCCAGCTAAATCAGTTTGGCATCAGCAACAGTCCAAATCTTTACATTAGTTCACAGCAAGAACCAGCAGAGATAGCTTCCACGTCCTGAATGTTTGCCCTGTCTTTCTTTCTGTCGAGCCACATAACAGCCCCCATCTCTCTTCCTTTGCCTTTAGCTCTTATATCATTTTTTTTTGTCTCTTTATTGCAATCGCTCAGTCTCCCTCTGCTCCTTAGTCTCACTCTTGCTCTTTGTTTTACTCTCATTTTAACTCTCATTTCCCTCCTCTCTCACTGCTTTTCTGTAATTCTCTTCTGGGAATAGGCTGTAGACATAGCCCTGTTTTGGTTCTGTATAATTAGGTACTGATGTCACTCCGCGCTGATGTCAATAGGAATATCAGGCCATGATCACATCAAAGCGCTGTTGCCATGGTGACTAAGTGCCATCGTTCTCACCCCCGAAAAAAGGGAGAGACGGAGAGAATGAGCGAGATGGCTAGATGAAAAGCAAAAAAGCAAAAAATGTGCTATGGAAGGACAAAGAGCAACAGCGTGTGAGTGTGCGGGGAGGGGGTTAAGACTAATAGCTGCACAAACCTGTGTGTGTGTGTGTGTGTGTGTGCACATGCATGAGAGCCAAACAGATCGAAGTACTTTTGCAGTGAAGGAGACGTTTGCTAAGAATATATGGTGCACAGTCAGTGTCTGTGTTAAATGTTGCACGACGTTCAGGCAGCAACAGGAAGCAAAGAGGAGCCAGCGATGTAGACGTTTCGCTGCCCTCAAAGCTCAAATCTCTGTGTGCATATTAAAAAATACTGTTCTAGTGTGTGCGTGAGTGATGGAAAGGTCTTGTCTTAATAAAAAAAGAAAAAAAATTCAAAAGTGTTCTTCTGTTCTTCTCAGGACAGCGATGGAGACAAAAGTGAAGACAATCTGGTGGTGGACGTTTCCAATGAGGTAAGCTTCATGTGTTCACATCTCTGTAATGGGTAGAGAGTTATAAGGAGAGTATAGTATTAATCAGTTTGTAATGTTACTGGTTATATTAGCTGCATATTAATAAGCAATGCAACATTGATTTCACATGTGTTACTTTACATGAATAGAATAGTAAGACTAACGTGTATGATGACTTAAGAAATTACAATTTGTCATTATTAAAATGTATGATTTTGAATGAAATATTTCCCAAAACTAACCCAGTATACTTCATTGTCTTACAACGTCTGTTTAATGGACATACAATTAAAAAAGAAAAGTGACATTTCAGTCATTTTTGTTGTTGTAATGTTGGTTCCCCACAGTCGACAAAGTGCAGAAACAGAGGTCGTTATTTTCTGTCTAGTTGTTACCCAACAGTGACATTTATTAATGGGCCAGTTTCCCAGAGACATCACACACTGGTGAGCACACTCACTCTCGCTGAAGTCATAAATCTCGGTGCGAGAAAATTCTCCATCATTAAATAGTTCCTTCTGACCTCTTCAAAGTATTCCACCTTCTCTAACAGTGTTTACTCATCACCTCCACCATGGAATTTCTACCTCACGCCTTGTACTTGTACTTCACGCCCCACCCTCTCCCCCACGCATCTTTTCACATCTGTCCTTGTGCAAGAGCTCAACATGTTGATGCAGAAAAATATCTTTGATTTCCTTATGAAGTTACACGCAGTCTTTATCTGTCCTTAAGTGCGTAGGGAGTGACGAATGCTTGTGGGAATAGCTATGAATGTACGTGGCTCGTAACCACCGCCTGTCCTCTGTATGTCCGTGTTTGTTCACAGTTCAAATTCACATTGTGCAAAAGTGTCTGAGGTTATAAATTGGAATTTAATAGAATTTTTAATCCAGATATATATGTCATTTTGTGAAAGAACTTTGGCCTTTTTTTTTTTACTTTACCACTTTATTTTGATGTTGGACATAAAAGTAAGAGCAGGTGTTCATGCTGCCTTCACGTGCTATCAGAATTATGGTAAATACGAGGTGTAGTTGGTGTAGTGGTCAAATACATTTTCGTGGTAAATAATTATTGTTATTTTTCTATAATTATAGTAATTAATTGATAACTATTGTATTGTTTTACCCACGAAGCAGATAAGGGTGAACCATGTTTCAGCCATTTTTCATTTCACTCCAACAACACAAGCACTTGAACACCTCGTGGTACCAATTCCACAAATGGGAAGCATTATCTTTTCCAACAGCACGTGAAAGCAGCACTAGTATGATTCAGGAAAGCAGAAAAAATAAATACAAATTGGGAGCCTGAGGTAGCAATGTGCTCGATGAGCCTTTCTGTCGTTGACTCATTACATAATATCATGATTTGATAGTTAGTCATTTATTTATTTATTCTTTGTTTTAGATCATTTCAAGCCATTTAGCTCGTAAATGGCTTTAAGGGATCATGAATTTTCAAATCAGATGAAGATGAGTCCACCTAATAAGGACTCTCTAGACTCTACAGTCAAACGCAGCACTGTGAAATACTTTTTGTCAAGCTTGCTTGTTTTAATATCCTTCACCGGTGGTAACCTTGGCTTGTTTGTGTGTAGTTTGTGTGCGAGACGTGAAATGAGTCAGCAGGTATGTGTAGCTGGTTCAGCTTGCTGCAGCAGTTTCCCGGTAAACGGCGAGAGCTGCTCTGTAAGCTCATTATCAGCCGCTGCTGCCTGTGTTGGCTTCTCGCGAAACTGTCGACTGAACTGGCATATGCCAGTGTTCACAAGGATCACAGTGGACACAGAGGGACGCGTTAACACACCGACAGCTGACATCTGCAGCATAATATTACACATTTAGCCATATTCAGTCTTAAAAAAATGATAAGACGTGTGTTTTTCCCAGTCTCGCTCTTGACCGTCAGATCTAGAGTGATTTTTCTATAATATGCTTTTTTCCCCCAAGACATTCCAGTAATGAGCTTTAGCTTCCGTTTTGTTAAAATGATGCATGTTAATAGAGATAAAGTTCTACAGTTATCGGGTTGTGCTAGAAACTGTTGTTCCTGTGTGCGTGTTCACATCCTCAAAGGGCTTTTTGGGGGTTAAGACGCGGCGTTAGGGTTAGAATTGGGTTTCTGTTTTTGTGATTGTTAAGGTGTATTTTTCCTTCTCTTCTCCTCCCTTTAGATAACTGCAGTCTGTTCCATTTAATATCTACAAAGCAGTTCATGCCCCTGGAATATTTTAGTTCTTTAAATACTTACCTAAAATACAATTGATATTATTCACAAAAGCAAGGTAATGACAAATCATCACAGAAGAAGAGGAGGGATGTTCTCTGGTGTGTGTGTGTGTGTGTGTGTGTGTGTGTTAGCACTGTGACCCGTGAAGTGCTGACTTCAGCACTGTGTGTGTGTGTGTGTGTGTGTGTGTGTGTTTGTCAGCTGGTGGCACCTGGGGCTCGACAGTGGAGGCTGGAGCTCCAGTGATGAAAGCAGCAGCAGGAACAGCAACATTATCTTCCAATCCACACCCCACTGTTGCAGCAACAGTGACAATCGTCTGTTTCATGTCAATTCTCTGAGACACAAATCCTTTCATGAATTACGGTGCAGATTGGTGACTTTTGGTGTCCATGAAGTGCAAATCTGCACAATTTACCTTTTAAATACTTTCAAACTCTGTAGGAAAGTGTTTTTACCCGACAAACTCCGCCTATAGCTCATTAAAGCCTTCACACATGCTTGCACACAGCAAACTATGTATTTAAAAAGAAAACAAAAATACATTAAAGACGAAATACAGAAAGAAAAAGACACAC
This sequence comes from Solea senegalensis, assembly GCF_019176455.1. Lineage (NCBI taxonomy): Eukaryota > Metazoa > Chordata > Actinopteri > Pleuronectiformes > Soleidae > Solea > Solea senegalensis. The sequence goes on along the minus strand of NC_058034.1, from coordinate 3,100,316 downwards.
GAACGCGCACAAAGCTTCACTGGCCATTTCTACTTAATGTTTGGTTGTGTGCATTTGAACGGTTGTTGCTGTACAAAGACAGAAAGCAGCTTTATGGATGAGGTTCACTTTTTAAGGAGACATCCTGGAGATAAAATGCTGTAAAAAGGACTCTCTGGAATCTGATCGACCCGAATGCTGCACCTTGAAGGCCATGACTGAAACAGAGCTGCAAAAATAGTTGAAGTCTTGTTTGACCTTTAGAGGATAAAACTATTATGTCGTTGTCATTCAGGAGCCAAACTCTCCTGCAGGCAGCCCTCCTCACTCCCCCCACGGGAACGGCTTAGACCGGGCTCCTGCTTTAAGGAAAGAGCTCCCGGGCTCCTCGAGCACAGGAGAGGCCCCCTCCACCCCAAACCCCCGCAGCCCCACCCCAGGCAAGACCAAGGACCCTGCTCAGGTAAAACAGATCTCATTGCAGCTATATGTGATGCTCTCACTTGTACAGATTATTGGCTGTAATTACGCTGCATTACGGACTTTGTTTAACTGCTCTACAGGTGGACAAGTCCCAGTCTCCACTGTCTAAGTCTGGCACCCCATCCCCTGCCCACCGTGAGGCCCTGACCCCTGGAGCACCAGGAGCCCCCGGAGGCCCTGGCCCCAGCACGTCCTGCCTACGTCTGGTCAGCAAAGCAGCAACGAGTGCAGATCCCCTTGGTGAGACAAGCGACGTGAAATGTATGTGACATACAGTGTGCATGTGGGATGGACTGCCTCTGCTTTGGATGTACACATATGATTGTTATGAGCAGTGAGTCTGGTTTGACCCCCAGCTCGACGGACTGCTGCTCGTTCCTCTACTCTCCTTAATTCTTAGTCTGTCTCCATAGTAACGATCAAATTAAGACTTTAAATTCTACAAAAATACTCCCCTATATAGTTTCTATACCAGATCACTTTAAATTGACTGTCGTGATTTTGTGGGATTCTGTAACATACCGTAGTGTTTGTCCTTTTGACCCTCAGGTTTTCTTTTCCTAATTGGTTTACCATAAAAATCTGGTTTAAGATGTCACTTTTAAAGTAAAAGTGACATCGACTCTTCTGTGGCTCACAGTGAAAAACCAGCGTTGCATCTGACAACTCTCTGGTTTGATGCTTCATTTTTTAATTAAAAAACATAGAGTTTATGAACAGGAGACAGTTCCCCTCCTGTGACTGTGTTTGTGTACTGCGTGCCCTCTTCCCGTCCTTCAATCCCCCTCCTTCCTCTGTAGCTCTCCGCAGTCCCATGTCTGTGCCCCCTGGTTCATACCCGGCTCATTTTGGCGTGGTGTCCCACGCAGGGCTGAATGGGGAGCTGGCCAGCCCTGGAGGATTCGGCGGGGCTCTAACTCTCTCCCCACAAATCAGTGCAGCGGCCAGCGCCTACTCCCGAAGCCCCATGGTGAGTAAAGGCCAAATTATTCTTCTCTGTCAAGGTTTGATTTATGCTTCAGGATCAGGTCTAACCTTCTGACTGTCATAGCATGGCCTCAAAACAAGATGAATGTGTTGTGCATTATCAGGTCTCACCCGTATTGTATTTATATTCTCAGATCACTGTGATAAAGAACAACAGACTGACAGATTTTGCTAAATAAGCGGCTAATGCGGACTACACAATGCCAACCTAAATTAAGCTTTTTTCCTTAAAGGATTCTTGTGGGGGTTATAAGAGGTTCTCTGTGTGTCTCAGTCTCGGCTGTCAGAAGAATGTGTTTACTGCTTTATCTTGCTGGTGGACAGCACTTTCTGGCAGGAAAGTTTGAAAGAAATTTGTTCCACTCTTAAAAACCATTTACTCCCCCACACACACACACACACACACACAAGTCCATTTACCTCACAGAGCACAGAGACAGGTTATTTTTCTACACTTCAAAAGTCCCAAACTATCACTTTAACAAGGTTCGCTGTCAGCTTCCATGTCCAGCACATAAAACATACCTAAGTATGTCTGTGTATTTTTTTTTGTTCACACCAGGTGGCGTATGACTCTCGGTCTCACCTGAGAGCGCCGGGTCTGACCTCCTCCCTGCCTGGCTCCTCTGGTGGAAAGCCGTGAGTTTGACTTCTATAACATTCAAACATACACACAGAATCAGTTGTAAAAAATAAAAAAAATATAAAAATATAGTGAATTTAAGTATTAGTATTTGTACTGAAGACCTGGTATTACCGTCCGCGCTCAGTGATCCAAGCACAGCCAGATGTTCACACCTGGCATTAAGATGTGTGCGTGTTTCTTTTTGGACAATGATTAAAACAGAAATGTGAGCAGAATAACAATTCCAGACTGAAGAAACGCTGCTTACACATACTTCTGTCAAAACAAGCCCCGTGATAATCCAAAAACATTTGGACTGCATAGAAATCCAAAGACAGTAACTCTGTCCAACACCTAAAATCCCTGAATACTGAAATTCTCTGGCCTTTGCTCAGTGAAGACAGACTAATGGTGTTTTTGTTGTGAGAAGCAAACACACTTCTCTGGTGATAATTTGAAATCATAACCCAGCCTTGCTTTCCAACTGCCACTGTATTGATCAGCCATTAGCAATGCCACGCTGCCTCTGCCTTGTAATACAATCTGCCATTATGTATTCCCGCCCACGGCTACAGTTGGACAAGTAATTGCCAGAATTCAGGCAAATATTACTGGAGTGTCAAGGCCATTATACTCTCATCTTACATTTGATGTGTGTGCTTTCTGCAGTATTCATATTCACCTGTAGATCCTCTACTGACACTTGCATGTTTATTGATTACCTTTCTTTGGCCCCATTTCTCTACTACTCAATACTATTATTTTTGGCTTCAGCAGTATTGATTTATCTGTTCCCCTCCTCTTCCTCCTCTCTTCCTTTCAGCGCCTACTCATTCCACGTGAGCGCCGACGGTCAGATGCAGCCGGTACCCTTTCCCCCCGACGCCTTGCTGGGCCCGGGAATCCCTCGCCATGCGCGACAGATTCACACCCTGAACCACGGAGAGGTCGTGTGCGCAGTCACGATCAGCACCTCGACGCGCCACGTCTACACTGGAGGAAAAGGCTGCGTCAAGGTTTGGGACATCAGCCAGCCGGGCAGCAAGAGCCCCATGGCCCAGCTGGACTGTCTGGTGAGACACGAGGAAGAATCATCATCATAATCAGAGAGATCTTTGTTGCCAATGTCGAGAGAGAGAGAGAGAGAGAGGGAGAGAGAGAGAGGGCCAAGCTGCTGTGTCTGCACCTGAGACTGTATATAAAAATGGACCTAGTCTTCTAATTTGAACAGTGAAGCCTGGAAAGTAGGACAGAAGTAGCACTTAGCCACCAGGGAGCACCTCTGTTTGAATGGAAGTCTATGGGAAAATGAACCTACTTCTCATTTGATTTATAACATCAGTAAATCATTTTCCTGAGGGGGTTAATGGTCTCAGTTGCTAATTCCAGGTCTTCCTCAACGGAACATGATGTCATTTTTGTAAATGATGTTTCCGTTTAGAAGAAGAAGAAGAAGAAGTTAAAGGATAGGAAGATGAAACACGGCACATGTGAATATCATCACGGCAACCGATCACATCTCGTCTCCAATCAAACCACCAGCGAATCTCAACGGTTCACAATGGGAGTTTGTTTTGCAACCAGAAGACGACGTCCATTTTTTATGTAAAGTCTATGGTCTGCACACGCCGGCATATTTCTGCCCGCAGGGAGGAGTTTTAGTGACCGCTTCATCTTTCTCCCTCACTTACGATAATTGACAACACCTACATGTTCACGTTCATTTTCATAATCTCTCCAATTATATTATCATCTGTCCCATGAGGCCTCGTACACCGTGTGTCTGTGTTTCATGCACTCACTAATCTAATTGGCTTTCTTATCTTGTCCAATCAGAACAGGGACAACTATATCCGCTCCTGTAAAATCCTCCCTGACGGGCGAACCCTGATTGTCGGCGGGGAGGCCAGCACGCTGTCGATCTGGGATTTGGCCACACCCACACCCCGCATCAAGGCGGAGCTGACGTCGTCTGCCCCTGCCTGCTATGCCCTGGCCATCTCCCCTGACAACAAGGTCTGCTTCTCCTGCTGCAGCGACGGCAACATCGTCGTCTGGGACCTTCACAACCAGACGCTGGTCAGGTGAGAGAGGATGGTGGAAGGAGAAACGGAACATAAAACACTGGCATCTTACTCACTTTCATAAATAGATTTTTGTGTGAAAGGGGAGAGGGAGCATGGCTAGAGGATGTGTAAATTCTTCAGCAGAAGAAAAGAGGAAGAAAGTCAATAAAATATGGAAGAAGAAAGCAGAGGGGGAGCAGCTTGGGGGCGTTTTGTGCCACTGGGGATGTGGATGGGAAGGTTTTGGCAAAAGAAAAGAAAGAGAAGCAAGATAGTGGTAAGTCATGAGGGTGTGGGGTCGGATGTGGGTGGTGTGAGGGCCATGGGGGCCACGGGGAGGGAGAGATAAAATAAAATATTTGGCTCTACATGTACGAGAGAAAAAAGGCACAGAAACGACCAGGAAATAGTGAGCGTGTTGATTTATCTCTGAATCCTTTTTTGTTTTTCTTACCTGCAGGCAGTTCCAGGGCCACACAGACGGAGCGAGCTGCATCGACATCTCCAACGACGGCACCAAGCTGTGGACGGGAGGACTGGACAACACAGTGCGCTGCTGGGACCTGAGAGAGGGACGCCAGCTCCAGCAGCATGACTTCACCTCACAGGTACACACACACACACACACACAAAACAACACCTGTTCATTGTTCGTTAATGCAAATATCTAATCAGCCAACGATGCAGCAACACCTCATGTAAATGACTGGCGGAAATTTAGAATGAGCATCAGAATAAAGACGGGGATTTAAGTGACTTTGAACGTGAGTATTTCAGAAACTGTTGATATAGGACTGGGATTGTCAGCCATAATTATCTCGAGTGTTTACAGAGAATGTTCTGAGCAAAGAGAAAGTATCCAGTGAGCAGCACTTCTCTGGTGATGCCAGAGGTCAGAGGAGAAGGACTCGACTGGTTTGAAATGATCTCAAATAATCTCAAAATAATCACATGCTACAACCAAAGTCTGCAAAAAGACTGTCAGTGAACGCACCACACGTCAAACCTTAAAGCAGATGAGCTCGAACGGCTGAAGACCACACTGGCCACTTATTAGACATACACATAATACCTAAAGATTATTTTTGCATGTACATACAGTATATACAGAGTTGATGGTGCGCAACACAACCACACAAATCTGCTGCATGTATACACAGACCAACAGTACACACCAGCATCATTTCCCTTCATAGATCTTAACATACATCAGCCTCGTCAGAGCCACACACACACACACACACACACACACACACTCACTCTTCACTGTCATAACAGAGCTATAGTGTTGACCACAGATGTCAGATGAGTTTCGATCCACTGTGTAATGGCTTTCTCTCTCACTTGCCGTCTCTCTCCATCCACCACTTTCCCTCTCTCTCTCTCTCTCTCTCTCATTCTTTCCCAACGTCTCTGTTTACTTATTCACTCCATTACATCATTCTGCCGTTTCCTTATTCATTTTTTTGTTCGCTTAACTTTCCAACATCTTACCTCTTCTCTCCTTCACTTGTCATCTTTATCCCTTGTCCTTGTTATCCTTTATTCCCTCATTCCTTCTTAATTCCTTCATCTGTCCTCCCTACTTCCTTCCATTGATCTCTGTCTTTCATCAACCTTATCTTCTTTCCCCCTCTTCATCTTTCCTCACATCCTCTTTCATTCCACTGTTGTTTTCATTTCTGCACCTTTACCCCGTATGTTCTTTCTATCCCTCCACCACCTCCTCCTCCTCCTCCTCTGTGTTTTTCACGTTCTTTCTTCCTTTCTTTCACCTTCCCCTGATGCCCTTTTTTTTTTCTCCTTCTGTCTGCAGATCTTCTCTCTGGGCTACTGTCCGACAGGCGAGTGGCTGGCTGTTGGAATGGAGAGCAGTAATGTCGAAGTTCTGCACGTCTCCAAACCTGACAAGTACCAGCTGCACCTCCACGAGAGCTGCGTGCTCTCCCTCAAGTTCGCCTACTGTGGTACAGACACACACACACACACACACACACACACACACACACACACTCATACTGCCTCCTAAAAGTTTCTTACATACCTGCTGCATTCAAACGTCAGGATTTATAGTGATATTATTTAAATATTATTGTTTTTGTACCCTTGCTAACATGTTTTGGTCACATTACAATATTTTGGAACATATTTTTTTACAGTTTTCATAGTTTTCAGTAATGTCAGTTCTATTTTTTTTTATAACTGGAACATTATATCATCCTCTGTATCTGTAAGCCTTTAGAAAATATGCACAAATATGGGAAAAAATGTGTACAGGATTTCCAAAAGCTTACAGAAACTAATCAAAATAAGGTACGTCGTGGACAGAGGGCTGGGCCCTCAATTGTTACGGTGAAGATAATTGTGACAGGAAACTTTTCTATCGTCCCATTCCAAGTATATTGTGTCGGTTTCTCCATTTTTTTTTTAATGTTTAACCTGTAGCTGTTTGTGTGCGTTCGTGTGTGTGTTTGTGTGCGTGTTATTTCAGGCAAGTGGTTCGTGAGCACAGGAAAAGACAATCTGTTGAATGCATGGAGGACGCCATATGGAGCGAGTATTTTCCAGGTGAGAGACAAGTGCAACACTCTGAGGATGTGTATGCTATGGTTATTCATACATATACATATGTATATATATATATCTACATATATACATGTAAATATATGTATATATATACATAAATATATGAATAAATATATATACATATATATATATAAAGTTTTAGGCACCACCAGCTCTGTTGTTTTTTCTGTCAAATTCTGTGATCATTGTAAAAGTGATGCGACTTAAAGCTGGTCTTCTATATTAGCGAGCTGTCAGTGAGTTGAACTCATGCAACATGTGCATGTCATGCTCAAGCATGTCTTGAATAAACCTGGCATATTAGACGTTTTTTTACAGCAGATATTTCTTTAAAAGAAATAGTAGGACACCCACAGGATTTACCAGTAACATTAATTAAGGTTCCACTCCATCCAGTATTATGAGAGCTGTGTTATTGTTCAAGTGTAAGGGTAGATCACACTACATTCTTGACACTTGTAGAGGATGTTTTTAACAACAAGAAACTGCATACATATTTTCTATTGTGGTTATAGCATTGCTAAAACAACACATCTAATGGTGGCCTAAAACCTTTGCACAGTACTGTATGTATATATGTACAAATGTGCATGTTTTGTTATCTGTTTATTGGTGTGGCTGACACTGCTGAAGCAGTTTCACTTTACTGCCCTTCCACACAGGCATGTGTTACTCTCTCTCACACACACACACACACACACACCCTTGAGACAAATGGTAGAAAAAGAATGAAGAATCCCTGATATGTTAATCCAAGGTGACGGCAGATTATCAGCGCATGCAGACTCCCAGACACACACACACACACACACAAAGAGAGAGAGAAAGAGAGAATGTGATAATAATGTGATAAGTCCATCTTGTTCAATAGTTCTGTTGCAGGAAATGTTGCCACATGAATATGCAGCGAAGCAGCATGAAACTAGCGTTTGTCCGTGTGTGTTGAGGATTCTGGATTCAGAAAGTGTGTGCGTGCGTGTGTGTGTGTGTGCGTGCGTGTGTGTGTGTGTGAGGTGGTGTGGCTGTCACATTCCTCTCAGCTACAGTGGGCAGAAGGGTTGGCGGCTTGCGTCTGTCCCCGTGGACCAAAACGAAAATGCTGGCTATCTGCTTTGTTATCCAAATGCCAAACGCTTCTCCTTCCAAACAGCTTCCCCCGTCACAGTGTTATACAGAACTGCTCTCTCTCCCCTCTTCCTCTTCCTCGGTGCATCCCCGCTCTTTCAATTTTCTCTTTCCCGTCTGCTCCTCTCATGCTTTGTATTGTGTTAATTGTTGTCTTCTGCCCCTCGTTGCGCTTACTTGTTGTTTATCTGTCATAACTCATTTCTCACCTCAGCCCTTGCGTTTATGTTTTTCCTTCTCCTTCTCTCTTGTTCTTTATTTCTTTTTTATTTGTCATGGATGTGAAGGTCGCGTTATTGCTAAAATCGAATGATATCACTGCATGTACTATACTATATGTTTGAATGGCAATAAAAAGTCACAAGAAGCGGTACAAATACCACAGATATATAAAGACGAAAGGAAAAACATTTAGGGACATACAGTACATGAGGTATTTTGCTGATTTAAAAACATTTAAACATTTAAAGTCATTTGACTCATCAGAACATTGTACAAATAGTTGTCTTTAAAAATAATTGTGTTGTCAAGCTCTACAGAGAGGTACTGTGTGTTTTGAGTGAGTACCATTGTAGTTAATCTTACATTCTTGTTCATGAGGTACACACATTTTTGTTTCAGATATCAGACCGTATGAAAAAGAAAACAGAAACCGGTATAAACATCATAATACTGGAGAGTTTAAATGTTTTATCTTCCTTCCTCTCTGTCCGTCTCCAAAGCTTTATTCTTCCAAATTCATCCTTTGGCTTGTTATCACATCCCTCTCACCTGAACACCTCCAACTCCCCCCCCCTCCTGCTTCCTTTATATAGAATAAGGGCTCTTGTGTGAAATGGCCTCTCACCAGTGGCTTGATGATTGACAGCCATGTTGTACCTGTAGCACAAAGGGTGGGGGTGCAGAAGAGGAGGAGGAGGAGGAAGAGGAGGAGGTAGAAGAGAGTCTGGGAATGAAGGAAAATAAACAATGATGGAGCAGTGGGAGGAGGAGGAGGAGGAGGAGGGAGGAGGAGGAGGAGGAGGAGGGAGGGAGGGGAGGAGGAAGAGGAGGAGAGGGAGGAGGAGGTTGGCATGGCACTTTAGATCATCTAAAGCCCAGGTCTAGTGTGCAGACACACATTGAAGAAGACAGACTTGTACACTTCACCTGCTCAATGCAGCCATCAGTGATGTGCTGTTAGTGAAGCTGAAACGTGCAGTTAATGAGGCTTCATCTCTCCAGAGGAAGAGAGAGAGAGAGAGAGAGAGAGAGAGGAGGGGAGAGCAGTGTGCCTCACTCTGAAGCAGATGAATGAGTCAGCATCCTGGAGCTGTGCCATTGTCTGTTTGGAAATAATTGCAGACTGTTTTGAAATGCAAATATGTCTTGAACGATTGAGTATTACGTGATGAGTCATGTCTTTTCTAACATGGCTCTGTGTTTGTTCCTCTCCGTCGATCACCATCCATCCATCATTACATCTCTCTCTCTCTCTCTCCCTCTCTCTCATGTCTCCTCCCGCCCACTCCTAGTCCAAGGAGTCCTCGTCTGTGTTAAGCTGTGACGTCTCCCCGGACGACAAGTACATAGTGACGGGCTCTGGGGACAAGAAGGCCACGGTGTACGAGGTGGTGTACTAAGGGCCGCGACGAGATGACAAGAGACAGGACGGAGACTTTGGGGTCGCGGTGGGGAGGTGGAGGAGGAGGAGGCGCACCCAGTCGCACCGCCAGCCGGTCCCAATCCTCATTACATCACCAGCAGGAGCCCCTCTGTCTCAGTCCTCTTGAGTCCTTCCGACCCTAACCCCTAATACATCACCCCCTTTTGTGCTGTGATATAAGCTATTGTGGAAGCTCCCAAATGCCCCCACTCCTCCTCTGCCTTCCACTTTTAGCCCAAGGATGAGGTATGATAACATACAGAGAGAGAGAGAGAGAGAGAGAGAGAGGCAGAAAAGAGACGACAAGATGAGAAGGACAAAGTGAAAGGACAGTGGAGCATAAAGATAAAGTCGGGGATGAGAGAAGAAGGGAGAGATGAGGAGACGGCAAGAATGTGGAAGGAAGGGAGGGAAATGAAAGGGAGGAAGAGGAGGACACGAAGGAGGAGGAGGGAGGTAGGGTAATTAGGGCTGTTTCCTGATTAAGAGCTCAGTGGATGGGAGGCCCCCAGAAGAGGTGCAGAGCGGCACTGTGGGAGCACCAGCCAGGAGCACTGATACCACACAATCGATTCATTAGCCAGACAGTGGAAGCCTTAATGAGGCTGACGCCGCAGCTCACTTTCCCCAGTGAGAGGTGTCAGGAGCTGGGGAACGATGACGCTCTGAGATGGAGGGGGGGCTGCTTTAGATATCCACACACAATGACCTGCTCACACACACACACACACACACGCTCCTCCCTTGAGATAATAGTGGGAAGAGAGAAGCGCGCACACACACAACACACAGAGCACCCAATTAAACATTCATCGCCGCACTCCCCATTTCACTGCCTTAATATCTATTTTATTTTTGTCTGACAAAGGCAGCATTTAATGAACGGCAGAGTCAATGGGATTCTTCTGGGACCCAGAGACACAAACAGAGAACATCAGCCGAGCTGCCCCCACACACACACACACACACACACACACACACCACACCACCACCACCACCCCTAATTCCTCTGGATTGTTCTCCTGACACGACCGCTGCTCTCACTCTCATTAGAAGCACTGTCAGCTAGATGATGTAGCAGCACTGCAACTTCACCGTATGGCAAACAATAAGAGAGGGTGGGGTGGGGGCGGGGCACTATCAACTGCAGTGATTTTTATGATTCTATTCAGATTGTATGCAACTAGTTGTTCTGACACCACATGAGATTACATCTGATTTTTATTTGAGTCATTTCCTCCATTGCTGCCTGCTGCTGTGCTCGTGGTCAAAGTGCTCAGGCCAAATTTTGTTTGATAAACGATCCATTGCTATTAATTGAGATGCTAAACACTTAAAATGAATTTTTTTTTGTAAAATAGCTTTAATTGCCTTCTTGCCAATGTGTAGCTGTGTACTTCTCTCATGTATGAATGCTAGGAATAGCAGCTGGGAAACTGGGGAACTGCTGAGTGAACACAACAAATCCACTCACCTTTTGTTTGGGAATGGTTACTTGGCAACCATTAGAGACTCCATTTTGAACCATGAAAGAGTAGCCTACAGCACATATCTTGTAAAACTCAGATATAATGTGTTGCACCATAAGTACATACAGTACAAGTCTGTGCACACCACAGGCACCAGTGCAAAAACGTTCTAAAAACAGGGCAAAAGCAACAGGATACGCCAGAGATGGAGGACTCAAGTCATGTGACTTAAGTCTTGAGACTTGACTTCGACTTGACACTCATGACCTCCCACTTCCCTTGGACTTGAGAAAAGTGACGTTTTGGTTTACGGAATATTTACATTTTCCACTTTGCGATTTGTTTGTGAAACACGGAAAACAGTGGGTCCCTGATTTTGCGGACTTGTGCACAAACCTGGCAACCGACCAGAGATGGTTGAGGGTGGCTACAGATATGGAAAAATAATACAATTTAATAGTAAAATAATAAGATTTACTGCGTACTGGGCCCACTTTGAACACTTGTTATGATATGAGAGCTAACGTTAAAGCTAAAGTTTAAAGCATTTTACAACTGGCTTTGAAAATAAAATTTAACTTCAATATGTAGAATGGTAAATTTCAGATTTTGTTGAACTATGTTATAATAATGTTAGGTCAACATTAACATTCATTTTGGCTGATTTTATTCTCTCTGGTCTGTGTTAAATCATATAAATGCTTTGAAAGATAAATTGTGTGTAGTAAATGTGGGATGGTGGCTTTTTAAAAAGTTGGACTTCAATAGAATATGTGAAATGGCAAACTCCACATTTTCTTACCTCGGTGTCTGACTGTTGTAAATAATGTCCCTGGTTGACTGAAGTTATTTATAACATCTAATATAGGTTAGTTTGTTGCTTTTGGGGTTTTAACTAATGATCCAGTACAATGAAAATATGAGCAGATTTTTTCAAATCAACCTTTTAACTCCCAAATTATTGAATCAAAATGTGTTCACAAATTTTTTAGCATATTTAAATGTGGGAAATCATTCTTCTATATGCATATGACTTGACTTGGAACTTTCTTGAGACTTGAGACTTGCTTATGACTTGCTGCCATCTCTGGGATACACTGTCATTTACCAGAATCTGAACATTTATACAGTATACAGTCATAGACTGTATAGATAAAATGAACTTACATCTACTAGATGCAAAATGAAAATGGCCGTGGACATCACCTGCAAAACAGGCACTTATTCTCACGTGTGACATACTTTATCCTCTATTTTTTAGGAAGTAGTGGCTCCTCTTGTTTTAAAATGGAATTCCTATTATAACCAGCAGAGAGTGTGTTTTCAGGCCACATTATTTACAGCATTTGCAGAAAATAGAGCAGATGCTAGAATGTTTGCAGGTAATTGGGAGCCGGTGCTTCACTATGACATTAGCAGCACTTCTGCATCCACTGTGGCCCAAGTGTCAAGGTTAGTGTGTGTACTTGGCTCAGCTGTTCATCTTAATGCCTAGCATGCAGATTTAAGAGTGGTACTACTCGTCTCATCTCGACAACAAAGCAAATAAAGTTATTCCCCCACAGCTCTTTTTCAAAACCCCCCGTTTGCGTCACCTGTGTGTGTAGAGTAAGAAAAGGCAAATTTCAACCTTTTTTTTAATACTCTTTTTTTTTTTTTTTTACAAATAGTGGTTGCTTGTCCACAGTAATGGTGTTGATGTATTGGGGGTTGCCTTTGACTGTGTTTTGGGGAGGCAAACAAAGAGGGATGCACTCACACATGGAAACGTATTTTCTTTCTCTTTTTTTTTTTTTAATCTGCATAATTTTCAGCCGCAGTGATTGTGCCGAGCAGAGGTCTTTTCAACATCAGCAAACCAGTGTAAAGAAAAAAATAAGACCCGCCGTTTGGGAGAGAAATTCGTCTGTTAGTCGTTTCTTGTTTTAAATTCCCCCACCCCCCTTTCAAAAGTGGTAGTAAATGTTTTCAGTCCTTGTGTAATTAAGCGACGTTTCTGTTGGGGTCTGTCGTCATGGTAACGATATGACACAGGTTTAGCCATCAGAGAGGTCCCGCTGTTTTTAATGCATGCTGGTTGCATTACGTACAGTTTCACAAAAGGATGATTCTATCGTTACAGTATGCAATTTAGTACGATTGTACAGTTGCTTGTTGCAGTGCTAATGTAGGACAGAAGAATTATGAGGGACATCTACAGTGGCTACTGTACCAGCAAGATTATCTCCACAGTTTTAACTTTGCCTGGCTCTTTCCCTTTCTGTCCGTAAGCAACAGGCAGAACTCGACACTATTCTCATACACACGCTTGTATACTAATAAGAATGATGCTGTATAATGGCTATGCATTTGGTGGTATAGCGTAAGTATTTGGGACATTGTATTTGATACTCTTCTTTAAATGTAAGGTCTCTTTCCCCTGCTCATGTTTTGTTTCTCTCTTCTTTTTTTGTTTCTTTTTTTTTTTAAAGGCACTGTCTTCCCTCATGATGCATTTCCCACATGCTGTAAGAGAGAAACTGTGTGAAAAATAAACAAACTTGTGTTCATCCTTTCATGTTTCCTGCGTCATCTTTTTTTTAGTGCCTGCTGCTGCCGAAAAACGTCAAACTATGACTTTATAGTTTAGTATGTCGTCCAAACTGTGACAACAATGTCAGTTCAGTATGTCGTCCAAACTGTGACAAAAATGTCAGTTTAGTATGTCATCCAA